>NC_081834.1:5458662-5784019 GCF_030867095.1 Alligator mississippiensis
CACTGTGGAGGCCAGCTCCTGGGCAAGCAACACAGCTGCTGCAAACCGCAATACTAGAGTGAAGCCCTTCGGCTGTTGAGCTCATGTTGCTTTGTCTTGTATTTTCAAAGAGGCACCGTGAATAGGCTTCCACCACTTTCTCCTGCTTCAGTCTCGCAGCAGCATTCGCCAACCTGACGACCTCATTTGCACAAAGCCACCGCAACTCAAGTGCCTTTGCAGATAGCCAAATGCCTGCTGCCTACTGGACAGGGTTTTTTAGCCATAACATTGGACTAAACAAACCGTGTAGCATGATGACTGAGGTTGGAGCAATGGGCATTTCTTTGAACGCAAGACGGCAGCTTGAGGCAGGGAAAATTATGCCATTTGTCCTGCCCAGAGATATTCACTTGGTTAACATGCCAACAATTATTTAGGAAGGACAAGAATGACCCTTTTCGAGTCCGATTACCAAATAACACTCTCAAACTCCAACCGGTGGCCGTCGTGTTGGAAAAGTGATCTATTCCAAACAATTTTTAAGCCAAGACTTACATACTGGCATTGTAAAAAAATGCTGCAGCCACTTGAAGCAACGGATGATTTTTTTAAACACTGAAATCAACACATTTAAGACATGGAGAAATTCAGGAGGAATAAAGAAAAAGTAACTGAACACAACAAAAAAAAAAAGTAACCACAAGAATTACAAATATATTTAAATCTTGGACCTGGGGAATATACACAGCCTTTTAGGAAAGAACAAACAATTCTTATATATTCTGACAGCACTGCATCTTTGGTTTGTTTTCAGTGGTCGGTGGGACATGGATGGGAACCACGTTGTTGCTTGGAGACATGTCGTTTTCACGTCTGTCTGACATTTGCTTCTGAGAAACGATGCGGTAGATCTCTGGAAGAGGAGAAGGAACAAGTCAGCGTGTGCATACCTCTGTCACTGCACCACCAGCATGCTGACCTCCGACCCTCTCAGTGTAAGCGTCCAGGGCGAGCAAAGCTTGCCAGTGGCTTTTGTAATAAATTAAAGATGGCATCGGTAACAACACTTGCACAAGCTCCTCAGAACCACTGCAGCTCTCTACCCAGGAACTGAGCAGATAGTCTACTTTTTTGCAAAGATACTAGGAACGTACTGAATGGCTGCTGCTCCCGCTTCCTTTGGAAAGGGCTACCCATCCACCGGAACCAGCCCCAAATCTCTTGCTGGCACAGGCCCTTCATGGTCTCCTGCTGTTATGTCCTTTAGCTGTTCACAGACAATAGTGGGGCTAAACAGAGCTTCTTGACTACCTGCACTGACACCCATCAGAAGGGGCTTACGGGACATTTGCTCCTCTACCCCCAAAACCCTGATGTCCATGTCCAATGTACTTCTGCTCATGGGACAAATAGCCTCTTTAAATTGTGTAAAATTACATAAAGTCAAGTCCATGGCTAGATTCCCATGACACGATACAGGGATGTTGATTCCAGAAGACTGTTTAGAGAGCAGAGATGAGAGTTTGAATCTATACATGAGGAGGGCTTGGAGGCCAGATAATGGGGTGGGGGACCCCAAGACTTGACGCAGGGGGGCTGGGGTCAGACTCCTAGCACACTAGAGCATGGTCTCTGGGAGCTGAGTTCTGCCTCGGCTCCCAAGTAAATGAGGACAAAACGAATGAGGCAAGTGAGGACTAAACACTAGTGACTAAACTCTGCTCAGACCTTTCACAAGAAATGGCTCAGCGCACAGACAGACATCATCATTTCAACACAGGGAAGTTGAGCAACCTCTTGCAGATAAGCCAGTAATGCCGCTTTGTATCTGCTTCTACAATGAACAGGCAGCTGGCATCAAGGAACTATGGCAGCTCACAACAAGCTAGGCTGGGAGAAGAGGCAAGGGTTTTAAAACAAGCCCGCCAAATGCAGACAAGTTGGACTCTATTCTCTGGCAGGATAAAGAGGCCAGCTGCACACAGCCACGTGACTGCCGACTAGCCTGCCTGGCAAATGCAGGGAGGCAGGCTTGTGGCTCATCAACAGGCAACTGTTCAAAAAGCAGCAAGCTGGGAATTCAGAGCTGCGACGCTCCCAGCTCAGCTACAGGAGGAGCCGCTGGGACCAGGCGAGTTTATGGTCAGGCTGCACCAGGTAGTTGAGCACTGTCCCCATTTGGCGACAGGCCAGAACCTTCCCCTGGATCCCTGGGAGCTGGTGCACCCCATGTACAAGCTCCTGCGCCCACTCAGCAGGTGGAGGAAAGGGTGTTCCCCACCCACAGCTCCGACAGCACGCTTGGATGAACTGGCATGGCAGCAGGAGACCTGGCCTTCCTGAGCTCCAAAACCGCTGGGGAAACTGGCCTGGAAGAGGCTGGGGATGAGCTGAAGTTCTAGGCAGGTGCTGACGAGCCAGGACAGGATTTCACGGGTCCTTCCCCAGTCGCCCCCACGGATGGGAGTGGGGACGGGGTGGGAATCACTCACTTCAAGCTGTGCTACTACAGCCAGGCCCAGTTCCACTCCAGCTGGGCGAGCCCTGGTCAGAGTCCCATTACTAATCGCCAGCAGTACTTTCAGACACCACGGCACACAACACCGCTCACCACAAGTCTTTCACATCAGGTGACTAATACCAACAGCAGCCACTAACCCCTGACCCGTCCACAATGCGGCTAACCCTGGCATCACCGAACCAAGACCAACTGCCCCTTCTTGTGCTCGGTCTTATTAGCCTACGGCTTCATCTCACTTGCCTTATGGTGGTGGGGGGGAAGCATTTCCACCCTCCAAACAGCTGTTCCTGGAGGTTCCCTTAGAAAAACCAGGTATTAGGCTGAACTTTCATCAGGCTGCAGCACCAGCTGGAACTGCCTGCCTGAGGTGGCTCTGAAAATCAGCAGTAGCTTTTGGCTAAAGCAAGACAGTTGTAGGGAGTGCTATCGAGATGTCCCCCAGCCCTTTGCATATCGGCAGCAGTATGGATGGAGGCAGCTTGCCAGCATAGCATTATTTACTGCAGTTTTTATCTCCCCGAAACAGGAGCCCACATCTGGAGCGAGCCACGTGCCCTCCAATAGGCAACAGCGTTCCCTCCAACACAGCCGCCCCGCTCCCGAACAGGAGCATGGCCTGCAGGCCCAAGAGCTGCTTAGCTAACGTGTCACAGTGACACGCAGGGAGTGACACCTTGCAGACAAGCCCGAGTCCCAGCCATGTGCCAGGTAGGGCAGTGGTCCAATCGCTTGATTTTCCTGCTTGCTGCATAGTCCATTGTCAGGGAACAAGCAATAGACCCAGATTTCCCCTAATCAGAATCCAAAATCACCTCGGGAATCAAAAAGTACTCTCCCGGGCATGGTAGCGAGATCATTTAGGCTGCTACAAAACAGCCTCCACTCATCTAGCCAGGGCTGAGAGGTAAATTGCTTCCCCATGGCAACAGCAGTATATTAGTCTGAGTGTCGCTTAGCTCTATGGATGGAAGACAGCAGCCTGGCGTGAATGAAGTCCTGTCTCTTCTGCAGCCAAATCCATTAGGGAACAGCACCGTGCAGCAACGAACTAAGGGCAATTTGCTGACTAGCTTCAGAAAGAGCCGATGTGCCGTTCGAGCAGGTGGACTGCCCGATTCATTTTCTTGAAGTACCAGTGCTAGCCTGGTCAGCGTGGCTAGAGTCCTTGCACCGCCCAACAGCAGAGCTGGGGACTGAAGGAGCTCTGAAAAGGGCCCAGGAGCAGCTAATACCAGAGCGCACTGGCTAATTCGGAGCAGCTAGAGCCTGGAGAGGGCAGCCAGGAAGTGCTTCTCCCAGCACCTTCTTGCTCGCAGACTCAGCCCTTCCCAGGAGATAAGGAAAACAGGAAATCCAGCCAGCAGGTTTTTTGACACTATCTGCCTATTACCATTCAGTCACTGCCCATGCTACATCCCAAGCCGAAGCAGTTACTCAGCAAGGAGATAAGGAACATAAGTCTGCCTTTTTTGTTGTTGTTATTAGAAAGGACCATAAATAGTGGCTAGCGCACAAAATGGGAGTCAGGACCCCTAAGGTCAAGTCCCAGCTCTGTCACCAAACATCAGTGTGAACATGGGGGAAGTTAATGTCCCCATGCCTCAGGTTACCAGGCTGCAAAATGGGTACAGTTCATTATCTGCACCCCAGCCACACAACAGGATACACCTCTGTACAAACAGAACAAAGGTAGTCTCTGTTCCAAAAGTGTCATCATTTGAAAAGAAGGAAGATGGCTACAGACAGAGAATACAGCCAGGATAGAGGATGGTCTCATCGCTACAACACTAACAACTAATCCACCCAACCCAAGTGGTGAGAAAGTTGGCATTGATAAAGTACTTCAAAACCAACCTCATGCAATGCGAGAGAAAATAATCCTTTACAATAGTAAGTGTTTTAGTACATGGGAAACAATTCTGTTCATGATTGCCCAAGTGCTATCGTCTTCAATAAGCTGGACCAGATCGGCATGCATCACCCATGGGTAAGGAAGTCTCCAAGGTACCCTCTGTTTGTCCTGAATCCTAGGTGGCCCATTACCCCAAGGACTGCTCCTCTTGCATGCAACAGATTTAAGTGCAAGCAAAGCCAGTTTCAGCAAGTCGTGGCCCTGCCTCGTCGCAAATCTCCAAGATAAACCATGAATGTAGGAAGATGGCATGAGGTGCCTCCTCCTCCATACGCTCATTCTAATATAGCTGCTGACAGTGGTCTCCTGCCCAGTGAGTTTCTACAGACCCTGCCCATATTAAATTCTCTGGCCCATACAATGCAATTTTCAAGGTAAGAGAACATTTAAACATAAAACAGTGTAATAGGAGGGGAGAAGACTGAATAATATGGACAAGCATGTTTTTAGAATGGAAGCAAACTCCTACAGGAGTACATTTAATTGACTTAGGCTAATCAGCTTGGGTGAAGTGCCAGACCAAAGCAACTATGCTGCTTCCTGCCCTGGCCCCAGCTGGGATATTTGTGGGGCTCTCCCCTATGCTACAGAGAGAGGCACCTTCCAAGATGCATTTTCCAGCCCCCAGCACCACTGAGAACCTTAACCATTTCAAGATCCATGTTATTAACGCCCTCCATCCTACATGAAATGGGAAAACAATGCGTTTCCCTCATTTTTACAAAAGGGGGAGAGAGAGAGTGCTGTCAGTGAGTGGCAAAACTGCCAACTGGATCTGAATCTCCCAAGCTTGAAGTATCTAGCCCTTAATTTCCATGCGTAGAAAGAGCTGTGTTATTCAAAGGCGCAGACAGGATGGAGTCTCCCCTCCCCCCATCCCAAGCACTCAAGGGCTCACCTGTCAGAATGGTCTGGAAAGCAGCCTCCACATTTGTTGAGTCCAAAGCAGATGTCTCAATAAATGACAAGCCATTCTTTTCTGCATGATCAGAGAGACAATGTAAGTTGAAGGACGACAGCTGTGTTCTTGTTTCCTACCTTGCTGTCTGTTTGGGCCAAAGAGTGGATCTGCTGCAGCTCGTGTGGAAAAGTGCATACTGATAGAACATAGCTGTAAAAACTTCAGGCCCCTCCGTGTCTTCCTCCTGCCCAGGGGAAAAACTAACCAATACCAGCAATGACCTTTACGCTAGGACCTTTAGGTTTTAGGCACCTGGTTTCATTAAAAAGTCATGTGAGAGCCCTAAGGAGACTTTGATGCTTTCACAGAGTAGAGATTAGAAGTGTTCTGAATTTTCTCACGCAGTCCTGTACTTCTACCCCTGCCATGTCTAAAACTCTCCCCCACAGCAGCACTGCACCAGGACTTAGGAGGCCTCAGGAGCAGCACTGACTGCTAGAAGGTGGCTCAGGCAGCCTGAGAAAAGGGAACTGTTCCAGGGTCAGGTACACAGTACCTTGCCTCCTCCGTACCCAAACTAACATCAGGTGACAAAGCACCACCGCAGTACTAGGCTGCTAGGGAATGAGATAGAGGAGATAAAGGATCTGATTTTAGCTTCTTTTTTTTTTTTTTTTTTTTAAACTAGCTGCATTTCTTCCAGTCTTGTCTCGACAATCGTGAACATAAAATGAAAGGGCGAGATCTCGATGCTGCCCCTCTGACATTCGTTTGATACCTCTACCCGTGTTGGAGAGGAAGAGGTATCTGAGCCCTCAAAAATCCTGTTTCTCCGATATCCAAGTGCAGACACAAGTTCTCATTCAGCCACACATGCAAGCAGCCCAAATTAGGAATTCTTATTCATGCAAGGAACCCAAAGCCACATTCAAGCGTGGAAGGAGCTGAGCTTACGTTAATTTATGACGATTACAGTAATTGCTGGAGTCCTCTTTTGTCATCTGAACTAAATTATACTCGACTGAGGGATAGCTCTCATTTAATCAATAGGCCTCCTCAGCTAAACTATGGTATAAGCTGGGTGGCTTTAAACAAATCATTAGGCAAACAGCTCATGTCCACCTATTTCCCTCTTCAATGCTGTGTCTGTAGCAGCAAAGCCACATGAAGGCCAACAGCAGTGCTACTACACAAGGGACCCAGGATCTAGCATTACATGGCATCTCCACTTTCCATGAGCTTTGGAGCTCGGGGACACAAGAGATTTTGCATCTGGACTCACACTGATATGCTGATTGCTCAAAACTCTCTGGCTGAACCGTGGACTGGCAGCAGGGTTAACGTGATGGCTTTTCAACTTAAAAGCACCATGACCACTTCTGTGTACCGAGGCAGAGAGGAGTTCAGTGAACTTAAGGGAAACAGCAGCTCATTGCTTCGTTCCCGAAAGCTCTATTTATAGAAAGGCTACATGAAAGACAAAGGCCATCAAATCCACAGGGAGTTTTCATCAACTAACCTGCAAAAGCTCTAGCCTCATCCGTTGGGACTGCTCTCAGGTGACGCAAGTCGCTCTTGTTCCCCACGAGCATAATGACGATGTTGCTGTCAGCATGGTCTCGCAGTTCTTTCAACCATCGCTCCACGTTTTCGTACGTAAGGTGCTTGGCAATATCATAAACCAACAAAGCCCCAACAGCCCCACGGTAGTACCTGCGGACAGAAAAGCACATTAGTGAATCAGAAACAGGCACTACAGTTAGCAGAGAACGCTATGTCCTGCTGAAAGGACAAATCAGAGGCGACTACCTTGTTACTAGATGGCAGTCCTTTCCCTACATGAATTACCAGAACTGGCCTTCTATTAGGGCTAAAGCAACTTGCACATTTGTTCTGCAACAAGCAAACCAGATTCTACCATTTTTGTCTCCCTTACTGTCGGCCAGCTTCCCCCAGACTCCTTTTCTGACTAGCCACAGATGCAGCATAACCAACGTGTTCTGCTACTGCGTCCCAGGGGTGTCTTTTTAGGTTAAAGCTGACAAAACCCCAGTGGAGTTAAATCTTACAAGTGGGTTAAAAATAGTTTCTACTTAAATGGGTCTCTCAGAGCTGCTTCTACACAGTAGGCAGGTAGTATCCAACTGACAAAGAAACAGGCTAGTGACTTGCCGGGGTCGTTCTACCTGGCAAACTGGAATCTGTATGTCCCAGTTCCAGTCCTTTTCCTTTTAAAAGAAAAGAAACTGACTGCCAGACAGGCCTCCTCCATACTTACATTGTGGGTGTTATAGATGATTTATAATGCATGGATGTCCCATATTCCCTATATTAAGATTAATTGTAATGAAGATTTTCACTTTCCCCAGAAACACAAGGCATCTGGAAGGGGCCACACTTACCAGGACTTCATAAATAGACAAAAAAGTTACTCCTAAAAAACGGGAGTCGGGTAATTGTAACATCCTCCCACCATACTTACAGGCCAAGGATATTACAACCCATTAAGATAAGCCAGAAAATACCAGTGCTTATATGTTACTTAGATGGAGTTTGTTTGTTTTTTAGCATTCATTAGCCCAAAGTGGACTTTTAAACCTAATCTGTCTCAAACTCAGGAATACTCAACAAGTGAAACCAAGTGGCCTTGTTCTGACACGCTGGAGAATAAAGAAGTTCTAGATGCACATTGGTTTGGGCCACAAAGGATTTGCATAGTCTTAACACTTACGCGGACGTTATGGCTCGGTATCGTTCCTGTCCCGCTGTGTCCCATATCTGTGCCTTTATTGTCTTCCCATCGACCTGAATACTTCTTGTGGCAAACTCCACTCCAATAGTGCTTTTGCTTTCCAAGTTAAACTCATTGCGGGTAAATCGTGACAAAAGGTTACTCTTGCCTACTCCAGAGTCTCCAATCAGGACAACTAAAAAAAAAAGACATAAAAAAGAGACCAGAATCAGACTCAGAGTACTCTGGAAGTTGTCTGCAATGCACTTAATTCAGGTACCTTATTCCTCTTCAAAACAACATGCTGGCAAAACCACACTCAGTAGCTTGGTTTTACTTCTCCACTTTGTTCCAGGAGCAGAGGTGCCAAATCCACCATTTGGAAAGGATCTGGCTTCACATTTTACCCTGCACTCAGGCAAAGCAGGGAAAAAAACCATAGGTTTCCCCAGAGAAAATGGCTCTTGCTACAGCAGCCGGAGGACCTCACAGAAGGTCACCACTTCGATTTCTTCTTAAAACAAGGCGGCTGGAGCCCACTGTTCCTGTGCGAGATGTAGCAGAAGTCCACAAGGGCCAGTCTCTGCTCTCCCACCCCCACAACACCTTTCGTGCCTTCTGATAAGGCAAAAGGACCGAAAGCCCTCCAACAGCAAAGCCTCAGAAATCTCAGGGTGGCAAGACGCAATGTGGTCAGCCTCACATCACCCTCTTGGACCCGGGGGCAAAGCCGCAGCAGGCTGCAGTTCAGCCAGACTCTGCAGCGGACCAGTGCCCGGCAGAACTGAGTGCAGGCCTGGAAGTTAGATTGAGGGCCGGTCTGGCCTTTGCCCAGCTCCAGAATCAGCGGAGCAGGAAGATAGCTTCGAGCTGGCATTTTCTCCACTCCCTGAAACCTCCGATAAGGCCAGCGCTCAGCTGAGCTGGCTTGGAGATTCAGCTGTGGTCGTGCCTACGACGGAAAGCAGATAGACGAGCAAAGAGCCAAAATCCAACTCTGAGGAATGAGCAGTCTTGGGAGGGCAATTTGGAGCATGCTATATTGTCAAGTTTAAACGTATTGATTTAACTATAACCAGAAGGCTCGCACCCGGGATAAGGAAGCGGCACATTCATACCGCACCTTTGATTCACAGCAGCGACAATGGCCCGGCTGGAGGATCACATGCCCTGTCAGAGATAAGGTACCGGACTGATAACAGGGAAAATAAATGGAGGATACATGAGAGCCAAAAGAGGAAGGCCGATAACCTTTACAGAGCTGGCAGCAAGTCAGGGGCAGTCGCAGCAAAGGAGAGCTCACGCTTAAATGTCAAAAATTATATTGTTAGCATCTTTCTAAAAAAGGCATATTTGCTCTCAGTGCCACAGATTTAGCTGTCCTGCAGCAAGAAGCTGGGATGCGGCAGCAGAAGCAAGGCTGAGAAAGCCTTCAGAAGCACAGCAGCACTGTCCCAAGACAAAGATCCGGGTGAAACGGTTTTATTAAACAAGGCTTTGATCCCGCCCACCCCCCCAAAAAATCCCTGCTGAGTCTTAGGTTTGCGAAGGGGGGAAAAGAATTCACTACTGCTGTAGATTAACACAGCCGTCACCCTGCACAGTCTTCTGTGCGTTTAAATAATGCATAGCAACTCTGGCAAGTAGAAGTCATCAAAAGGCTACCCCACCAACAAAGCACCTTCCAAACTACCCCCTTGCCACAAAAATCAAAGCCAATGTTCGCCTGAAGAATCGGCTTAGTGGGAGAACTTCAGCAAAACTAATATCCTTCTGACTTCCTTTGCCAGCTGACTCAGCAAGAAGCCTGCCAAGCTGCAGAAGTTGTATGCAGCACACAGAGTGGCTCTGCACAAACGTACCTGGTGTCTGTTGACCATTTGCAAACTGGTGATACACAGGTACATTTGATCCAGAAAAAAAATGTGTCGTTTAGTCAAACTGACAGCTCGATCCTGTTGAGTTTTCAGTTGTGCTTACACAGCTAAATGTGAGGAGATGCAGGACTATAACAACGTAAGTGCAAAGCACAAGTTGTTTAATTGCATGGGTATCACCCAGCAATTTGCCAGCAGGTTTCCCTTTTGATGGCAAAACTCACTTGTATCAAAATTGCCTTGAAGTGTTTGGGACCCACCTGTCAGCCAGGAAATTATGAAGCCACCAGGAGATCTCACACCTCCAAGAGGAGACAGGGAAGGAGAACCTTTCAATCCCTCCTAAGCGAAGTCTCACATAGCATCTGGTACAAAGTAAAGTTAGACGAGAACCCCAGGATACCCAAATGTCCAAATGCCTAGGTATCCAAATGTTGGCTGCTCAGCCCTTGTGAGAGCCAGTCACACTGATGTCTAACTGGTACCCCATCAAAACTCTGTAGGCTGTTTCACTATTAAATAGGCAGACTCAGGTTTTTCCATAAACTCTGGCTACATCAATTCCTGACACCTTCTCCATGTAACCGGGCCAATCCAGCACCACTTCGGGGAGGCCATAGGAACTCCTCAAGGTCAGCACGAACCCAAGGTCGCTCTGACAGAGGCACAGTAAAAGCAAAATTATTAACTTTTGAAAATAAATTGTGCAATTAGGCCAACTTTTTTTTATCCGTGGCATAAAAAGGAATAAATGCAACACTTCAGTAAGTTGCTGCCCTTCCTCACACAACCACGACAGTTCTCCTTCCCTCCCCGAGCATCCAATACTCTCACAAATCCACTGGGTTGCACAGGACACAGTAGAAGCCCCTGCTACCAAGGGAATCAGTTTCTGAAAGGGAAACGGTTCTCCACGTTGTGATCTCGGAGTCTCTTAACACTAACTTTATTCCCCATCCCCCCCCCCCCCCCCCCCCCCCCCCAATATCCTTTGTGACTGGAAGGCTGTGGAAGAACACTGCTAGTCAGAGATGTTCTTCCGATTTCCAGCTCGTGTCAACTTACTCTTGTGCCGACACTGTCCCTAGGCATCCTTAGTTTTCTCCCTGGTGCTCGTCGGTTGTGGACATGGCTTGTTAGCACCAGCATGGACATGGACTGGGCACACAACAGAAACCCCCACACCGGTGACACCCCCTGGAACCTGTGCTAAAATATACCCCCGGGGGGGGGGGGGGGGGCAGTACCCAGAGTAAGCTTCATAGGCACAGGGGGACACGTGTCCTTGTCCATCTCCAGGGTATTTGTTTGCTCAACATAAGCAAACTATTGACTGTCTAATAGTGACTACTGCAAACACTGACTCCCGGCTAGCTGGTCAGCTGTCCACTTGGGGGCATTTACACCTGCATACAAAACCAACCGAAGTTACTCTGGCAGACTTCAGTCCAGTCCCTGCCTGCTACAGACCCAGCAGTCACAACCATCTGCTCACCTTTTGCATGCCCAGGGCAGTACACAATACTTCAGAGGAGCTCTCACTATTGCCTTGTGCAGCTGACGCTGCCCGACTGCTACCGCCACTGGCCTGCTTGATGGAGTATCAGAATCACACCTGCCTTTTTCATGGAGGCAACCCATCAGCGACTCGGCATCTGTGGTCAAGGAGCAGAGCCAGGTCTTTCTTTCCCTCTGGTGTTTTTAACTAAATAGAGATTGAGTAGCACAAAAGGCAAAGTCACGTGCTTCACAACTCGTAGCAGGGATTTCTCCTGTAAGCGGGAATCCAACTAAAACATGGCCACATGCTTAGCCAGAGCCAAGTGCTCATCCCAGCTTACTGGGAAACAATACTCATTAAGAGTACAGCACAGTCCGTGCCGTGGTAGTTTAGCCCCCAAGCTGCTCAGCACCCCCCCTTCTCAAAGCTTCTTTCTGGACAAGTTAAGAAGAGTACATTCAACTGTAAGTTGGGCAAACACCATGAATACACAGTTACCTGGAGAACAATTAAGCTACAAAGCAGGCTCTGGGCCTGAAGGACGCCGTGCACTTACCAGATATGCACAGAACCAGTTTGTTACGAAGCAAGTGACAAGCAGCACTGGGCCCCACAACGCGTTCTGCAGGGAACTGATTTATGCACTTTCCCAGTAGGTCTCTACATTGTGTACTGTTTTCCCAACCTCAAATTTGTCCAGTTCTTCCTACATGCTCCTGTCAGCCCTTGTTTTGATGATGCATCAAAACATATCATCAGCAAATTGTCATTAGCTACTCCTTTAATTTGTGTGCCAGGGTCATAAAAATCAAGAGAGCGAACAAGACCAGTTTCAAGATCCCCGAGGAACATAACCTTGAGCCGCTCAGTGCTTCCCTTTCAGCACTACCCACTGTTACCTCTTTTACAGCCAATACCTTCACAATTCTTCTACCAATTCCTTCCTCTCCAGTTTCAGAAATAATATCCCATTTTGCACCATCTAAAAACATGTTAGTAAAATTCAGACAGGTCACAACTAATGCACTTCCTCCATCCTTCTCTCAGAAAAAGATAATCAGGATAGTCTGGCACAGCCTACCTTTGACAAACTAGAGATGAACACACCGCTGGATTTCAAGCTTTCTGGTAACAGACTGTATGCTTCTAGCTTCAACATTTATTAGATACTGGCCACTACAACTCTAGTCAGGACTGAAGTATAGAGAAAAGACAATGGTCATCCAGTGAAATGTAAATGCCTGAAAGCACCAGGGCTGGACAGCAATGCCATATGCAGCACTAAAAAGTTGGTGTTTGCAATTTACTTCCCCCTAACACTTCTTGCCAAGCTTGAGCTCACTACAAAGACATTAAGAATAGTCATAGGTTCTGCCCTGACTGACCAGTTAACACAGCAAGTTCCACCCCTTGAATCAGCCTGCATTTGCACACACAGCACCTGGTATCTGAGCAGCTCTGAGATAAAGGAGCAAATTGAGAAAGTGAAAAATAGTAGCAGCAAGAGAGAGGGGCTTAGACAACTAAAGTAATACATAAATCCAGTCTCAGATGTATGCATTACTTTAGTTAGCAGGAAGCCCAACATCATTAGAAGGAAAGAGTAATTTTCTTCTCAAACAGTTTGACTCCCCATTTTTGTTGGCTAGCTAATATAGCAAGTCAATTAGCATTTTGCTAACTAGTATTTTAAGAGTGTTAGCAATCATTTCCTCACCTTCCAGGTTGAAACTTCCCATTTTTAGTCACCCTGTTAGACTGCAAATGATTTTTCCTTCATGAGTTCATTTTTGCCTGCTGCACCTCTGGATTGAACCTAACTCTTGCTATTTTTACCTAATCTCTGAAAGCAATACTAGTGATCTGGTCTTTGGGAATATTTGGCTAACTGCTATTCAAAACAGCAGAGAATAACTGGGATTTGTTAAACTGTACAAAAGTCTATTTTAATAACAGACCTGTCACTACCCCAAATCTGTTTATTTTAGGAAACAGTCACTGTCTCATGAGGGGCAATTAAAGAGTTTAAAAAACTTAAACATGGTCCTTTAAATGCAAGAACACTGAACCCTACCTTGTCCCAAAACCTGTAAGAGCTAATAAATTCACATAAGTGAATTTCTATTCTCCAATAGTTGGCCATTCTTCTAGAAGGGAGCTTTTAACGGTTTTAATGATTTGTTAATGCAGTTAGCTTCAGTGAACTACTTGGCATTCAGACCATGCTTTACACCAATGGCAATTAGCTAAGGATTAGGGAGGTTTTGGGGATTAAAAAACAAAACAAAGCAAAACAAAAAACACAACTGCAAACACCACTATTTGTGCACAATGACATGTCAGAGGTACGGAATGAAAACCCAGCAGAGCCTGAACTAGAACAAGAGATGTCCAAAACATGACCATATAACTCTGCTCCTTACATTGCATGAAAACCAAACTCTTAAGAGGAAAAAAAAATGACAGACAAAAGTTAAACTACCCAACTTTTCTTCTTTCTTATAAACCTGAATTAAAAATCAAACATTTGATATTAAAATAAAAGTCATGAGCTAGCTTAAATTACATTCAGGTTCCAGTTAAATTAACTAAACTGGTACTACAAGACTGCACTGTCTACAAGTATCAATCATAAATGGTACACCTCCTTCATCTAGAACATCAAACCCATCTAACTGAAGCCCTGTACCTACACATTTTTATCCCTCTGAAACATGGGAGGAGCCCTCCAAGAGTATGCAAGAAGGAAAGATACTGGAATACAAATGCTGGAAAGATACTGCTACTAATCTATTTCTCCAAGCTTAAATCCAAAGGAGACAGTAATTAAACTACATCAGAGGGAAATACCTTAATTTGTAATGGAAAAAGAGCCTCTGATCTAGGGCTTACTAGCAGGCTAAAAAACCCAGAAGCTTTTAGGAGATGGGTTTTTCCTATAAACAGAGCAAATATGAGACAACAGTGCATTGTGTGAAATCCAGACCAGCGAGTTTGTCCAGTTTCAGAGGAGTTTTTTTGATTTAGTAATAAAGCTGGAAAAATGAGTAAGATGCAAAGAAGGAAGGAAGTACAACTCCTCTGGCCTGGCATATTTAAATCAGTTGATTGTCAGAAATGAGAAGCGAGTTTGTTGGTTCACTTGTCTCAAATTTGGAGTTTCGCAGAAGGTGTAACCAACACTGCAGCCAAACCTTCTAACGATTACATAATATCCAAAACACAAGGGAAAAAAAAAAGACACAAACAAGTTAAAGCCAGTTGAGATTGTCTAGGGTACCTCCTTGATATTTTAGATTACATCAGGTTCTATAATCCAGGTCAGAAAGCGACATTACGAAATTCAGAAGCCACCCTGAATTAGTGTATTAGTTATGCCACCATGTTTTTTTTAACCTCACTTTTCTGGGGAAAAATATTTGTGATGTGACACAGACAGACAAGGGTACATAGACCATGTCTGTTTTTTGGGATTCACGCTCCAAGTCCCTGGGACATCACTGCCTTTCCTACAGCCCACTGTGTAGTACAGCATTGTCATGGGGACAAACCGCATGTCCTAGGCATTCAACAGTCAGGGGATAGCCGTTTTGCTATAAATCCTCCGATTCAGTTGGAACTGTAGCATGTGGGGCTCATACCATAAGAACCACCATTTTCAACCCGATTTGCCTCTAATTTTATGTCCAACAGCTACCTTAAGCCAACTATCATCGGTCTTATGTAAACAGAAGATGTAAAGATGACACGTTTTCATATGTCCACTTTACACATCATTTTGTAGAAGTTGGTGATTTCCCAGTGTAAATGGGAATGCACCAAAAGCAAATCTACCTTAATGACGAGAAAAGACTTATCTATAGGCATGTTGCAACTTGGGCTGTAAGACTGACATGGGACAACTGTTGAAATCAGGCCCCCTGGCTTTGTTTCAAATGTAATTAACATCTACTAATAAAATTCAATCTGGATTAGCACCATCAAAGGCTGGGGGGGGGGTAAGGAAAGCCATTTTCCAAATGAAAATGAACCAAATGAATAATGACAATTTTCATTTGCTGGGTTTCAAGCAGGTAAAAACAAACACGCACAGCAAAGAACTCTGTACTCCCCCTTTGCCATACGGCATCTGCTCCAACTAACATCCCCTTCGCTACACAGGGGATAAAATAATATTCTAGATATAGCTGCTTGCAGTTAATAGTCTCCTGAAAATCTGCTTCTAACTCCACACTGGTCTTAAAATATTTTTCAAGCTACTGATTTTTCAATGCTAGCTGAAGCAGTAAGTAACCTCAAACTTATCTTCAACTGCATGCTTTTACAGCGTTTCTGGCGAACATTTGCAACAGATTGCTGATTTTTTTTTTACGTGATGGAAAGTGGAACTTGAAGTAGAGCATTTATATTACGCTGTGATAAAGTTCAAGCGAACTACCAAAAAAAGAAGTTGCATAGCTCCTGGGCAGCGCTGCCCTGCTCTCCTGGGAGCCGCGCGAAGCGAGACGACAGGAAGTGAGATCGGTGGGTGTGCAAGTGCAGAAAGGCAGTGCCAGGTAAGTAACACAACGTACTCTACTGCACCGAGATACATGTGTCACACCAGTACCGGACCCAAACAGGAGTTTAGCCAGGCTCAGGGACGCACCGTTTAACTGTGCAAGACCCTGTCCACCATCACCACCAATCTTTGCTCATCCTAACGTTTTCACAGCGGCCCCCGCACTTTGGGAACAGACCAGCAGCCTTGCAAAAGAAGCCATAAAATACAAGCTCGTGATAACTCTTTTGCCTTAAAAAGTGAGTCATTCCTTGTTTCTAATCATCCTGCTTGGAAGCAAGAAGCATCTGCTGCAAGGCCTGCGCAGGGGTAACTAGTCTTACCCCGCGGCCCGGCTCCACGCGGGAGGCACCCTCGCGCCTGGACGGACAGGGCTCTTGGGTCTAATAGACGACATCACATCTACCCAACTAAGCAGCTGCAAAAGTTGTTCTTCGCAAGTTTTCGGGCACAAACGCCCTTCTTCAGGCAGAGGGGGACTCTACCCTTGGTCCTACAGGTCTGAGGGTTGTCTGTCCAGGCCCAGCCCCTTCCCTCCCCTCCCCCCTTCTCTGTCCCCACCTAGTCTAATTTCTCTCCTCGCACTCTGCTTTTTACCCACCCTTTTGCAGCAGCTGGTGAAATAAGCTGCAGCTCACAACAGCTTGCGAATATATATGTGTAATAAAAAAAGTGGGCTGGGTGTGTGTGTACACACGTATATAGGTCCAAAAAGGGGGGGGGGTAGACAGGCAGCCCGCCCAGGGAGTGCAGGAGGAGGCCGGGGAGACTTACCCTGGGGGTGCGTGTGTCTACCCCTGTGTGTGCAGGTAGGTAGGTAGGTGGGTGGGTGGGTGGGTAGGTAGGTAGAGGGACCCCACCCCATCCCGCCGCCGCCAGCGCAGGGCCCAGCCCAGGCCCTGGGAGCCGCCTTTGCCGGCGCCGCCCCGCGCCCGGTGCGGGGAGCCGGGCCCGCAGGCCGGGCGGGAGGGGACATGCCCCCCGGCGCGGCCCTTACCTTTGAAGAGATAGTCGTACTCGTCGTCGCGGGTGCCCATGGTGCCGAGGGGGAGCGGAGCCAAGCCGAGCTGAGCCGAGCCGAGCCGCCGCCGCCGGGGACTGAGGAGCCGGACGCGGGGCCCCGCCCTGGCGCTGCGGCACTTCCGCTCTGAGCCCCCCCACACCCGCCTCCTCCTCCACAGGCGCTTCTGGGGTCACCGGGCCGGCGAGGGGGCGTGGCTGCCGGTACTGCTTCCGGGGCGCCTGCCCCCGCCCCCCCAGGCTGCCCGTGCAGGGTGGGGGGCGGGGCAGACGCTACTACGCGTGTGCAGGGAGCCGGCGCGGGAAGCTCTAGAGGCGGGCGGGGCGCGCCTGCGTCAGGCGGTTCCATGGTGTAATGGTTAGCACTCTGGACTCTGAATCCAGCGATCCGAGTTCAAATCTCGGTGGAACCTGATCTTTTTCCCTCGATTCCCCCCCCACCCCCCCCCCCAGCCGGTCCGACGGGGCCGCTGCGCGCCCTCACCTCGGCGGGGCAGCGCGGGGCGGGGGAGGGAAACCCCAGTGCACGGCACTGCACTACACTGCATTGCCCCGCGCGCGGCACTCAACCTTTCACTTCACTCCCAGACACGTGCAGCTTACTGCTGATACCCACGCGCCCCCCCCCCGCTGTGGCAGGCAGACCCCGCCCCCGGGCCCCCACGCACCCCCGTCGGTGGTAGCGACATCCCCTGGACCCCCACACCCCCCCCCCCCCCCCGGCAGTGGCAGCCGGACCCCCCACACCCCCTGTCGGTGGCAGCCACACACCCCCCCGTCGGTGGTAGCGACATCCCCCTGGACCCCCACACCCCCCCATCGGTGGCAGCCAGACCCCCCCCCAGACCCCCCACACCCCCCTGTCAGTGGTAGCAACATCCCCCTGGACCCCCACACCCCCCCATCAGTGGCAGCCAGACCCCCCCCCCCAGACCCCCCACACCCCCCGTCGGTGGCAGCCAGACCCCCCCCAGACCCCACACACCCCCTGTCGGTGGCAGCCAGACCCCCCTCCCAGACCCCCACACCCCACCGGCAGTGGCAGCCGGACCCCCACACCCGCCGTCGGTGGCAGCCAGACCCCCCCGGACCCCCACACCCCCCCGTGGGTGGCAGCGACACCCCCTGGACTCGGCGCCGTGTGAACAAGAGCTGCTGCGTTTTCAGCTGAGCGCGTGCTCCTCCGCGCAGCGCCCGGCTCCGGTCTGGTCCGGTAAGGGGCGTCAACGGTCAGTCCCCACGGACTGTCCCTTCGCCACCAAGCGCCTTGTCGGCCCGCTCGGTGCCACGGATCCTCCTCCTCGCCCTCCTCCGCACCTTCTCCAGGTCTGGGCCTAGAGCTGAGCGCAGCAGCCAGGGCGTGGACGCACCGTGGGTTTAGGAAGGGGCAGCATGATGTGCTTGGCAGAGGGGCCGCGCGTGTGGAGAAAGGGAAGGTCACGGAGCAGGAGGGAGCAGACGACACCAGCATCAGGCTGGGCTAAAGTAAGCCCAGAAGAAGAATGGAGGTAGGGCAGAGGACAGTCTATCGTGGTCCCTTTTCCTTATTATTTAGGATAAGTGTAGCCCGGAGGAGCTGGGCCCGTACAGGCGGGACACCCGCTATTCCAGCTCGGCCCCTCCGGAGACGTGTGAAGCAGAGACGGGATGGGACGGGGCAGCCGGCTGCAGCCCAGCAAGGAGCGCAGCGCTCTGGGGTAACGCTGGGGGCTCCTCTGGGCGCGCGGGGCTGAGGCTGAAGAGCAGTGGCCGTGGCTGGCGGCCCAGCAGCTGTCCAGGCTGGGAGTGGTGGGTATGGAAGTTGCCCAGGGAATCGCTGCCTTGAGTGGCGTCAAATTTTTCTGTAGTCAAAACAGAGTGCAAACGAAGAGCTGGTGTTGTCCCGGGGATGCCTGGAGTCTGCCTCGTGTCTGAAAAGGCTGGGAACCACTGGCCTAAAGTGTTACCCTCTCACGAGTGGGACGGCTGAGGCCTCAGGGAGGTGGTGTGAGCACGCGGGGAGAGCGAGCGGCCCCGTGTCGGGCTGAGCTGCAGGGCAGCCGTGCAAGCGAGCTCTGCGAGGATGGGAGACTCCCTCCTGCAAGACAGAGCAGCAGGGTGCGGTAGGGGAGATTAGACCCTTTTGCTACCGACAGATAAGGCTACACAAAAGGCAAACCATGTAGGGCATGAGCTCTGCCTAAAGCAAACACGCCTGCCTGGATATGGTCCCACGTGTGCTTGTTCTGTAGGGCAGTGTGTCTCAACCCATGGGTCGCCACCCAAACGTGAGTCGCAAGAATATGTGAAAAAGTTAAAAATGGGTTCTCTTTTAAAGGAGAAAAAGGTGGGAAACCGTGGCTTTTCCCTTGCAGGCTGGCAAAGTGCCAGCCTCCAATGGGGTGCTTGTCATAATGTTCATTTTGTCATGCATGTGATTGTAAGGATTGTGGTCTTCAGTATAGAATATATAGATCATGTTTTTATAATATATATTTTATATATATTTTATATTTAAGAGCATAAAAGACGTGCTTTTAAAATAGATGTAGTTGAGCAAACGATGAGTTTATTTATGGTCAGCTCTGGTGCTGGACCTAGGGATTAAGGACTGCACCATTGTGATGAACCCCTGGACTTGCCGTGGGGTGACCAAGAGTTTGTGGGGCTCTCTTTGTAACTTGGTCGTTACGAAGACTCGTCTCTTAACTTGGAACTTCAGAAACTTAATTTCACGCTTTAAAAGACTGTCATTGCTATGGAAAGCTAGATGAGCTCTCCTACTCAAGAGAAGTTTTTCCTGTGTGGGTTTCTTTATTAATGGCGTTCTTATTTACCAGTTGATCTCAAAAGTACCTTGTATGTACATTTTCCACGTGCTGTAATGCATCCCTTCACTGCACCAAAACGTCGGCGTTCCTGTGGGGGGAGGCCTGGTAACACAGTCCACTTGCATGGGACGGGTGGTGCAAGCCAAGGAGAGGGTGCAGCAGTGCGGCACTGGGCGACCCAGGGGTGGGTTATCTGGGCTCCAGTGTGTTAGCAATGAGGTACACTCACAGCCCCGGGGCATGTATGCTCCGAGCTGCAATCACAGAGGCTTCTGCAGGTCAGGGATTGGGAGCATGTGGGGGGGATGACTCAGTACCCTTCCCTATGTTGCTGTACCCAGTTAGTGCCACGAGCTTCAGTCTTGTGCAAGTGCTACAGGGGAAAACCCCCAGCTGCACCCAGGTTCACATTCCTTGCTGAGACAGAAACATGCTTCTCTGCAATGAGCAGCTGAGAGACACCCCACATGTCTGGAGCGCAGACAAGGGTTGGGGTTCAGATAGGTCTCAAGTGTCTGATGCGGGAGAGAAGCAGGGGGCATAGTCATAGCTATGTTTACAGCCATTTCTGGAAACTCAGCCGCTAGCTGCTGAAACAGGCAACTGCAGCAGCACTATTCATGTGTACATGCATGAGCTATGTGTACAGGCATGACCCTATCATGCAAATGAGACGTATTAGGAGCATAAATAACATGGAAGGGGCATTTGATGCTGGACTTGGTGCCCGCATTTTTTACTATATGCCCTAAAAGAGGGCCCAAAGCCCAGGCTTTCAGGTAGGTTCCTAGCTCCATTAAACCAAACGGGAGCTTTGCCATTGACCTAAGCAGGGCCCCGATTTGATCGTCAGGCTCCCGGGGGTGTGCAGAGTGACTCGAGGTGGGAGCTGAAGGAACTGGAATGGACGTCGGCAACTCAGTACTGCTGTTGTTGGCTGCAGGTTTTCTGGCTCTACATTTCCAATCCATGCAAAACGCATCAGAGAGCAGTTCAGAGAATGATCTGGAGCAGCAAGTGACAATAATTCACCATTGTCCTTGCCTGGCTGCTGACCCAAATTCCTGTTTCTCAGATCAGAGACCACAGGCTTCCTCTATTAACAAGCAGGAAAGACAAAAGCAGAGCAAAGGCAACCTACCCTGCTCTTCCAGAGGAGAAATATTTCCTAGGGGGGAAATCCAATCAATACTTTCCAATTTTCTAACAAGCAATGAATCATTGCAATTATGCAGAGATAATTCACTGAGCTTTCCAATCAAGGCTGTAAATTATAAAAGAGAAGGAGTCACTTTCGGCATCACCAGCCCCAGCCCAACATTAGTCACTCTGGAGAGAGTATAAAACCCGACAGTTTAAATAACAGACTTCCCTTTTTAAGCAGACCTTACTGAATTTAAAGGACTGCAATGTACTTGAAGTCCTTCCCTTCATGGTGTTTCCTGGTTGAAGTGGGCATTATAAAAAAAGCACAGAGCAGGGAGAGATTTTTCTACTGAAAGTCTATCTGAATTGCTATAAACTCTCTTCCCGTCCTGCTTCTACTGTTCATATAACAAGAGATGGATCTGATCCAGGACATTAGATCAGCCTACTTCTACCCAAGTTGTGGGGTTTTGACAACATGGGACTCGAATCTGATATTATCCTACGACCATTTTCCCCTTACCAAATATATCTACTGTATTTTCTGACCAACAAGATACATTTTCCCGTGAAATGGAGACCTATAATGAAGGTGTCTTATACCTTAAAGCTATGCAATGAAAATTAATTAAAATTATTGTATTAAAGGTTGATAGATTCAAGCTGATGTAAGTAAAAACAAAATGTTTCTGCAATACTCTCTGCAACAATCCCTTTGAGGAATGTATCTTATACACCAAAAAATGTAGTATACATCCCAGCTGGAGAAAGCTTGGAGGGAGTGGTCCAGAAAGTGTTGGCTCTCTAGATTAATTGTTTCCCTGAATCCGGGGTGTTGAACTCATCAGGCCCTGCAGGCTGGAGGAATGGTGCGAGGCTGATAGGGCCTGCAGTCCAGCCCTGCGTGCTAGATCCAGTGCACATCCAGTGCAGCACTCATCCTGGACTGAGGTGCCATGTGCGGAGCACATCCTGGCCCAGGCCTGCACAGGCAGTGAATGCAGCGTGCGACCTGGCCTGGCCTGGCCTGGCCTGGCCTGGAAGCGGGGGCGCCTCATGCAGAGTGCATCCCAGACCAGTGTGGTGTGGGCTGCTTGTGCAGAGCACATCCCAAACCAGCTCCACGCACCATGTGCAGCACATGGGCCGACCCAGCGCACATCGTATGCAACGTGTGGGTCAACTCTGAGTTCTACAGGCAACACTAGAGGCCAGATGATAGGGCTCTGCAGGCTGGATCCTGACCACAGGCCGTATCTTTGACACCCTCTACTCTTGATCATCATCTTTCTGGTAAATGAGAACCAGGAGATGTTGTCACCACTCTGCAGGAATCAGCTGCCCAAATGACTTGACACTTGAGGAAATGAAGTCACTGTTTTCCTGCCTCTACTGTAGTCTTGCAAGTGCACTTGTGTGGCCTGAGTCTGCTCCACGCTTGTAAGATAACACTGGCCAGTGGTCACCCCTGCTTCTTTACTGCCCTCTCACATCCCCCTCCTCTGATCTCAGTTTGGAGCTAAAGGCAATCCACAGGGCAGCAGCTGAACAAGCATCCCCACCCTGCTCACCCCGCGGGATACCTGCGTTTTGATCCAAAGGGACCAGTTCCAGGGCACGGAGAAGACAGTATAGGCTCTTGGCTAACCAAAGCTCTGCTTTTGCTGCTGAAACAAGATTGGTGGTTGTTGCCCTGTGTGTTATTTCTTGTGAAGAAGCACCTGTCTGCTGAAACTATCAACCTCAGCTCACTTAGAGCACTGTACAGCTGTCAAAGTGTGCATGTGTCTGTCGCTGCTGAACTAGGCTGGCTGTGTTTTACTAGAGGTCGGGGAGACTTGTACTTCATAAACTAACCAAAGTAGGTAGGTAGATAGATAGATAGATAGATAGATAGATAGATAGATAGATAGATAGATAGATAGATAGATAGATAGATAGATAGATAGATAGATAGCAGGCACAAACTTTCATATATGACTGTGTTTTACTGAACAGCCCTCTATCCTGACTCGAATGAATGGGCCATCCAGTCCTCCGTAATGCTGCTGCTTTTTTTTGCCACTGAAATGTTAGTAATGGTTTTTTAATACAGTATATTGATATTGATTGGAAACCACAACTCAACTTACTCCGTGAAGACCTTAATTTTCTTGTGTGTCCTCTACAAACATACATGGGGTTTATTATTCCAAAAGAATAGAAAATGCTCTGGAAGACCTTGTACAGGCAACCGTCAATCCTCTGGATTGTGGTATATGTGTAAGAGGTCTCGTCAGGCGCCCGATGAATCCTCTTGTGGCTGACAAGCCCAATTCGAGAGTGACACAGCTTGTTACAAATTTCACAGATCCATATGTTGTCTGAGTCGGAGTCCAAGTCGACAGCACACTGCTTCCTTCTGTCTTGCTTTGCTTCCATCCTCTGGATCAAAGCTGCTTCATGTTGGACTGCACCCAGCGCCAGATGTTCCCTCCAGATTGGATAGGATTCTGCACATTCCTTCCAGCTTTCTACATTGATGTTGAAAGACTTCATATCATTTTTGCGCACATCGTGGCACTGCCGTAGAGGCCAACCCCACTTTCTAGGGCCGTCTTGAATCTCACTGTACAAGATATTCTTGGGGATACAGTCTCCTCCCGTTCCCCTGACATGGCCAAGCCATTGCAACCTCCTCTTCTTGCCAGTGATTTCAGTCCTGCATGCTCCAGCACCTCTGCGTACGGTATTTTGTCTTCCCACTTTATTTTCAGAATCGTGTGCAGGCATCTCATGCAGAAGCTGTTCAGTCTCCGGATGTGCCTAACATATGTAGTCCGCGGTTCTGGACCAGAAAGCAGGGATGACAGCATACAAGTCTCCCAGAGTCGCATCTTTCAGATGTCGATAGTTTGTTCTTATTCCTTGTACATTTCTGTAACAACCTGAAATTCTTCGCTGGTTTTCCGATTCTGTTAGTTCAGTCTGAAGGGCAATATTCCTGCCGATCGTAGAACCCAAGGAGCAAAAGCTGTCGACGATGCCAAGAGACTTACCCTCCAGAGCGATGTCAGGCACTGGTTCTTCCACCTCCTTGGTACGTGATTACAGTCTTCCTGAAATGAATTGTTAACCCAAAGCTCTTGCATGATGCAGAAAATTTGACCGAGAGATTTCACAGGGAAGATTCCCTGTGGCCAACCAAGGCCACATCATCCGCAAACAGGAAATCGCTCAGAACCAGCTCTCTCACCTTGGTTTTCATGCTAAACCTTGCAATGTTGAACAAGCCTCCATCTACGAAGATAAATGCCATCACTGCTGTCCTTGAATGCATAAAGAAGCAGGACTGAAAAGCAGATGTTAAATAAAGAGCATGGGGGCTAAGACACACCCCTCTTCCACCCCATTACTGATGTCAAAGGCATTTGAGTCTTTATTTTCATACACTACAGTTGCCTTTGTATCTTGATGTAATGAGGAACTGATGTTCAGCAGTTTGGGGGGGACAACCCATTTTCTTCAGAACAATAAAAAGGCCCTGTCAACCCTATTGAAGGCCTTCATCAGCTCGATGGAGGCCATGTCCAGTGGTATTCATTTTTCTGTACACTTCTCTCAAAGTTGCTTGACTGAAAATATTGTATTTCCTGAGCGAAAACTGCATAATGGGTTTTGAATAAAGTATATTCATAATAGCAGGAGACTCGCAAGGTAGATGGGAAGCCATGAGTCAATTTATTCAGTGAAGACCCTAATTTTCTTGTGCCTCTTCTACTGATATACTTGGGGTTTACAGCTCCAGAAGAATAGCAGAATGCTCTGCAGACACGTACCTGCTCAGTCCACTAGGTGTCCTACTGCATTCAAGTAATAATTAGGCTCCAGGCTGTTTCGCTAGGTCACAAGGTTGGGATTAGTGTTTCTCTTCAGCAAACACTCTCGGATGAAAGCTGGGGCTCTTCCTCTCGCCCCTGGCAGAGCTAGTCTTCGGCACTACGCTTGGCTCCTTCTGGGAGCTATTCTGGCACCCACGAGTGCTTCCCACAAAAGCCTGATCCAGGATGGAGATTTTCTTCAAGAATCTTCCTCCTTCCCAAGGGAACGTTAAACGAGATTTCCCAGAGCCAAACTCTTGCCCTGCTCGGCTTCAGCTATTTATAGGACTTTTCTAGCGAGTTCAGGGCTGACTGGGAGGTGGTGATGACGGACATCCTTAATCACCGCAGATTGGCATGCCCTGCTGCTCTGACGAGACGCCGGGTCCCTGACGTTTGCACATGATGCTCGGGCTGGTTCTCTGGCTCCCCAGCACTCAGGCCTGTCTGTGACAGCTGTCAGAGTAGCCGCTCGGTACGTGTCCTGTTGCCTTCCCTGCGGGGCGGGTGTCAAACACGGGGGAAGGAGGGCAGCCTGCAGAGCCACAGGAGGAGGCGTCGCTGGTTTGCAGAGTGCTGGCTCGCTTTGCTGGGTTTCCACTGTGAAATCAGAGCCTCTAGGTCAGGGGGGGTCAAACTTGTGGCTCACGGGCGGGATTTATTTAATCTGGCCAGCCAGTTGTCCAGGGGACTACTGGAAATGGGGGGATATGGCTTGCTGCAGAATTCGGGTCCTTGGACCCCAATGGACATGGCCATCGGTGGCAGCTGCCAGCTGTCACTGCCACCTAAATGCGACACGCCACTGCCACGCACACCTCCAGACCTGTGCTCTGCACCCCTGCTCTGTGCTGCTGCCCAACCCAAGGCCCACACTGCCAGATGCCCCCTGCCCTGTGCCACGGCGTGCCCCCAGCTCCACGCGTGCCCTGGCTCTGCACTGATGCCTGGCCAAAGCCCCATGCTGCTGTTCATTCAACAGCCTGATGAATAGTTCTTTAAAATAAGAACTCTTCGTTATCATTTAATGACTGCCTTGAGGAATATATGGTTTACAATGCATGCAAACAACCCTAGCACAGGTCATGACATGGAAACTGGGAGGTGTATGCATTGCTTTTTAAATTGTACATGCCGCCTGCTCAGCCCGTTTCTTTCGGGGCTCCAAGGTGGGTCTGTGTAACTCAATGAGGCAAGATTCGGAGCAACTCCTCTGTAGTTGTCTGGCTGAAGTACGAACTGTGCTGCTTCACAGCTCTCGCATTGTGTGTCCTTCTGCCAAGGAACCTTTGCTGGTACAGACTGTGTTACAGGCCTGATTATCCCTTCACTTTATACTGGTGACACTCTTTTGAATTTAATGGAGTGAGTGCTAGTAAATGCCAACCTGCCAGAAGAATTCAGGAGGCAGGTGTGCTGTCAAATAGTGAGCTATTACCTTCTCCCTGCTGTGGCTGAGATGTGTTGTGGCCCCCAGGTCCCACTTGGCTGCCGGCTGCACAAATGGGCACCAAGCAAGGTGACTGCAACAGCTTATGAACCAGCTGCAAGGGGAGCAGAGGGAGGGGGAACAATAGCTTTGTGTCCTTGAACCATCAGGAGTCTGCTGTCAGCTGCTTTGCATCACGGGAAATGCCTAGCATCTGTCTCGTGCCGTGTGTTTCAGTAGCGGGTGTGCGATGATCGTTTTCTCAACGTGCTGCGAGAGGCTGAGACGGTCGAGTTTGGGGTCTGCACATACGTCATCCAGAGGTACCTGCTGTGGTGCTCTCCATATGGGAGACATCACTTATTCTGAAAAGGAATACACTCGCAAATCAAAACTGGTCCAGCACATGTGTTTGCTGCTACACTTAACACATACTGCAAGCCTTGCCATGATTCAGTGCATTATGCATGGGAGCCATCTGGTCCGGTGTCTTAAGAAGCAAACTGAAACAGTCTGCATGTCTCAGTGGTGAAAGCACAAACAGCGGAGGTGAGGGAGACGAGAAAGATCAGTTGACATCCTACCCAAGAGCCTCCCTCTAGGGGATTGGTTTCATGGCCCGTTTCGTTCCTCCTGCTCTTCCTGTAGCTGGAGGATCAGTTGGACAGGCTGCGCTGTCAGGTCTCTCGGCTCGCACGCCTTGTGGGATGCTAAAGAATGCGTTTCATGCGCCGGGACAAACTCCCAGGGAACAGCTTTTTTCTTGCTAACCAGCTGTGCAGCCACAAGCTGTGCACAGCCTGTAAAGCACTGCTGGAGCACCAGCAGTTAGTGTGCTGGAGCACACTGTTAATCTGCTTGCATGATTAGCCATTAATATCTGCTCAGCACTGGGCCCTCCGGTTTTGTCAGGCAGAAAAGAGGCTATGAGTAGCTTGTTTAGATGCTCACGTACAGAGGATGGAGACAGACGATCCTCTGTGGCTGAAGGGAACAAGAGGCAATAGCCTCAAGATGCAGCTGAGGACATTTAGGTTGAAGATTAGGAAGAACTTGCTCGCTCTGCGGGTGGGTGAATACTAGAACAGGCTACCGAAAGAGCTGGTGGAATATCCATCCTTGGACCTTTTTAACAAGTCAGACACTTGGTTGAGATAGTTTATCCAGAGATGATCCTGTCCTGAGGTCTCTCCCAGCCCTACTGTTCTGTGATTTTATAACTAGAGGATCAGGCACGTGGAAGAGCCCCAGAAAAGTGTAAGGGATGGCCCATTAGAATATGCAGTAATGGTGCAGCGATCATCGCTTGCTGCAATTCACCATCCAGCACAGGGTGACAAGGGCCTGCAGCAAGGCGGTAGCCCTAGACTTCAAGAGGGCCAACTTCAACGAGTTGAGGAGATTGGTGCGAGAGGCGCTGGGGTTCGAGGGCAGGGGAACTCAGTGCCCAAGATGAGTGGTCGTTCCTTAAGGAGACGATACTCAGGGCCCAAGGGGTGACGATCCCAACAAGAAGCAAGGGGGGCAAGAGTGCCCAAAAGCCTCCCTGGCTCACCAAGCACGTCCGGGAATGCCTGGTTGCCAAAAAGGCAGCGTGCACCCGGTGGAAGGGGGCGGCTATCTCCAAAGAAGAGTATACCTCCACTGCTCGGGCCTGTAGAGGGGCTGTTAGGAAAGCTAAGGCAGACATAGAGCTAGGACTAGCGTCCAAGATCAAAGATAATAAAAAGTCCATTTTCAAATATATAGGAGGATGAAGAAGGCACCGGGAAACGTGGGGCCCCTGCAAGACACGCTGGGCAATCTGGTGGTTGCGCCAGAGGAGAAGGCAGACCTCTTTAACAAATTTTTCACCTCCGTTTTCTTGTTCAGGAACCGGGACTCCCCCACCGTGATTCAAGACGGACTCGAGGGGAACACCTCCAGACCTAAGGTTGAGGAGGACTGGGTTAGAGAGCTTCTGGAGAGGCTGGACGTGTTCAAGTCAGCAGGTCCAGATGCTCTCCACCCCAGGGTGCTGAGGGAGCTAGCAGCGGTTATTGCTGGGCCCTTGGCACAGCTTTATGAGCACTCGTGGTGCTCGGGGCCAGGTGCCAGATGATTGGAAGATAGCCAATGTGGTCCCCATCTTTAAGAAAGGGAGGAGGGAGGACCCGGGCAACTATAGGCCCGTCAGTCTTACCTCAATCCTGGGGAAACTCTTTGAGAAGATCATCAAGGAGCACATCCGTGATGGGCTGGCATCAGGGATGATGCTCAGGGGCAACCAGCACGCTTTCATTAGGGGCAGGTCATGTCAGACCAACCTGATTGCCTTTTACGATCAGGTCACAAAAGCATTGGATGCAGGTGTTGCTGTGGACGTAGTCTTTCTGGACTTCAGCAAGGCCTTCGACACTGTCTCCCACCCCATCCTTGTTAAAAAACTAGGTGACTGTGGCATCGATGCCTACACGGTCAGATGGATTGCTAATTGGCTGAAGGGTCGTACTCAGAGGGTAGTGGTGGACGGGTCATATTCGACCTGGGGGGAAGTGGGCAGTGGAGTCCCCCAGGGCTCGGTCCTGGGGCCCGCGCTGTTCAATTTCTTTATCAGCGATTTGGATGATGGGGTGAAAAGCAACCTGTTCAAATTTGCTGATGATACCAAAATTTGGGGTGAGGTGGGCATGCTAGTAGGGGGGGAAAGACTGCAGAAAGACCTGCATAGGTTGCAGGGGTGGGCTAACAAAAACAGGATGCGTTTCAATACGGACAAGTGCAGGGTGCTGCACATGGGCAGTAGTAACCGGCAGCACACCTACAAGATGGGAAACTCCCTTCTTGAGAGCACGGAGGCAGAAAGGGATCGTGGAGTCACAATTGACTCCAAGATGAACATGGGCCGACAATCTGAGGTCACAGTCGGCAGGGCTAATCGGACCCTATCGTGCATGCACAGGTGCATCTCAAGTAGGGCCAAGGAGGTGATCTTCCCCCTCTACGCGACACTGGTCAGGCCCCAGCTGGAGTACTGTGTCCAGTTCTGGGCACCCCACTTCAAGAGGGATGTGGACAACATGGAGGGGGTCCAGAGGAGGCCACCCGCATGATCCGGGGACAGCGGGGCAGACCCTACAACGAGAGGCTACAGGACCTGAACCTGTTCAGCCTTCACAAGAGAAGGCTGAGGGGGGACCTGGTGACTGTCTATAAACTCACTAGGGGGGACCAGAAGGGTTTGGGGGAGACCTTGTTTCCCCTAGCACCTCCCGGGATGACAGGGAATAACGGCCACAAGTTGTTGGAGAGTAGGTTTAGATTAGACATCCGTAGGAACTACTTCACTGTCAGGGCGGCTAGGATCTGGAACCAACTTCCAAGGGAAGTGGTGCTGGCTCCTACCCTGGGGGTCTTTAAGAAGCGGCTCGATGCCTACCTGGCTGGGGTCATTTGAGCCCAGTTTCCCTCCTGCCCAGGCAGGGGGTCAGACCTGAAGATCTACAAGGTCCCTTCCCACCCGACTTCTATGATTCTATGATTCTATGAACACAGTCCACATAGTGGGTGCCAACGCCTGCTCCTGATATGATTTTCTGAAGGTTTCACATACATCCCGAGTTGGTGTAAAACTGGTTCATCTTAACTGTACAGCAACAGCAACTTACCCCAGCTCAGAATGTGATTTCTAATGGCTTGCAAGCATCTTGGAGGCAGGCATACAGACTATGTCCTCATTTGGGTGTCTGTGCTTGAAAGCACACACATGAGGTGAGTGCAACTTCTTCCCCCAGATGCTGAGCAAATAGATCAGTAGGTGATAGGTTTGTTCTTCCATGACAGCGAGTCTAATGAAGGTTGTTTCATGGTTTGGCCTATTTCCAACAGGGCTGGATACAATACGCAGATGAAGCCAGATTGCCTTTCCTGGTGTCAAACGTTCTTCAAGAAAGATGTCTGATTATTCTTCCATGAATACATTTGACGAGGCAATTCTCTGGGAAATTGAAGAAATAATAAAGAATGTTCTGGTTATGCAAATAATACAGCACTTCCAGTTTTCTGCAGTTTAGCTTCACGCCCAGATCTACATATCTGGTTAGTTCAAACAAACAAAAAAAAATCTTGTGAAACTAAAACAACACTTGTTACCGTTGCATTGTTCACTGTCTTAAAGTCAGCACAGGGGTCGTTATCCATGTTAGTCTGAAGTCTGGCACAAGGTGGGGCTGGGGGTGCCTTGAGCTCCATACCAGCCATCTGGTGTAGTAGGTTGACTACAAAAGCTCATGCCCCTCTGAAACAGTCTCTAAGACGTGCTGCAAGGCTGCAGATGTGCTGCAAGGCTGCTCCGACACGCTGCGAGTTGCAACAGCGCTTTAATTAGAGCGGATCTTAGAGCCACTCTAATTAAAGCACTTCTCCACCCCTGAAGTATGTGTAAAAGTGCCCGAAGGTGCCACCTTGCCCTGCCTTCTAGCTGCGTATGTCTTACACCTCGTTCCCCTATCCATTTTGATCTTTTGTCTTGTCTGAAGAAACCTCAGGGCAGGGATTGTCTACTGCTCTGTTTGTACATAGAGCAAATGGAGCAATCCTTCTTGATTTACCTTAAGGCACTACAGTAATAATAATATATCCACGTCACTGACAAAATAATAAATGCTTCTGTTCATTATTTCCCAGTCTTCAGAGATTAAAGTCATATAATAGTCAGTGCACTTTCCCATACAAATTATTTAAACTGTAATTGTCCAATGTAGCATGAGTAGGCAATGCTCACCACCAAAGTATTATATTATATTTCCCTAGACCCCATCACAGGTAAACTCCTGGTTCTAGATAGAAGCGTGTCTTATAGTAGGGATTGAGCGACACGCATTCATTTCCTCACTTTGATCAGCATGCTTCTTTCAGGATCATCTCAGGGGGAAAGTATGATTTTTAGTTTGGAATGAATGTCAGGGATGTAGCTGTTTTCCAAATTAAGGCCCTGGTTTCTAAAAGTATTTGAAGTCAACCTCCTAATTATTTTTTGACAAAACGGCACCTACCTGTAGGGTAAGAATACAGCATGCAAACAACTGCTTAAGACTCACAATTTTATAATGTTCTTCTCTGTTACACAAGTGTGAATCTGAAGGAATTCCTTTGCCTTCACTAGTATCACGGAGATGCACTTCCACTTTGCTTGTGTTGGATCCAAAAGATCAGCCATAAACAGATAAATGTGATGCCATCCTAACTGTCAAATTTTCCTTGGGAAAGTTACAATTCCAAAGGAGGCACATAAAAATACATTTACCATAGAGGAACCAACATCCTGGATCCACATGCTGCTCTCAGTTGCTCTTAGTTAATATTCAAACTAAAAGTCAGGCCAAATTCTCTGCTAGCGTAAGTAAAGTGCTGCTCCAGTGACTGCAACAGAGGTTTGTATGAGAGGGAGAATTGGCCTGTAGGAATTATTTTATTTTTCAGATGTCTACAAGTGCTTGTTGATCTTGTACAAGGACATGGCACGTGTTGAACTGCTCACTCCAGTTGCACATAAAAATAAAATGTTGTATTTTGTTCTCCTACTTGTCTGTGTTTGGAGAGGAGGGCTAAAGGCGTGCCTAGCTCCGTTTTTCCAACTATCGCTTGATTGAGATTTGTATTTTTAATTCCTTCTCTTTAGCTGTCACTGCTGTGCAGCTGTGGCCATAAGGGTCGGGATTAGCAGCAATGTTAAGCCACAACGGGGCACATGAATCCTGACTGAGGAGAGGGCATCAGCACGGGGTTGCTTGAGAAGTGTTATAAAATGCTGTGCTGGATAAACTGAAAGTGTTTGGTGAATTTAAAAAAAAATCGACACTTGCAAAATGACAACTTTGGTGGGCAAAAATCTCCCCCCTATTTCCTCTCCCTGCCTGTCCCCGATTCCTCGTGGGCATTGCAGGCAATGGAAAGAAAAATATTAACATAAAAAACTTCTAAAGGACTTAAATAGTACTGCCGTTTTGGAAGAGGGTTTACATATTTTCCTCCAGATAGACTTGTGCACATATTCTACTACCAGCTGTTGGCGTCACAAGCCAAGCAGAGTACCTGGAATGCAGGCGCACAACTTTTCAGCAATTGCTGAAGGCAAAATCTCCTAAGATTGTAACAGATGTTGGCTCACTTCCTGTACGCTTATCATCAACCACTGTAATGATCTTTCTCCTTTGTAGTTGTTATTGTGAGCATCGCTATGGAGACCCAACACAATGTCTGCAACAGTGACACCATGAAGAATCTGCCACATATTTGGTTTAGAATAATCAAGTAAAATATCTTACTAAGAAGCCCTAGGACTTCTGCAGGAGGGACATTAGTCACCACGCTACATGTCTAACCACCACAAAATGACAGTACAGGAAATCAGTTAAAATATGCTGCATTACTATGGATCCATAACAACGAATGTCAATATTATGTGGCTCACTACTCCTAACCTGGACTCCTCTTCAGTCAAGACCGGCTAAGTGATCTGCCCGTTTAATTGAGACAGTTGTCAGATCAGACTCAGCAGAATGGATTTGAGCTAGACTACACAATGGGTAAATGACATGGCTAATTCATGTAGTGTTTGGTATTAATTGCAAGTTTGTGGATAAATTATGTGAAATGCCCTGCTGTGTGATCCTTTCGCTTCAGCCTGCTATGGCTACTGAACGCGCTTGGCCTTTGTAGGTTAATGCTTCGTGTGTGGAGCTTGTAGTAGTCCATAACATGCAGAGCAATACACCATAGCCGAATGTATTCCTCTGATGCTTTGGATATATTAGAAAAGGTCATCAAGTCTGCATCAATGTAGTAACTCAAGGCTAGTCCTTAATGTAGATACACTTCAACCATTTTTTCTTGCTTTTATCAATTTAGTTTGTATTAGCAAATTACAAATATAATCTAAATTAATGTGAGCAAGGGCTAAACCAGCTTTAGGATATCTACATCAGGGGGTTGCACCCATTTAACAACTTTGATTTTAAATTGATGGATTTAAACTGATGCATCTACCGAATGCAGGTAAGGCTGCTGATAAGCAGGGTCACTGGCAGAAACAATTATTTTTCCCTGGTGAAGCACAAGTAAAGAGATTTTGTCTGGCCTCTTGGTTACTGCCCTTTTTGCTGGGAGGTTTTGAAAGTTATAAACAGAGCTAGATTTGGAGTGGTTTCTACTGCCCTGTGGACCGTGGCTGATGCTGGAAACCAAAATAACATCTTGGGTCTGGCATGATAGCCTGGTGTATGTGGTTATATACGGCCCCAAGGGAAATTAAAACTTTCAAAACAACTGCAGCTTCTCTGGAGTTTGTAATGTCGCACATGAAGTTAGGGGCTGATGCATTACACTGCAGCCTCTGTAAAGATTCCTCGTGCTCACAGTCGCAGTAGGAGTGTAGGCATCTATTATTTATTTAATCTCTATAGCACTATAAATCTACGTGGTAGTTTGCAAACACAAGATCACGTATGTCCTAGAAACGCTGATGGCAGGGATAGATTTTACTGTCTTGAACAGTTCCACTGTAGCTAACGGAGCTACCTATAATGGTAAGCATTAAGCCCCAGGTCCTCTGTTTAACACCAGTTTATTTCAATGAGAGTTAGGCACTTTGGCTCAAATCCTTAAAGGAATTGAAGTGTTTATACCATCAGACATGTAGAGCTAGAAATAATTCACATTTTTTGCCTTGAAGAAACCAGAGAAGTATATACAAGACATGAGGCTAGCATTGAGAAGATGGGGGTATGGAAATTATCAGTGATGAACGAGAGAAATGAGGGACTGGTTGAAGAGGGGATTTTCAGGAGTTCTCGGTGCACGTGGTCAGGGACATTGTTTGAGAGACATGGGGAAACACCCACAAAACATACTTAGCTAGAGTGGGAAAAGAAGGAACATAGGAGCTGGCAAGTACAGGGGGGGGGGGGGGTGCAAAATTCCATCCAAGTCTTTTTTAAGAGAGGAATGGGAGCTTGAATGTGACGCAGAAGCAGAAAGAAAAGCTTTTAAGAGGTCAGTGACCAGCAGTAACTGGTATTACAGACAAACTGGAAGGGGTGAAAGGAGAAGCTTACGGTAATCAGGATAGGAGATGACTAACACAGAGTCAAGGGTCTTAACGGCAGCACAGGACCCAGAGAGGAAGGAGTAAGTTTGGGGCTAGGACTGTGATAGCTGCTCTGGCAGTAGGGATGGCGGTCTCCTGCAGAAGCATGCTCAGTTCAGCAGTGGTGGTGAATACCACGCACAGGGCACTAGGATGTCCTGCTCCATTTAAGGGCTGGACCTGCTAGGGAGAGAGCCGTAGCAGTGAGTTGGGAGCCCCAGCTGCTGGTTACCAGGGCAGCCAGAACGAGCTAGTGAGCTCACACCTGCCAGCGGTCAGCTGACCAGAAGGGGCAGGGCCTGGCTCGTATATAAATCCCAGGCCAGATGCCAGTTCTCTGCCAGCAGCCAAGGGGGAAGGAGCTCTCCCAGGGGAAGCAAAGGGGAGAGGCCTGACTGCAAGTGCAGCTTCTGGCTCTGTTGAGGGACAGAGGATGCCCTATGTAGCTTGAATTACGTTATAGCTGGGCAGCTTAAGTTATGTTATAGCCTTGGGGCTTGCAGGTTGATTTCTGTTTATAAGACTGGTGGTTTGGGTGAGCCTATTTGGGGAAGGAGGAGGCCTTATTGGGGGCCCACTGCAGTGTGGGGGGCCAGCAAGGGCGCGGCATTCGGGCTGCGGAGAGCCCCGGCACCAGCGAGGCAGGGACCGATTCATAGCAAGGCCCAGACCAGACAATGTCAATGCCACCTGCGAGGCTTGGGGCGTGGTAAATGGGCAGTTGGAGCCACGCACATAGCCCATAAGGCTGGGGTGTCCTGTGACATCTGTTTTGGAACAGGACCCACAAGGGGTCCTGTTCCCCACAGGGTCAAGGAAATTCATCAGGACTGTGTTCAATGGGATGTGAAGGCAGCCTCCCTATAGCATAAATCCATCAAGACATGGCAGATGAGAATAGAGGGTGCCCATTGGGCCGAACTGGCATGGTCAAGGGGCCTTGGGGGTAACACGGCCATCCTTAGGGACCCCATCCCATGACAGCCACCAAGGGGGGTGGTGTTCACATAAGGGTGTGAGGGCAGAGTTGATACTTTTACTAGACTAGTTGTGCCACCAAAACCTGGATTCCAAGGTGTGCATAAAGGGAGCAGAGGGACTCTGTGATGTAATCACAATGAAGCTGCTGAGTTCAAAGATTGGGCCTGAAGAGGAATGTTTTAATAATCAGGTGGCCTATGTATATGTCACGGCAGGGTCCTCGTGGAGGGCCGTGATCTCCTTGAGGCCCTCTCACCGCGCTACTCCGGCCCAAGGGCACCCTCCATTCTCGCCCGCCACGTCTTGATGGAATATATAATAGGGAGGCTGCCTTGTGTTTCCTCGGGCCTGTCAGCTCCTGGACCCCTCGTGGGTCTCCCCGTACAATGGGCACTACCCAAGCGCCCTAGCCTTATGGGCTATGCGTGGCTCCTACCAGCCCCTAATACCACGCCCCAAGCCTCGCAGATGTAAAGGACGTTGTCCGGTCTGTCTCTCTACTGTGGCCCACCCTGGGCTCCCTCTCTTACGCCCGGCCTCTTGCTGGGACTCTCCTCTGGCCCACTCTGGGCCTCCCCTGCCAGTGTGGTTCCACTCTGGGACTCTCTAGCGGGCCTCCGGTCCTATGGGCCAACCGCACGGATACCCTCCCTGACTCTGGCTCCCCGCGCTGCTACTCCCTGTCTTCTCAGGGGCAACCGCAGCGGCCTGCCTTGGTCTGAGGGGGATTGCCGCACTAGCCTGCAGCCGGGCTCGCTATGCCCGTGCGCCCACACTGGGCTACTCAATAAAACACAATGGCGTTCCCCCTCTCTGGGGCTCGCCGCACCCACGCTGGGCTACTCAATAAAACACAATGGCGTTCCCCCTCTCTGGGGCTCGCCGCACCCACGCTGGGCTACTCAATAAAACACAATGGCGTTCCCCCTCTCTGGGGGCTCGCCGCGCCCACACTGGGCTACTCAATAACATACAATGGCGTTCCCCCCTCTCTGGGGCTCGCCGCGCCCACACTGGGCTCCTCAGTAATACCGCCCCTTTCCTGGGGCCGGGGGCTATGTTCCCCCACACGCAATCCGGGGTCTCGGTCCCCGTCTGCAACCTACGGGTTGCGCCCGTGACCCACTGGCCACGCTCCTCGCTGCCAGCTGCTCGCGCAGTGGAGTGCAAGCTGTGCCTTCCCTGGCGCTATACCGGGGCTATGCTCCCCCACACGCAATCCAGGGGTCTCGGTCCCCGTCTGCAACCTACGGGTTGCGCCCGCGACCTACTGGCCGCGCTCCTCGCCGCCAGTTGCTCATACACTGGCGTGCGAGCTGCGCCTTCCCTGGCGCTATGTAGATAATGCGCCCTCTTGGCGCTAGGGCACCCCACACTCTCTGGGGTCCCTATAGTTGAGGCCTCCTCCAACTCCTACAGCCTCACCCAAGCCTCCGGGTGTAATAACACAAACACAAAGCAAAACCACAAGCCCCTAGGCTGTAACACAAGTGCAAGCTGCCTGGCCATAACTCCTCATCATAGCTCAAGCCTCCAGGGCTATCCTGAGCTGTACTTGCAACTTAGGCTCCTTCCCATATCTCCGCCGAGGGAGCTCCTGCCTCTCCAGCTGCTGGCAGGGAACTGCCAGCCTGGCCTCAGCCCTGGGCTTTATAAGGGCCAGGCCCTGCCCCCTACAGGCAGCTGGCTCCGCTTGGTTGCTCCGGCAACCCACAGCTGTGCTCACTTGGTTCTGCCAGGGCTCTCTCCCTGGCAGTTTCTCCTCTCTTAGGAGCAGGCACTAAGGTGCCCTGCGACAGTATACTTTTTTGCTTTTGGGAATAAAAAGTGACCTATGGTGCCCTCTAATAGCTTTCTTCTTTGACTGGTTACAGGGTCCCTGCTCTAAGTGAATGGAGAGTACAGCTAACTCACATGGGACTCGGACCTGCCTAGGCATGATCCTAAAAATCACTTAAGCACTTGCTTAACTTAAATCATGCAAATTCTTTATTGAGCTCATGCTGCAGTAATTTCCTGGCTCCAAGCACAGCACCAAGCATGGTAGCACCCTGCTTAAGGCAGAGGGGTTGTGTCCAGGGGACGCTCCTGGCTCTTGCTCTGCAGCTGACTTTGTTCTTGGCTTTCTGCATCGCTTTTGTTAGCAACCCTATGCCTCAGTTTAATCCTTTTGGGAAATGGAAAATGATGACACCCATTTTGCATAGATGTGAGCCTTGAAGCTGAAATCATCTGTGCATGTATGAAGTGCACGGGCAGGCAAGGTTCTTTGGGTAGATGTGATATCTTTTATTAGACCAACTGAGTAGTTGGGAAAAAAGCTCTTAGCAAGCTTTTGAATGCAGTTGCCCTTTGTCAGGCACTGGGAGTGTGAAGTGCAAGAAACTTTGGATTCAAGGCATGATCTGATACAATATATTGTTATAGATGGTAGTGCTTATGACTGTCCATGTGTTACTAATAATTAAATGAAATATCAATAAGTAGAACTAGGCGGGACCACTAATGAATATATGACAAAGGACCATTTTGTATGGAGATGTACTACATGACCTAGCAGAGCTTCATTTTCCTTTAAAAAATATATAGATTTAATATTTAATTCTATTTTAAATGGACTTTGAATGCTCTGAACTTTAAGATAAGCTGTTACTTCTCTGCTTCTTGGTGAGTGTTTTAGCAGCTGTTTTCCATTGTTTTCTCAGTAAAGAAAAAAACCCATGTCACTAACAGGAACCATCAGCAGCATAGAACAAATTGACTTGCCAAGAACATTTCCTCCACTAATGTTATTTATAGTCAAAGTTCATTTTTGCACTGCAAATCAACAGGATAGGTTTGTGCCACAAAATGGCCATTGAACATCCATGAGCCACAGCACTTCACTAACCTTCCTCAAGATAGAAGATGTTATGTAGCTTGTTTGCATTCACAAAAACCTGAGGTTCTTTATGGACCAGGTTCAGGAAAGCGCTCGTGTTTGGAAGAGCACCTAATAAGCTCACGTGTTTTGCTGAAAGGAGCATATAACACACTCACCGTTTACATCTGGCTAAATGGGCCAGATGAGTCTGTCTTGAACAGGGGGGTGGACTAAATGATCTCTGAATGTCCCTTCCAGGCTCCAGCCCTACTATTCTGATTCTACGATTTGTTGCACAACCAGTCACTAATTAATCTGCAGCATCCCTGACTATCTGTAGTGTGATATGGCCCGTGGTGATATCTGAGTTCCTTCCCAAACTGTGTTGATTTATATTTCTCTCCCACTCCTGCAGTTAACAGGGGCTGGACTTTGAGGCTGCTTGGATTTGGTTTTGGGGGGGCAAGATGGAAGAGATCATGCTGTTTTTTGTCCTAGGCTTGGTTGGAGACATGGGTTTGGCATTTTACTCTGAAGAAGCTGAAGTTCCTGCTCATGATCTGTTCTGTGAATCCCAGTCCATGGGCCAGATGCGAAGAAAGCTGTCTGTCCTTAACAGGTTTCACTCTTGGCCACGACTATGCCATTGTGCTAGTGAAATGCAAGTGTCAAATACCATAGGAGGTTCATATCTGAGATGCTGAGGAGGTCTCTCTATGGTAAGATGAGCCACACTCAAGGAGAACTTGGATGAGCAGGATGAAAGACTTTAATTTGACCTGGTGTTTGGGGGGAGAGTGCAACAAAGTAAGCAGAACAGGTGGGTGATATCACTTTGCTTTGCTGAGCATTTTATCCCAGTTCAGCAAAGAAATGAAGTACATGCTTGACTGCAAGCACAAGGGAAATTAAAATAAAATTTTAAGTGACAAATATCCTTTTCCACATGGTACAAAAATAAATTGTAGAGAAGCTATTGCTGAGGCTAAGAGCTAGAACAAGTCAAGAAGTTATTGAAAGGGAAAGGAGTATTTATTTAAATAAGTGTTTGAAGAGAAACAAACCTCCTCTTCTAGGGCATAAGCTGATCTTTAACAGCTGGGGTAGACTTCCCTAGAGACAGATAGCTCCACATCTGTTTACTGCAGGGACTCCCAATTAGAAGTATCCGATGCCAGGCTCTGTGGGACACAAGATACTAGCCTGGGTAGTCCACAGAACTGACTCGGCAGGATAGGTGTTATATTTATTTATTTTTGATGTGTCCTAAACCAAGTGCAGCATGTTAAGGTTGGTGTTTTAATTCCTAAGTACAGAGAACTGCAGAAATGAAAACTTTCAAGGTCTTGAAAGAGGGGGATCATTAGCAGGTTTGCCTGATGGCAGCAGGTGAGGTGCAGCTGTTTCCTTAGCCAGGGCACACATTTGGCACCTGCAGCTGGTTGGATATGGAGTGACGTCAGTAGAATTACTCCAGTGATGAATCTGGCCCCAGGTGAATGAGGTCTTGAAGAACATTTTTCTTTTGTTTGCTTCTCCATCAGGTATTTTTATAGCTGAATACAGTATGTTTCAGAAGATTTTTAAATCCTCTAAGTTTTCAGAACAGCAGAACTATATTACAAGGGTATCATCCAAATAAATCAGCTACAATTTGGGTCAGACTTTTGGCAGGGATGCATCAAGTATTTTCTTGGAAATCTCCATGACAATTTGTCAAAAGAAGCATCCAGTGTTTTCTCAGCATACAAAGTAGCTGTTATGCTTACTGATGTCATTTGGATGGAACGTTGTTTGTATTTCTAGTGAGGTGTCCTGTTGAAGCTTGTTTAGAAGAAAAGAAAGAGCTTTTTCTGTTGGACCACTTCTGAGCAGTGATCCCACATCAAAACCCACCAGCAAATCTCCTTATGTTACCTCAACAGTTCCCAGTTCAGTCGGTAAGTGTCCTGAGTTCATAATTGTCAGGTTTTATCTCCAGATAATGGTCATGTATGGAAATGAGATGCTCTGTAACTGAATGTGGAAGTGATCCCATGATGCTCATTACAGGCTTTGTAGCCTGTTTCATAAATTAGAGACAGGTGGTGGTGTGGGTTGTTTTGGAGTTGATTTAGGTATTTCATTTGGCATGCTTATTTTAACATGCTTTGCATGTGCTGGAGACATTTTATTCATTATAGAAAAGATAAGTTGTTTATATGCATGGAAGGTGACCATTATTGTGTACCAGGTAGTGGTATTAATGAACGAAGGCCTGTTCCTGAGCATAGTTCTGTCTGAGCAATCATAACATTATTTTTTCGTGGAACATCTTACTCTTCCTGTTGTTATTCCGTCTCTCAGAAATGTGACAATTCTGAATTAATTACAGCACTTTATGTTTCTCTGTCAGCTTCCTCTGGAGGCTTTTAATGTGTTCTGCATGCATTACCTATTTCTTAGGGGAATTACTTAAGCAATAGATATGGTTTAGTTACCCATGTGTGACATGTAGGGATATCTAGAATTAAGTGCGGCATCTTAGGATGGGATGTGAGTGTCTCAACCAATGGAAACTTCTTGGGAAGATTAGACATGTGGAACATAATTACTAGATCTGGGATCTGGCCATCATTCTGGGGAGAAAAAGGAAAATGGAAGGTAAAGGCCTCAGATGTCTTGTGTCCAACAGTGACTGGAACCTTGATTTTTATATCAGACTAGTAAGATGGCGCATCCACTACTCCTATATTTCACAGCACAAGTCTGGAACTTGACCTTCTTTAGTGCTTCAGAAGAACGAGCGCCACATGCTGAAATCGCCTACAGATGGACCAAGCAACTGAATCAGAATCCAGTCCTCGGGAAGTATGCACACACATAATTGGTGACTGCAGCAGAGCTGATACTTGCCCTTTGGGGGATAGATGGAGTGGGTAGGGGCAACTGGCATTATTCATCTGTCAAAGAGCATTGTCTTACATATTTAGGCTCTGGAAACTGAGGATATAGTATCCTTGCTGGGGAGTGTGCAAGTATAACTTCTAGTCTGCTATTACCCTGCTAACATGGGCTGAGGGCTTGCCTTGCTTTATGGCTGACTGCAGCGTGCAGAGGAGGATGCTGGTCATGGACAAGAGTTGGTCTTCAGTGTGAGGGGCAGGGCCTGGGATCTCCTCATCCTGTAGGAGAGTACTGCCAATATTTTTTTTTTCCAGTAGCTTTGGTTTCCTCTGGTTTGACACACGACTGCAATCCAGAGGTCTGGTCTAACTGCATGCATTTAGAAGGAGAGATGCACAGCATCCAAATCTGCTCAATGTTACATAGACCAAATGTCCAAGTCATGGCCACAAAGCCAGGCACAATGGCAAAATTGGCTCTTGGGTTCCCCCTGGTTTGTGCCATCAAATGTATTTCAGTCTCTTGACACGTGCTTGGGGATAAAGAAAAAAGGAAGGAATTTGTCTCCTAAGTCAGTTTGTCAAAGATCATAGAGGTTTCTGCCTCCCTCTGCAGCCTGGGGTATGGTCCTTCTCTTGGGATCTTCTGAGCATACATTCATCAACCATTTCCCTCTTACTGCAGTGGGAGGCATTGGCAGTGCCCTTGGCTCCCCTACTGTTACTTATAGCATGTAATAGGGTGTTTGTGATGCCTAGGATATTGTTTCTTGTGGTTGTGGGCAGGAGTTTGCAATATCAATTTCAGGGGAATTGCCTGGGTTAAGGATTGCCAGTGAATGCAGGGGACTGGACATGATGGCCCAGGATGTCCTCTGCAATACTATATACTCCTTTGTTTAGGAGTTCAAGTGCTTCTAGCTGCCAAAGGACTGCATAAACCTTCCATGGAAGGCCTGGGCTAGGAAATATACTCGGGATGGACAAATTTGTTCATTGTACTCATGCAGACTGTTCAAAGATGGAGACTCGCACCCTAGTAAACTGCAGCGTGATCAGGCCTTGTATGATCCCTTTGCACTGGCACAGATTTCATCCTTGCTCGTTTTGGGGGTTGAATTCTGCAATCAAGAAGCAGAAGGGGCCTTTTATGAATCCCTTGGTTATGACATATAGCAGTCTCAGTCCTGTGGGCAAGATTTCAATTGATTTCAGCAACTTTTGGATCAATCCCTCCATTTATTTTCTCATATTTTTAGCTCCTTTTTGCAAGCTCTACATCTAGATGAGTGTTTGAAATTCGAGGCATTTTTTTTCCATGCATGATATTCTGTTGCCTGTTTTATAATTTATAAAGCTGTGAGTTTCCCCGGAGTATAAAAGCCTTTCAAAAAGACTGCACTGGAAGCAGCAAAGGGAAGGGTGACTGCACCATTATACTGCTGCATCATAATATTTAAATACTCTATTTCTTAATCCTTTCTGAAACCTTAATCATTCCAACCAAGAATAGTCTCTTTATGTCAAAAGGGATCGATGCCAAATTTTTAAGCATGCATATTTTAAAGAAGTCCTCCTGAAAATGCTGCTTATTTTTGGTGGGATAATCACCAGCCAAAACCTCCATTTCATTGCATAACTCTCAAGATGTAGATACATTATCGTACTGTAAGTGGGTTACTGGAGAGAGCACAGCAGTCTATCATTTGAAATGCAGAGTGTTGTTTTGTCGGTTACAAGTTTTTATAATTATCCATTATCATGATCTTTGCAGTAATTTTTCCCAAAGTTATAGGTGTGTTACACCTTTTAACAAGATATTCTGCCAGGTTCTTTTGGAACCTGATTCCTCCTCTCTTACACTGGAGCCAATTTAATGAATCGGGAAGATAACTGGTGCAAACGTAGCCAGAATAAAGCCAAAAGCGCTAGGTCAAAAAACTACAGCAGTCTTGCCAGTGACATCCATTTGTAGAGGCAATAATAATGGTAATTTGTATTTTTAGTCATATTTAAGCTCTTTGCATATACTGGGTGCATCTACACAAGACATTTACTGGAGAGTTGCCTAATTAATCCACAGTAAATGTCTCTGTCTACATCTGCGACCCTATTATGCTGCAGGACACTAATAAACTCCGTAAACACAAGTACTACCCTGCTGTGGAGTTTTTTAATGTGCAGCAATCTATCTGTAGACATTGACCCAGCTGGCTGGGGCAAAAGGATGCTTCAGTGCAGGGGCTGCCTGCCAGCTAGCCCTGCACTGGAGCACCCCTGTGCCCCAGCCAGCTCCTCTGCCGGACATTGAGCTGGGTCAGAGGAGCCCCAGGCTGGCGCGCTGACCCCCCGCCAGCTGCAACTCCATGTGCTGCAGTCCTGGGTGCACATTCGAATGGCACACCCGGGAGCAATAAACTCCAGCGTGATATACACTGGATTTTATTGCTGCACATTAATATGCACTTGTAGATGCACCCACTGAGTAGTTAAACTTTATAATGCAGGGATAACGTTTGTTGAAGCAGGGTACTGCGACTCCAGAATGCTAGGCTCTATTTCTGGCTGTGTTGCTGACCATCTGTCTTGCTTCAGTCTACCCATGCGTAAAAGGGACTTAAAATAAAATAAGCTATGATCTAAAATTTACTTTAGAACCACAAGTTAGAAATTATGGTATGCAACATGGACAAAACATGGTTCTGTGGTTGCTGGCCCACAGACGCTCTGTAAATCTCATCTCCTTGGTTGCTGCCTTGGGGAAGCTAAATATGACTGACAATACTCCACCCAGGATTTCAAAGAGTGGAGGAAACCAACTTAGGTGGCAATTTGTTGTCCTGCCTAATTTACTTAACCCTTACTTACTATGCAAAGTAAAGCGATGAGCTGAAGCTCATTGGAATTTATAGGAAAACTCACTGAACTTTGGACTGGGCTTCCAACAGGTGCGTACTTGGGACAACGGGCTTTTGCCCAGAGTTCTCTAATATTTTGTTGAGGGAAAAGGCTTTGCTTGTCTGACAAATAGACCACTTCAGTGTAATGAGCCTGTAAGAGTAGCATACACAGTATCTAGGTCTCTAGTGGCATGGGAACCCTATTCACTGATGCTGGTCTTCCTTCTATGACAAATACAATACTATAGCCATTATTTCTCCTAGTTCCTTTTACAACATGGCATTACACAGAACCTCGTGGAGACCATCAATGACAAGCTAACCATGAAGACTTTCAAACCAGAATTAACATGAGGGAGGTAACCTGGTGGCCCAGAGGGAAAGGACTGTAACGGAGAATAAAAAGGCTATGCAGTAGTAGTGGAGAGCTCTGGGCAGAGAAGGTGCCATGAATGACAAAGCAGAGCGAGCAGAAGAGAAGTCAGGGGTTTGGTGCAGGGGATGAGGAGGAAGGGACAGAGGGTGTTATGCATTAGAGAAGCAGGATGGACAGGAGCAGTGATCTGACAGGATAATTAGACAATCAGGAACCATCTGTGCCAGGCACATTAGGGTCATGGCTCATGACTGGGCTCCTAGCCTATCTGCAAAAAAACCCCTAACGAAGTCAATAGTGGGTATAGATCAGGGAGGCAGGGCTGAGACTGATGGGATGGATCAAGGGGGTCAGACTCACGGGGTGCATAATCAGAGGTGTATAAGCAAGGGCTGTATGTTTGCTATGATGGCAAAATCTGCCTTGGAATCTTCCCCTTCCCGGAGAACTAGCATCCAGAAACCTCAGCTTCCATTGATAAATAACACATTTTTCTCCTTATGACTGCGAGGCCACAAAGCAATAGTGTGCTGGGTTTGCAGAGAGCCTGAAACAATAGCTCTGAGAGATGTAAACAGCTCTAGTAACCAGGGTTGGGTGCGAAGTTATGAAACCGGAAGAGGGCACCACAATGAAAACAACGTCAAATGCTCCATTTGGTATCAAATTAGGGGCTCAACTTCACAAATGACAGTGCTCAATGTCATACTGAATGCAATAAACACCTCTATTTAAAATGCTGGTGTATTGGAAGGTGCCACGGGATTTAGCGCTTGCCGCACCACAGAATCGCAGCCGAAAGCAGAATACGTTGCCTTGAGTATCGATCCCTTGGTTTCTGCTCGTGTGTGGGATAAGGGTGTGTGGTGCGGCAAACGAATTGACCTCTCTTGGAAATACCAGGATCAGGCGTTGTGTTGCTGTACAGCTCCAGCGCAGGGACGACTCTCCAGCACTCGACAAACAGCGGTGCGCTGCCCGCTCGCACAAAAACGGGTCCAGCATGGCTTGCGCTCGCAGACCCAGCTGAGGAAAGCAGCCTGCACGTTCAGGCCGACCTCACGTCTGTCCCCAGCATTGCACACGTGGGTCTACGCGAAGAGCGCGTTCAGTTTGGTCCATTCTCTCTGGGGTGTTTCGGGTCTGAAAAGGACATCGCGCATGAAAACGGGCACGTAAAATAACACCCGGCCTTTTTAGCTCCGACTTCCTCTGGGTCAAAGCTATCGTCCAGAGAGACGAATGAATCGACTCGCGTTTTGAACGACTTCACGTTAACATCCGATTTATTTTTCCTGTTTTGTAAGCAGGGATCCTGGTTTCCTGCGGAAAAACAGGAAAACACGGGTTTCCCCTTTTAGCAGAGAAACCCGCTTCTCCGCAGCCTGCAAGGAAACAGGGTGGGAAACCCCAGCTCTGGGGGGGAGGGGAGGGGAGGGGAGGGTTGGGGGGCAACGGAGGGGCACCAGCAGCGCTAAGGGAGCGGGTCAAAGCTGCAGGGGGCTTTTTGTCTTAATAACGGAAGTTGGGGGGGTTTAATCAGAGAATTTGCTGCTTTTTTTGTCAGAGAATTTGCGATTTTTGTATCGGAGAAAACCAGGACCCCCGCCTGCAGACAGGCGGCCTCGCGGCCCTCCCCTGCCCCGAGGGGCACAACACCCACCCCAGCCTCGTGCTTGCTTTGAGTGACGGCGACGCCTCCGACTCCCCCCCAGCCGGGCTCCCGGGTTTCTGTCGCGAGGGACTGTCGTCCCTCCCCGCAGGCCCACGGGGAAACACGCCGGCGGCTGGGGGGGGAGTGGGGGTCAGTAACATCCCGCTGAGGCGGCAGCCAAGATGGCGGCGCGCGGGGGCGGGGCCTGATGCCGGGGGCGGGGCCTGGTGTGTGGTGGCGGCGTCTCCGCCCCACACAGCGCGGCGGGGGCGGGGCCTGGTGTGTCGTGGCGGGAGGGGCGGAGCCACCCATCCTCCCCCCCGCCGCCCCGCCCCCCCCCACGGCGCGGGTCGGGGCCGCGTGGGAGCTGTCAGCGCCGGGAGCGGGTAAGCGGGGAGGCCGCGGGGCCCAAACCGGGGGCCCCTCCCCCACACAGGTGCAGCCCCCCCCCCCCCCCCCGGGAAGCGGCCCCTGACACGCGTGCGGGCGCTGAGGCGGTTGGCGGTCTCCACCCTGCCTGAGGTGGGAGCAGGGCCTCCCCCCCCCCCCCGGGGGACAGCAGGGAAACCCGGTCCCCCCGGGATCCGGAGGGAAAGGCCGTGGGAACGGGGGGCAGAGATGATGATGATGATGATGCCTTTCCTCAGCCCTTCGCTCAACAGCTGCCGCCCTGCCCTTGGTGGCCGCGGGGCCCCGGGGACCGGGCTCCGGGGACCGGCACCGCCGCGCGCCCGTGACGTTGTTGGAAATTGAACTAACTCCAGCCGCGGGTCGGTGCCGGGGGGGGGGGCTTTTCCCGTGCTTCTGCCTTCAAAAAAGGCTACGGGGGACATCCATCGTCTCTCCTTCTCCGAATGATTCAGCCGAGAAGCATTTGTTTCCCGGGGGTGTTTTGGCGAGTCCACACGCTCGTTTTCGGGAAGTCGTTCGCACCGAGGAAGCAGACGAGGAAAGGGGGTGAATCCTGATTTGAGTGTCGCGTGTGCAAGCCCAGCCTCGTCAGGATCTTCACTTTCGAAACGGTTCAATAATGGACAGCCTGGAGGATCGTCTGGCTGTCAAGCGCCTGTTAATTTTGAAGGGGGGTGTCGCCGGGTTGGTCTAAGGAGGTGAGGCAGACAAGGTTTTTTGGGTGAATCCGATCTCTTTTATTAGACCAACTTAAAGAGTTGGCAAAAAAAAAAAAAAAAAAATTCCAGCTATTTAAGTTGGTCTAATAAAAGAGATCGGATTCACCCAAAAAGCCTCGTCTGCCGCTGGTAATGTTGAACGGCTGTTTCACGGGCTGTCCTGCCCAATACGTGCGGGTACCGTCGGGATGCTTGCGATTCTTGGCATCCACTTCCTTTGTATGGGAAATGGGGCATGAAAGCTTTGATGTCAGGCTTGTAAAGCAAACAAAACATTGCATGGAGGCTGCAGAGAGAGAGAAGGGGTATAAAGGTTAATCTGCGCCCCATCCTTAAGAGTTTCTGATATTATATTTTTTTTAACGATGGACTCAAGCCATCCCTCGAATTCATACACTTTATACACCGAGTTGTGTGGTACAGGTCTAATAATCGGTGTTTTTAAAACAGTCTGAAATGTGAGAGGCTGGGGAGGTAAGAGACCTCCTGTAAGATGTAGAGCAGCTTCCACTCCTGTTGGGGCAGGCTTCACCTACATCCAATCGAGTCAGGATCATTCCCTCCTAAATATCCAATTATTGGAAATTGGCGCAGAAAATAAGTCTGGCTGGCAGCTTCTTTGCCTGGGGTTCTGTATGGGCCGTTCAGGAGTCGTACTTCTATACAAATAAGATTCATGTGCTTGCGACTTTGCTCTCTTGACATTTAAATGTTTTTTTTTGGAGGCTACTTGCTCCTCAGTCTGTGGTTGTGTAGCATTTCTCTAGCACCTCCTGAAATTGCTGTGTGCTAGAGGTAATATAAAGGTAAAGCTTTATGTTAATCAGCCTGTTTGTATATAGAAGTGGCAAAAGTATCAGAAGCTGACACCCTTCTGAGTGTAGGGTCCCCCCTTGCTCTCCTCCCTGCTCCAGCTGATTTCTTAGGCGTATTGGGGAAAAAAATTTTCTGTAAGAGTTTCCTAGTGTAGGTGAGGCTTGTGTTTGTGCTCCTGGGACTTTCTGCTTGAAAGAGAAGGCAGAGGGAGATGGTACGGGCCCCGGCACACTTGCTGTAACTGATGTGGATGTAATGAGTTTACTTGAGCAATAGTTCTAATGCTGGTATCCAACATGGGTTTCTCACTGGGAATTATGAGGCATCAGCATTAATAAATGGGCCGTTTATTTGTTTGCTTAATGTGAGACAAGTTAATTAGCAATCTATTTACCTCAAGGTGAGTTTGTACTGCAGGATAGGATGACTTATCTACCTGACTGTTCATCCATGTGCATTCTCTATAACAAGAGGAGGCAATATTCAGACTTATTCCAATTGGTGGATTCTCAAATGAGAATATTTGTAAACTGTAAATGAGAAGATGTAATGTTATTAACAAAGTATTTGATCTTCCATTTATTTGGCATGTAGTTTTTTATTGCTAGAATCAGTACAAAATGTAAGAGCCAGAACAAGTTGAAGGACTTCATAAAAAGAGTAGCTGCAGGAACAGCTATAACCATGGGGAGCCAAGTCAGTGTACTGTAGGAAGTGGGATCCTTCAACCGTTGCCTGGTTTAGCTGCGCTGCTGAAAGGGTTTTGCAAACTGAAGTTCATAAGAAATTTGCTTTGTCGGCTGTCCTTTCATCTCATCTGTGAACATATTTCGGAGGCATGTTGGCAATGTGATTATGAAAACGTGGAGCCTAGAACAGATTGCACAATCTACATCAGGCCTAATGAAAAAGATGATGATGTAATCTTTGTTCAAACTGAATGCTTTTGCTCCTGGTAGTGAAATAGCGGTTTCTAAATCTTCCTGTTTGACATAGCAGGTAGGGAATTTAAACAATACAACTTCTGCTGCCTTGCAGAACATGGTTTTGAAACGTTTGTTCTGATGTGTTTGGGGAGGGCCTGAGAGCAAACTTCCCTGAAAAGAATTCGGAAGAATTGCCCAACATGCTTCTTGTAAATAACATCAGTCTTTAAAAATTATGGGTTTTGTTTTCCCGGTTTATTTAAGGGAAACAAGATGGTAATAAGCTGATGGAGAATAGGTTTAGGTTAGATATCAGAGAGCAATATTTTACAATTAGGGTGGCCAAAATCTGGAACCAACTTCCCAGGGAAGTGGTCCTCGCCCCTGCATCGGGCAAATTCAAGAGGAGGTTGAACGATCACCTGCCTGGGGTCTTGTGAACCCAGCATTCATTCCTGCCTGCGGCAGGGGGTCAGGCTAGATGATCTGTTCAGGTCCCTCCTGACCCTAGCTACTGTGAAACTGTAAGTTTTTTTCAGTCAGCAATGATTTTCAAGTAACATACAAATTTTAATATTTCCAACCAAAAGTATGTCAGGCGTTTTCATATCTCAAAATGGCAAATTTCAATTTGTCAGCTGACAGTAATGTAAAATCTCAGCATGTTTTGCCTAGTGCTATATAGTGTAGAGAGAACTAATATTTTTGAAGAAAAATAAGGCTATGCCTGCAGAGAGGGGGAGGATTGATGGTGGTTTAAATCCTAGGGCTGAAACATGGTCCCTCCCCATCTCCTCCATTGTCTCTAGGTGGCCTTAGACAACAGTGTGTAGTTCCCCGCACCCTTGTGTAACATGTGCGCAATACTTGCTTTACTGAGGTGCTGTGAAAATTTATTACTACTCTAGTTGGTGCAGTAGGCTGAGATCTAGTCTGATGGATTAGATCCCCTTTTGAGCTACCCGTGGCGTTCCTGTCCCTTGGAAGAGCTGAACACCTGCAGCTGGATACTGAGCTCTCCATTGAAAGTTACTTAAATTAAGTACCTAAACATGAGCTGAACTCCCTGCAAATCTGACTCCAGGTGATCGGTAGCCTCTAAAGGTGTTAAGTACTTCCATGCTCAAGTTTAAATATACACTACCTGCCCATTCTCAGGAGTGCTCTGAGCTTTTGTTAATTAAGGAAATACAGACTTTATTTGTAATAGCTTCCCTTTGCTATGAGCGTGGTTACTATTGAATCTGGTAAGATCTTTAGTGGTGCTCTTTCCTTTATTTTGATCGTATTTTTCCTTCTAAAACTCAAATCCGTACTGTTGCAGGATGACTAAGTGTGCCATATCCTCTGAACAGTAGGGAATAAACTGAATAGTCCTTGAAGCTGTCAGGCTAAACGACACCTGAGCAAAACAGGCATTTCCTCTATAGCATGCAGCCCTTGGGACCGTTCTCCAGTTCCTTCTCCTGTTGCACATTTGCCCCTCACATTGTGTTCAGACATGCTGCTAGGTTGATTGAATAGCCTCATGAGTGCAATACCGAAGTGACATTGCAACAAGGTTTTTTTTCATGTTTTCTTGAAAGACACTGTCCAAGTTTGTAACAGTGTGTAGCATTTTAGACTTTTCTGACTTTTAATATAAACTTAGAGTGCCAAAGGAAATATTAATCTTACTTGCTGATAGCATGTTTTTCTTCAAGATAAGGAAACTTAACAAGCTGTCTCTCTTTGTAAGAAGGGCTGTTACGTCGTGTACTCCAGTGCTGAAGAAAGGTTGTGCACTTACCTGAATGTGGTATAAACCAGGCTTGTTCACAGCAGCAACAGGGTAGGCTTTTTCTAACCCACAAAGGACATTTGCCTTGTTTCTCAGAGGGCCTTGTGGTTCCAGCCTTGATATAGACTGGACATAGTACCAGGCTGCTTTAGGAGCCTTGAAATGAATGGCTCCTACTCAGTTTAATCAGGTATACAGTGTAAGGTAGTATGGTTTAATTGTAAGGGAGACAGTGCATCCAGAGGGTTTTCGGGTACTTATTTGGTTTATGCACTTAACTTCAGTTGTCTGCACATTGATTTGTTATGTTTTTAGCAATGCACAAATAGTGGAACCAGCATTGTATCAGGCAGCTAAGCAAATGTATGTGGTTATCTGAGCTCTCTAAAAGTGGAATGTCCACTTCAGCCCACTTAATTCCCATTTGTTTTAAAGGATGAATATGTAAGTGGAGAGGTAAGAATCTACATAGTAGTTTGAAACAGGCTTCTTCTGTCTGTTACACGGTGCATTGTTCTATGGGCAATAATGGTATTGGTGATCAGTGCTCTGCCTGATGGGTAAGAAGTATATAACCTTTTTTTCTATAAGATCGGAGGCTGAATGTTCCAGTGGTGCAGAAAATTGCCTAGCCTTTGTTCTTCAGATGTCCTTTAAAAAGTTCAGCCTCCATACACCTGAAATATGGACGTGAAGGCACCATTGACGGGTGAACTAAGGATATGCTGCACAATGGCCCCAGAAGCTGTGCAGCCACAACAGTGTGGTGCTCTATTCAGGCTAATTCACCCTGCTGAGATGGGAAAGGGTAAGTTCACCTGGGCAGAGCACCACATCAATACAGTTAGGCTACCCCTGGCACGTCTGTGGCATACAGAGATACAGAGTTCAGGCTGTGCCAAATAAAAAAGAAGATCAGTTTTCCTATGAAGAGAACAAAAACGTGGTGGTGCTGTTCTCTTGACCCACCCAAGAAAGGTTATGAGCATCTAAAAAAAAATATATGTTTCCCTTTCTGTTCCCTCTACATGCGTCTCTCGCAAAGTACTTGCTGTATGCTCTGTCAGATGTTGAAGCGAGTACTTTGAACCCTGCCTGTTAAAGAGGAAGGGACTACTTGATTAATTTATGCCCTAGTTCCGTTGCCCCACGTTTACTTATTTGAATTGGGGTGGGAGGGATCCTATGTTCCTATTTAGACAGTAATTTACTTTTCCAAGCCAATTGGAAAAGTAAAGTGTCTTGATGCGTTTGGAAAAAAGAAACGTTTTCTGTCTAGATCCTGACCTAGCTCCCTTTGTGAAAGTGAGGCACGGCTCTGCTACTCATTACATCTTGCCCAGATCATTACGTTAGCTGCTTTTTCGTGTTGGGGATTAAACAGGTTTTATTGTTTCTCTCTTAAAGTGTCTCTTACCAGACCACTTCATGTCTTTCTATTGGCTGAATAATTATGAACACACCTGCTGATTCACGTGTGCTTGTAGGGTTGATTCCTGCTTATACAAGTACAACTTCTCTGTGCTGGTATAGCTGGTAGCAGCCCTGCTACCTCCTGAGACAAGCTGTGCTAGTAGATTAGCCCTTTTGCTACTCTAACTATACCCTGGTCAACATAGCCAGCTGGCAAAAAGCTCTTAGTGTAGTTAGCTATGCCAAGAGGTGTTATCTGTGAGTGACAGCTATGCCCAGAGCAGTCTGTAGCACGGAAAGGGCTAGAGGCCATACTCTGGGCAGCTCTAGCATACTGGGGTGGCAAAAGTAATTGAGGGGAGATGAGAGAGGTAAGGGAAGGGGATATCCTGTACCTCACTTCACATGTAAAGAAGGCTGCTCTTGCGAGAAGGCGGCCTGTCAGGTGTTGGGCAGAGTCTGCGTGTGGCTGCAACGGTGTGAAGCTTAGGAGCAGGCAAGAATCGAACGGGCATAGTTGTGAAGAAGAAAGGCAGAGTTAGGTGTCAGGACAAGCAGACTCATCTCAGTCTGAAGTTTTCTGTTTTGTTCCTTTTCTGTTATGTGCTACTTGCTTGTTTGCTTTGGGTTGGAAAGAACATTTTGTGCCCTTTGAGGGGAAGTGCACTAGTGGTCATACAAGCCAAATACAAGCATTTTTTACAGCTCTGGCCTCCTAATACAGCAGACAGGGAGTTACTATAGCACATGAAAGATAGGAACTTGTATGCAAATACTTAAAAAGTCCCAAGGAATGTCCCCTTGCTGATGCAAGTAGAAGACTGTGGGTCAGATTCTGATCTCTGTTACACCTGCAATTTCAGAATAGTCCACGGGCTTCAGTAGGATTTTACATTATTCTGAATTTGTAATTGTGTACCTGAGCTCTGAATCTGGCCTAGTTTCAATAATTTACATAAATAGGCTATATAATTGCATAAAGTTACAGTCAAAAAAGCAATCCTTTTCAGATCCTGTAAGTGTAAAAGTAATCAGATCCCTGCTACCACTGTGTTAACCAAACCCATATGTAGAAATAAAGTGTTTTGCTGAATTGTAATGGAATCCTGTAGTCAGCTTGCATGCCGAACTCCAAGGTTGGTCAAGAATTTCATTATCCACAACTCCAGGAGCAAGCCCCTATATGAACACTTTTCTTGTGATATTTTCTGCATGCTGTGATGTTTGCCAGTTTCCTACATTTCTCATTTTTAAAGGATGCACTTAAGAGATCACAGTGTAGGGCAAAAAAAGATGGGAAATGGGAAAGAAGGACTAGGGTATGGCTACACGACATAACGCAGTGCTGTTGACATGCCAAGGGCAGCTCGGGTCCAAGACACAGCCTGACTATTAATGTCGTGCTCTGCCCAGGTGAACTTACCCTTTCCCACCTCAGCAGGGTGAATTTACTGCTGTTGTGGCTGCACAACTTCTGGAGCCGTTGTGCAGCGTGGCCATAGCCTTAGTTAACCTGTCAACAGTGCCTCTGTGTCCATGTTCAGGTGTATGAAGGCTGAACTTTTCCCCTCACCTTTGGACCTTGGTCGTGTTTTTTCTGTCATCTGTGTTTACCTCTGCTGCTGGCTAGCAAGGTTCTGGTAAATGTTCCGTGTCCCGAATAAGGGGCATTTAAAAATACAGGTTAAAGTTAAAAAAATAAAAGATAAAAAAATCCTGCTTCGAACTCCATTTAGCAGAGCCACTAAGCCCTCGTGTGCATGTCCAAGTAGAGCAGGTGGGAATATGGTAGCACTTTGGAAACCTGTCTTCTGCAACCTTGTAAAAGGAAGAGCTTGATTTGATTGTATGTTGGGAGCTCTTAGTTTTGAAAACTCTGAACCTTGTGGTTTGCCTTTTTTCCCCTTTAATCACTTTTGCTAGGAGAAACGGATTGTAAGGGAAAATTATTTGGGGGATTATCTCTTTAAAAAGCCATTGTTGAATCAGAAATCTTTGTTTGAAAAATATAGACCATTTCTACCTGAGAATTTGGATTAGATTAGATAGGGCTGGATTGCAGTAATCTAGGCTTCCTAGGTACTTGTGCTCCGAGGTGGGTGTTTTAATTGGAGCTGTTCTTGGACAGCTGCTCTAATTAGTGTATGTAACAGAGGCATTTTAAGCCCCTGTGCATTTAAAAATGGCTGTGGGACACATTATCCAATCTTCATTCGACAAGGTTTAGTTAAGCGCCCTGCGGACATTTTAAAATGCGTGGGGGCTTAATGCGTGCGACACTGCAGTGACTGCTGCGCTCTAATCAGCATGCCAATGAGCATGTGTATAGGCAGCTCCAGTGTTTTGCAGGAGCCAGACTTGCCTGTAAGGCCTACTTCTTCAATAAATTGTTTGACATATTCCCGCTAACAAATACTTGCTTGTTTTCCCTAAAAGGGGCTCTTCAGTAGTTCTTGCTTTTAATGTGTGTTTCAGAAAGGGAATTTTTAAACCATTCCAATTCTTTTAGCAGTCCCACATCTTACACAACATCAAGCATGCAGGTCACCTTGCATTCCCACAGTCTAGACTAAATGTCGTGAAGTGATGACAGAGGTGTCGGTGATGCTCTGGTACATGCTGAACAGGCAGTCATGCCACTTCTCAGTGCTGTGTCCTGCTAGATCACTGGTGAGGGGCAGTCAGGTGGAAGCAGCAATAGCTACAGAAGGGAGAAGCCTCTTCCTGGACATCCCTGCAAACCCAGCTGTTCCCAGCTATCCTGCAGTTTCCATTTGTCTTTCCTTAGCTTTCCCTTTCATCTTCTCACAAACCCGGCTGCTGCATCTTCCCTACAGACAGCCCTCGTCTGGCACTCCCCTACTTCCCATGTACCCTTCAGCACCCATCTGCCTGCTGTGCCCCATTCCCCACCATTGCTTTTGAAGTGAAGCATATTGATCTTCAGTTGGAATTTATGGTCACGCACACACTGGCAAAAAAATCACCGGCTATTTAGTCAGCAAAAAAATGGCTTTTAGTACACCAGAACATTTCTTAAAACTTCTCAGAGTTGAACTACTACCGAAGCAATGTGAAGCTGAGGGAATCTTAGTGAAGACTCGTGGCCTGTAGTCTGACCTCCTTACCACGTAACCTGGTTCAGAGCAAATACAATAATGACCATGAAAAAATGCCCGTAACCATCCGAACCCTATCTGTATTGGTGCTTCTCCCTGTTGCTGGGTAGTTGCAATAATGGGACATTTGAAGAAAAAGGCTGGTGCAGTAGTGACAAGGTAATTTGTGCTTGTCCATTAGACATGCTTGGACAACCAGCTGGTGCATACAGGGGAAAATTCATCCTCTGTCCAAGTGCTTCCCTGTATAAATTAGTTGTACTCACCTTATCAGGTGAATCAGCTAACAGGTTGTATACGATTCCTTCGTGCCTAGGCTTCAATAGGGCATGTTCTGCAGTTTGCAAATAGCATTTGACAAAGTGATCTGTTGCTTATGAAGGCTCATGCATGTCTGATTCAGTTAGTCTATAAGGTACACCTCTGCCCTGTGTTCTGTTTGCAAATAGTTTTGGACTGAGGAGCATGACTATGGCCCAGTTTCAGCAGTTTTGTACTTGTTTTTTATGCTGCTGCTTGAAGTGTCGAATTTTTAAGTCTAGGCTGTTCCTGGTGGTTTTCAGAGCTACTCATTGCAGTGTGGATTTTGACTTACCTTGCATATTAGGGCTTGACAGTCATTTGTCCTCTGATAACAGCCGTTTCTTAAGACCTCCAACATGGTGTCTAAGGTCTGTGGATGATAGAGCTTTTGCTTCATTAGCTTCTCAGCTTGTGTCACTGGACACTTATTTCATGTCCCTCCCCATTTTTAATAAGTCTGAGACATAAAGAGGTCTGACAATCTGGGCTAAGTATGTATGTTCTGTTGCATGCACATTTATTCTGTTGCATGCAATTAGGGAAACTGCACAAATGAATAGGCATTTCTGTAATGATGCCACATTCATGCAGCTTTTAAATATCCTACTGTTTAAGTTTCATTTTAATTGTACAAGTTGTCTTATAAGAAGAGATGTTGCAAATAATCAGGTCCATTTTGGTGCAGAGTAATGTATCCTCATGCTCTGTTTTTTTTTCTCACTCTTGTGGGGTAGTTATATATCTCCTATGGGGTTAGTGCTCCACAGGGTGAGAGAGTGAATGTGGGGAGGGACGGATTTCCCATGGTATCATCTCTCACCTCTGCACCATAGAGCCCATGAAGTATGAGATGATGACGATATGAAGGTTATTTTTTGTTAAGTGGAGGGCAGCTTGCACAAGTTCTTTGGGAGTTGGGGTCAGTGCCCAAGGGCCTTGTACTCCAAAGGGGAAATGAGGATGTCAAAGCTTTATGTATTCGTCATTACATAGATTCATACATAGATGTTAGGGTCGGAAGGGACCTCAATAGATCATCGAGTCCGACCCCCTGCATAAGCAGGAAAGAGTGCTGGGTCTAGATGACCCCAGCTAGATACTCATCTAACCTCCTCTTGAAGACCCCCAGGGTAGGGGAGAGCACCACCTCCCTTGGGAGCCCGTTCCAGACCTTGGCCACTCGAACTGTGAAGAAGTTCTTCCTAATGTCCAATCTAAATCTGCTCTCTGCTAGCTTGTGGCCATTATTTCTTGTAACCCCCGGGGCGCCTTGGTGAATAAATACTCACCAATTCCCTTCTGTGCCCCCGTGATGAACTTATAGGCAGCCACAGGGTTGCCTCTCAACCTTCTCTTGTGGAGGCTGAAAAGGTCCAGTTTCTCTAGTCTCTCCTCGTAGGGCTTGGTCTGCAGGCCCTTAACCATATGAGTTGCCCTTCTCTGGACCCTCTCCAGGTTATCCGCATCCTTCTTGAAGTGTGGCGCCCAGAATTGCATGCAGTATTCCAACTCTGGTCTGACCAGCGCCCTCTAGAGGGGAAGTATCACCTCCTTGGACCTATTCGTCATGCATCTGCTGATGCACGATAAAATGCCATTGGCTTTTCTGATGGCTTTGTCACACTGCCGGCTCATGTTCATCTTGGAGTCCACTAGGACTCCAAGATCCCTCTCCACTTCCGTGCCACCCAGCAGGTCATTCCCTAGGCTGTAGGTGTGCTGGACATTTTTCCTCCCTAGGTGCAGCACTTTGCATTTCTCCTTGTTGAACTGCATCCTGTTGTTTTCTGCCCACTTGTCCAACCTATCCAGGTCTGCCTGCAGCTGTTCCTTGCCCTCCAGCATGTCCACTTCTCCCCATAGCTTTGTGTCATCTGCAGACTTGGACAGAGTACATTTGACTCCCTCGTCCAAGTCACTGATGAAGACATTAAAGAGTATCGGTCCAAGGACCGAGCCCTGCGGGACCCCACTGCCCACACCCTTCCAGGTCGAGACCGACCCATCCACCACGACTCTTTGGGTGCGACCCTCTAGCCAATTCACCACCCACCGGACTGTGTAGTCATCCACGTCACAGCCTCTTAACTTGTTCACCAGTATGGGGTGGGATACCGTATCGAAGGCCTTCCTGAAGTCTAAGTATATGACATCCACCCCTCCTCCTGTGTCCAGGCATTTCGTAACCTGGTCATAGAAAGAGACTAGACTGGTCAGGCATGATCTGCCCGCCACAAACCCGTGCTGGTTTCCCCTCAACATAATTTGTCCTGCTGGGCTCTCACAAATGTGAGCCTTGATAATTTTTTCAAAGACTTTACCAAGGATGGAGGTGAGACTGACTGGCCTATAGTTGCCCGGGTCCTCCTTCCTCCCCTTTTTGAAAATGGGGACCACGTTAGCCCTTTTCCAGTCCTCCGGGACTTGGCCCATGCGCCACGAGCGTTCGAATATTCCCGCCAGTGGCTCTGCAATGATGTCGGCCAGTGCCTTCAGCACCCTCGGATGGAGTACATTCTCATGTACATTCTTTGTACATGTCTTGAGAACTTCAGGCACAGTGGCAGAACTCTTTACTTCAAAGGTCTTCCGAACCAGGCCCCTTAATGTAACGACTGAGATTTGAGTTGGTCTAAGAAAAGGTCACATTTACCCAAAGAAACTTGTCTGCCTATGTCCTTACACCAACACAGCTATGACCTATCCCCCTACAACTGAGATATGAGGCTTTTTAAGAACTTCTTTCTACAACTTTGTCTGCACCAGACTTTATTTCCCCAAGCCTTCTACCAGTGCACCTTCAACAGCGCTAGCAATAGTAAAAGTCTTAGTACCCAGAAGCACCTGCCACTGCTGTTTTGTAACTGCAGTGTTATCTAGATCACAGCTGAAAGCTTATATACAATACAGTGACCGAAAGTTTGATGACCAGTTGTCTCTACTTCATCTTTTATTATTGGCAGCGGTGGTGCTGGACCACTGAAAGGAAAGACGAGACATTTGAGGGGGAAATCTCAAGTAGCTGTAACCTATGCTTTTCTTTCATTTAGTTTTATTTTTATTAATTTTTGAGCAAAACTGCTGCTTGTTTTATCTAGTGTAGACATGGAAGAGTAAGGTAATTGCCTTTTTGACTCGCAAGAGGGTGCAAAGAAATTGGAAGTAATTGCTGCAATGAAGATTTGGAGAGCAGAGTAAAACCAGAACATGTTTACTTGGGCACTGGCAGTCATTGCATATATAACTGCTTATCTGGAAAAGGTTCCCCCCCCAGGAAGGAAATGGTTATGTGCATCTTTGAGATGTATTCAACTGGAAATGACTTGCCATTGGAAGTATTCTTTTTAATTAAATAAAGTAGTTACATACTCTGTGAGGTCTCTCTTTTTTTCCTTAAAGCACTGAACTTTTTTCTTTAGAAATCATTTATGACAAAAATTGGTCTGACAGCAGATAATGGTCAATATGGAAAATTACTAGAAAGTAAAATAGAAAATCACTTTGTCAGACATAAGTAATATGCATGTCACAAACTCATTCAAGTATTTTACTTTGAAATACAGTGAAGCCCGTTAAACTCTGCAAGTGCCCAGCCTCCACACATTTCTCGTAATAAAAAAAAAAGGGGGGTGGGATGTCTAGATGATGTTGATTATTCACTAGAAATGTCCTCAAAAGCCTGGGAATATTTTAAAGTAGTGGTTCTCAAGCTCAGGTCCATACATGTTTGTGATTGTATAGAGCATTTTGAGAATTAAGCTTGGGGGAACAGAGTCTGAGACAGTATCTGTCTAGTGAAGTACTCTTCAGAATATGAATGCTGAAGAACTACTGTTGGGGGAATGTATTTATGCATTAGAAGTTTGCCTGTTTGAGGTGGCCTTTCAAGTATATTTCACTGAAAAAGACAGAGTAAAATGATTATCCAATGAATATATCTAATCAAGTCAATCATTTCAAAAATCAAAAGCAGAGGGGTCACTAAGAGAACAGTGAGATAAATAACCTAGGTAAGGCCTGGTGATGAAGTACATCATGTAACAAAACAATGTTTGTTTCTTGTAATGGCAAATGGGGAGGAAAAATCTAGTGATAGTTGGGGGTGTACTGAAATAAGGATAGGTCTAGGAGAGGATGAGAGTGAGTATTGCAAAGAGGGTGGCAGAAGTGTGAGCCGTCTGCTGGAATATAAGCATCTTGAAAAGATGAATGACATTTTCCTCCAGGCCTTGAAAGGATATTAGATCCAAACATACTTTCAGTTTTAACATGTATAGTAAAGAGAAAGTTAGGGAGCTCCCGAATGGGAGTGGAAAGAGGAAGATTGTCAGAAGACCGTGAGAGAATCAAAATGAAACTAGCTCCCTTCTGTTTAGAGTATCAATTATCATTATTCTGCAAGTTTTTTCAATGCATGAAACAATGCTAGACTGAAGGTAACAAAAAGGATAATACTCCACGAAAACAGGTATTTCAATTTTAAATCACTGCAAAATCAGACTTTTCTCTCTCTCTCTTTCTTTCTTAGTGTTACAGTCTGTGGGACACAGATCCAATACATGTTAAACCAAGTCTACATCAAAAGTCACAAGTGTTAATTTACTGTGACTTGTGCTATTGAGCAAATAATAGGTACAACATTTGATCACTGAATCTGGTTCAACTTTTACTGTTTTGCAGGTGATGAAACATATTTACCAGACATCTGTTAGCTGGATGTTTAACCCTGCTAGCCAGAGCTAGATACGGAAGGACCATCTCTGGAAGCAAAATACAGGAGAAATGCCCTGATGAAAAGGTAAGACTGCTGCGCTAAGCTGCAGTGAAGAATGGGGAAGTTAGTGGTATTTTCACCAAAGTGCTGTTATGATCTGCTAATTAGTCAGGAGGTCTACCCTGCATAACTTGTTGTTTTTGTTGTTGCTTCAAGTCTCTATATTTGTTCTTCCTGATAGAGAGAAGACAGAGATAATACTGCTTTGTCCAGGCATTTTTACAAGTCAAGGAAAGAGGGGGGGTTTACTTTCTGGATAACTCCTGTCAACAGTAACTTTGGCAAGCAGTAGGATATTGCAGCCGTGATTCATGACTGTGTCACCTTCTGAAAAATGGTTGTGAATAGTCATAGTGAACCTGACCAGTTCTGTTTCACATCACTTCTGCTTGGCAAACCCGAGCAGCAGGCGTATACAAGTAAGGTCTTCCAAGTTAGGCAGTGCTGCCTTCTTCCCATTTGGAAGGCTTTCTTTGAAATGCTTACGGGCTACTAGAGACTTGTTGCCAAAGTTCAAAAAATGGGTATCAGTGTTTGTCTGTGTTCCTTCATATCTTGTTGCCCATTTGAAGGGAAAATTTAGAAGAATTATATACTAATGGATATTTCTGAAAATGGTGTTTTTAACATTTATACTCTTCATTTGAAAAACTTGTCTAACTCTATCCCAACCATGCAGTTGGTTCAGTGAAGGATATCGTTCGCGAACATCTTTGCCCTTCACATATATCCTTGACCATCACAGCTACAACATCTCTCCAACACTTTGCAGAAACTTAAGCAGTTGTCCTCTCCTACATTTTCCAAACTTGCCATGAAAAATGTTCATTCTCTGTTCCTTGGAAGATTATCCCATTCAGAATAGGATAGTGAAGAAAAACCTCATATTTAACCCAATCAAATACTGCTTAGGCTTTGACAAGGACAATAGAGATCCTAACTAAATACTGAGTATTTTAAAGGAAAATGCAGACAGGAATGGGGAGGTGGACAGAAAGATCAAAGGACTGCCTTGCAAGATCAGGGGAGTTTAAATATTTAAACATTTTAGTTGGTAAAAAAGTCTTTGTTTCTTACCTGAAAAGACAAATAAACTGGTTTGAGTTCCAGAGGCTTCTCTGGATCCTCATGGGTTTATTTTGTTTGTTTTTCTTTTCTTTCAATTCCTGGATGACAGTTGAAAATAGTCCTTATCAGAAAACAGAAACCAAACTTGAGTTGCTTTACTGGAAGTGTAATAGCAAAACTAATATCTGTAATAGCAAAACTAATCTCTGTGTGATGCAGGAGTGTGGTCCCATGATAATTAATTTATCATAAAAGGGGCAGCTTTCCCATGTGATATGTGCCACAGCACTATTTAGTTATTTGCTGTTCTTCGCTGGTAGTTTCTGAAAAGACTTGTTCTTGATGACTTTCCCAGGGTAGTACTTAATCTTGGCTGTACGGCTGAAAATGTACGTCTACTGTGCAGTCTTCTTAAGCCCCACAAGCCTCTATTTATAACATCAGAATGTTTCACGCTACTGACAATAGTTGTTGGTTCTGCTTTCAGTACTAAAATTAGTCCTGTATGCTTTACAAGTCTTAATCTTTTAATGTTGCTGAGAATCTTCCTTGTGCATAGCTGCCCATAAATATGAATTATACTGGTGGTGGTACTGGTTCTGCAATGAGTATAATTAAGTAGGATTTTCTAAATGTGTGTAAGAAAGCAGGATGATAATGAAAATTAAAATTGTATATACATTGCACTTTGTATTTACTCCTTGCTTCCAGTATGATAAGCAAATTAGTGTTTTAGTGAGCTGTGGCAGGAATATCAGCATGGCTTCTTTCCTCTCCTTAAAAAAGGATATGGATACAGCCTGTGTAAATGGTTGATGTCTTCTTCTATGTTGGTCCATTTTAATTAAAGGCAAAAATAGCAAGGCCTTTAGTGTATCAAATAAAAATAGTTATATGTCAGTGTCATGTCTGTTTATTCTCAAATTAATTGTATATTCAGTATTTTACTTGACACAAGTAGCTTTTATTTGTATAATAGTGTGATCACTAATATTGGTATTCACTTGCAATACTGTTTTTGCATTTTAATTTTATTTAAATATGAGAAATTAAATATTGATAGGCAGACAAGGAATAGCAGAAACAAATGCTAATTCCATACAAATTTAAAAGATCAGTAATTGTGAAGACAGTTTTAGTTTAAAAAAAATATTATTAAAATAACTAACCCCCAAATTTAAAGTAATTGTTACTATAAAAAGGTATAACACAATACAGATTTGCAGAATATAAACCCAAGAAGGCAACAAGGATAAAATGTAGTTGATGTAAATGCCCATTTGACTGAGTGAGGCCCATTGTGGTGTTGAGAAGGTTCAAAAGCTAATAAAAAGATTGTTCTGTGAATATATTAATGCATATGCTAAAGAATCAAAATATCTTTATAAGGAGGGGGCATTAATTGGCAAGTATGTTAATGCAAATATTAGAGGTGATTGCAGTCCGCATATCAAGGAAAACTCAGTCCCCAGTGTTTCATTGCATGAAATGTTGCTGAATATGAAAATGGTTAAGTAACAAACTCAGCTGAAGCAAAACTCTGAGAAGAGTCTTTGTCTTAAATCAATCTAGTCTTTGGTTGTTACGTGAACATGACATCCTGCAGCAAATCTTTGAATCCTGCACCTTCTAAATACTAATCTTTGTATGAGACTGTGAGGCTGCTGCTGAAACATAAAGCATAGACATAACTTTGTCTCTAAGACAGTGGACTAATTAGATTTTTTTGATATATGAAATAATAAAGTAAAGCAGACTTGGTCCCACCAAAGAAACGGCTTTGTGTGTGTCACGTTGGCTAGGGTAGTTCATGAGGTTGATGATTACAGCAAGTGTCAGATTTCAAGCTAGGATAGTTCTTGGAGCGTGGCCAGAAAAGCACTGTTAGACTGGTGTACTAATGCCACATCTGCTATTTAATATCTTGAGAGCTAGCAACGCTGAAACAAGATTATTATTCTGATGTGGAAGAAGGGAATCCCAGCTTTCAAGTGCCATAGCCTGGTCATTTATAACTTTGGCAGGTAACAAAATATTCTACCTTTTAGAATCGCATCATTCTGATAACTGTCTTTTCAAAATAGCATCACTTCTGACATACTAGTGGTTTCTGTCTTGAGCAACCGGAATTGGAAACTATTATCATCTGACACGACGGCTTGGGAATCATCCTAGCTTTTGTTTGTTGTTCTAGATCAGTGGTTTTTCAGCCTTTTTTTATTTGCAGACCCCTAAAAATTTTTTGAATGAAGGTGCAAACCGCTTTAGAAATTTCAAATGGAGGTGCAGACCCCTTTGAATTGTAAGTGTGGATATTCACATACTTTTGATCATAGTTGTCTTTCACAGACCCCTTAAACATAGTTTGCAGACCCCTGGAGTCCATGCACCACAGGTTGAAAACCACTGTTATAGACCATTAATCCCCATCTTCAGTGATTCATTGGAGATTGTAGAATATATGGGAACAAGTGTTTTTTACATAGTTAGTGGCTCAGTGTAGTTTCCTTAGCACTAAAAGCTTGTAATTGTTTAAGGGGAAATGTATGCTGTTTGGCAGAGTGAAATAGTTCAGATGTTATTAACGTGTAGAGCTGCTTTCCCACAGGACAATGGGAAAGGCTACAAGTATGTTCTGGAACCCGTAGTGCAGGGAAATGCATAGGGGAGTGACAGGAGAAAAGGAAGAGAGTAGATTTAGGCAGAAATAGTGGTGCTCTTTCCACATTTACTTGGGTTGAAAATGGAAAAGGATGCAATAGATTAGTGATGTCTTCTAAAATCTGTGTGGGGTTTGGAACATGCTTTCCCCACTGTCCAAAGCTGCTTACAGACGGGACCTTTCACATGTGGATCCTCCACCTCCATGTGGGAGAGGGAAGCGCACCCAGTCCCTGCCACTGTTTTCTCAAACTCCAGGGCCATGTTAAGTGTTCCCTGCATCACCTGTCTTTATATTTTAACAGGGAAAGGGGTGGAAGCTAGCTGGGTCTATGCTAGTGATAGGTGTGTTGTATATGTATATAGTATGTATGGACCTTGTGTGTGTAACTTGAGGCACTTGGGTCAAAATACAAAAGAAAATAGAGGGAGATAGGAGGCTGATAGCACTGATTGAGGGCACAGTTAAGATGCTGTCTGGCACCTCAACTGTGCATTCATAAGCTTTAGAATATTTGGGGACTATGATCTGTAAAATAATCTTAAAAAGACTGGTGGCATGAACCTCCATAAAGTCTGGCTTCTCGGAGATGCTTTATAAATATTTTCCTGAAATAAACTTAATTTTTAAATAATTTTTCAGCAGGGGAGAAATTGACTGATTAACTGTGCGTAGTTGAAACTGTACACAGGGTGTTCTCATATGCACAAAATATCTCCAGGCAGAACAAGTAGAAGAAAATACCTTTTTGTTGCTGTTTTTGAATTTTAGTAATTTTTAGGCTTTATTTATAGCTAGACATCCTGATCTGGCAATTAGGTCACCTCAGGTGTATTACTGTAAAGACTTGGGACTCTGCTTTCATTGGGATCAACTGCAGGCACAAGGCTGATCTGCACAGTGTGTGTTGTGGGAAAGCACAGTGTTTTCAGACAAATGTTTTTCAAGTAGATCACATCCATTTTTACATTTGAACTTTCAAGGGTGGGGGGGGTGCATGCATGCTTTGTTAAAGCTTTTTTGCCTGAAAATGGTGTTCTGTTTGGAAGATTTGATACAAACACTGCTAGCACCTCGCAGAAATCAGGCATTAACACATTTTTTCAGGTTGAATTCTGACAGCTTCTATTTTAGGAATAACTAGATTTGAGAAATAGTGTGTTTTTTTTTAACTATAAAGTCTGAAAAATATATGTTGTTATTAACTGAACTCAAAATAGATTCGTTTTTAAAACGAAGCAGTTATCTTTGGTGTTAGAGAATATCATCTGTCCCTGTAAGCTTCATTTTAAAAGGTAAGGAACCACTGGCACAAAGGAAGTTTTCAGAACTCATGGGAAGGCAGTACTCTTTAAATAAAGAATTCCAATCTTTATAATTAAATCCTGTTTTCAAACACTAGAGGCTACATGACTTGAGTAGGGATTCACAGCTGCCTCCAGAGAGCTACAGTAAGAGGTTACAGTAAGACCCTGTAGCATCCTCTCTGAGGATTTCATCTCCGCGTGCTTGCACCCGGAGCAGTCGTGCGGTCTGCTATTCACTACCTTGTTTCTCCCTCCCTGGTCAGTTGAGGCCGACTTGCAGAATGGTGCAGTATGAACAGTTATGAAAGGCTTTGGGATCCTTTGGTACGAAAGCTACTAAAGAAAGCTGTGTGGTACTCTGTAGCTGTGCAATAATGATGTCTTCTGTTCAGATTCATCTGAGTGCACATATATTTGCAGGATGATTTTTTTTTACTTCATGTTAAATTGGTACTACATTTTTTCCTCTTCTTTTTGGGGCCTGAAGTATGCTGATCACATAATCTTATCTCATCAGCGCTGCAGTTGTACATATGAGTCTTTCATAGCAGCCATAGAGAAGTTTGAACCTGCCTGACTAATATGCCACTGAATTGTTTTGACCTATTTTTCTGTTTTATCACAGACTTTGCAGCTGCAAGGTTTTGTATATATAAAAAAAGATCTGATGGGAGGATGAATAATCACTAAAAGACTTTTTTTTTTTTTTTTTTAAGTTGCAGTTAAAATGTAGTAGTCCTGGTGCTTCTTGAACTTGTGCTGAACAGAGGAAAGGATTCAAATTCTAATAGGTGCATGTGCGGCTGGGGCACTGCTGTGGGGCCTTTTTCAGTCACAAATGGAAAGATGCTTGGCCTTACCTCCCTTGGAAGTATATTACTAACTTGACTACGACAACCCTAGATTTTTTTGGCAAATAATAAATTATAATCAACTAAATCTGTGATTAACTCAGATGCGTGCAAAAATAACATATCATGAAGCTGATTGTAAGTGAATAGGAAGTCGGTCAATTTTATCATATACCCTGTCGTTCCCAGCCTCTCTGTTCAAAGCTGATTGTGTTTGAGTAGAAGCATTAACTACTCTACAAATTGATGTTTAGATATTAAAGGGGGGGTTTACAACATTCCCATTGCTGTACTTCTCGATTTCAATTGAATAAATATATTGTTAGTTTACCAAAGAAAACAGGGCTTATTTGCAGCTTTGACAACCATGGCTAACTTGATGGTCCTAAAGCTAGGTAAAAACTAGGATTACAAATAAAGTGAAAGACTTGCAAACTCAGAAATTTAGCTTCCTAGCAAACAGTTGGTTTCAAGCCAAAGTCCAGTTTTGTTCAGTCTTGTGAAGTACATTTTCAGCAGGGTGGATTGGTTTAAAACAAAGTGATTGAAATCACGGATATTAACCATGACTTAAATCAGCAAGCAGGAAACCTTGATTAGAATAATTGATTTTAATCTTGTTTTGTATTTAACTTTTAGTTATATTTTCCAGAGACAGGTTAATTCTTATGGGTTAGTATAACCATTCAAACATTGATTCACAACTAAATGTAGACCTGTGGTTTTTTGCTAAACAGTACAATAAACTGTACACATACTTCATTTTGCATTATTTTGATTGGGTAGAAAATGGGAAATGATGTGTTTATTTACTAGATAACTTTTTAATTATGTTTGTGTCAGACTGTATTTGAATGAAAATTGCAATTGAACTAAATGCACAAAAATAACATTTAAATTGCTTTGTGTTAGGTAAGTAAAGCTATCGTAAACATGTTGGATACACACAAATTGCTAGCAAGCTTATCAAAAACGGTTTTGCTTTTAAAAACTGACTCATTTAACAAAGGCAGCTAGTAAATTCAACAGACTGAAAATGGCCTATAGTAACTTGAAACGAGGTATTTACGAAACCAGTAGGAGTTTTGCACTAAAGTTGTTTAGGTGCTCTTTCCTAACTATCTACATTTTTCTACATATTTAGGTATCTAAATATTCTGCAAATCTGACACCAGGTTCTCCAACTTCTTTCCTTCTAGTAAATCTCCTCTTTTCCCTGGTTGTTACTTATGGATTAGAAGAGGAAAGCAAGTTTACATCATAAACTGAGGTCTCAACATAGGCCATCTGAATTTCAAATGTAAACCATTTGTTAAAAGAAAAATACATTTTACATTAAACAAATCAACCTGAAGTAGAAATCCATCTTTGTATACAAAAATAATCATGCCTCATTTTCTGATCATTCTAAAACTGTTGTGCACTTTATTCTTCGCAATGTTGTAAATGTACGTAAAGAATATTAATGAAATGTTCTGGTCAGATAGGCCATAGGCAAAGGCTTGTGTGTCTAACTGGCACTATAGATATTGAGCCGTGTGCAGTCAGTTGCACACATACAAATATAATTTTATCTATACGTTTGAAAACAAACTTCTCCAGGAAAGACCCGGGTCTTCTCTGATTTTCTTTCTTCATATCAGTATTTTGACAACATTTGTGTCTACTCTCATGAGATCCTGGGGAAATGTGACTTCAGTTGTGTAAGCTGTTTGATGCCATTGATAGTGGCATCGGAGACACCGCAGCTGGTCAAAATGAAAATGGCCTTTATTAACAGAATGTACTCTTAGCTAAAAACTGTCTTCTTCTAAAACTGATAGTAGTAAAAAGCATCTTCCTTTTTCTCTGATCTGACTAGTCAATACTATTCAATACATCATCATGCCAATCTAAATGTCGCTTGATCTTGTACAATAACCATTTGTTTCTGTATTCTTTATAAGGGATTTTAAAAAATTCAGTAGTAATGATACACTGCAGAAGAATAGAGTCATGTAAGAAGCATCCATGTAGATGAGCTGCCTAGCTGTTGCCCCCCTGCTCCTGCTACCTGCAGGCGCTTTCGCGTGTTTGACAGCTGGCTGTTCCTGCCATCTGGCCAGGGCAGTCCTGCACTGTCTTTCTTCTTGTGTAGCCACATTTTTACACAGCTTAAGAGCTGTGCATCTGGGAAAGCCACCTGTCAAAATCTAGTGCATACTAGCATGTAAATTCAAGAAGAAGGTATTTGCCATTTAACGTAACTAATATGTTGTGTGCTCATTTGGGGTGGAGCTTTCTACCAGCTTATCTTCACCAGCAAATATATGTCTTAAGACATGCTGGTGAGGTTTTATTTGTGTATTAACAGCCTCCTGTAGAATGCTTGATATTTAACACCATAAATGTCAAGACGCTTTCCATAGCTAAAAGGCTGTTATGTTAAGGTTGCCAGTCAAATACTTAGGCATTAGGAAAGGCCAGAACTAGGATTGCCCATATATTGCCCACCTTGGCCAGAACTAGGATTGCCCATATTGCCCACCTTGGCCCTCTTCCGCATGTACATTATGATACGGGCTTTAATTCTGTGTGCCCATCCTTATTTTTTCCACAAGACCCTTGGCTTATTCACTGCATGGAATGGATGGTGCTCACTGTAGTTCCCTGCCTTATTTGCTGCAGGTTTTTCAAGCTCTGAAGACCAGAAGTAGTTGATCTTCTTCATTCTTTTGTGCTGCTCATCAGTGTGGTCTCTAAAAGCTTTCCAGCAATAGCACATGTACTTTTCCAGCTCTCCTTTAGATTTGGGGGTAATATTCCCCTTGTACAGAGGGGCCACCAAGACAGAGATTGAGATCAGAAGTAAGCACAGGCGTTTGCCCATTCCACCATGCAGCTGTGTGCCTCCTGCCCAGTCCTGTCTCTTCGTTCATCCATGGTTCCTCATTCCAGTTCCATTTTCCTCAACTAGCCATGCCTTTCTTCTTTCTTCCAATTTTTCACCCCAGTTCCAGTCTCCTCACCCAGCTTTTCTAGTCTCACTCCACTGCATTTCTAGCCTATTCTCAGTTTCCTGATCCCCTCTTTTTGTCCTATTAATCTTTCTCCACTAAACCTGGCTTCCAGTTTTCCTCCTCATCCCAACCAGCTCCCAGGCCCAATCTCCCTCCCTGGGATCTTCTTCCAGTCCCGATGGTATTTACTGTCAAGCTTTTTACCCTACCTTCTTTGCCCAGCCATTCCCAATTCCCCTTCCTCACCCAGTTCTGTAAACCCTTCTTTCAATGTGAATTTTATTCCATTAGTCTTTGTCTTGAAACTCCTTGTTTTCCCTCTTGAATTCTGCCAGCCTGCAGTCCCAGTCATTCCCCATCCTGGCTCTCTGCCCCAGTCTACGACCCAAGCACCCTCCCTTAAGTCTGGCTCATCTCCTGTGAATTTAAAACAGGCAGCTTCCTCCTCACTGCGTTGGGTCAGCAAAAAGAAGAAAATCAACCCTGTTGGGACAGTAGGAAAAAACTCTGGTCATACTCAGTTCGCTCCCCCTTTCAGGACCCGCTCTCTGCTGCGACGTGACACAGGATACTGGGCAAGATGGCCCTGTGGTCTGACCCAGTACACGGCCGTTCTTATGTTCTAGGGGGCAGATGTTTATCACCGTAGGAGAGACGGTCCCAGTTCGGGTGTCCGGACCCAGCACAGCCTTGAGCAGTCCCTGTTGCACGTGCGGAGGAAGTCTTGCTTACCCAAAGGCTGGAGCACGCTCAGTGACATCTGCCGTATACTTGTGTTCTGGTTCAGTCTGTCTTGCTACCGTGGCTTTTTCTAGTTAATTGCCACTTGGTTTCTTTCATTTTAATGCACATTTCATTCTAGACAACTGGTTTAGTGTTTTGAGAGAGAATAAATTGCCATGTTTGATCCATTCATCACTTTGTTTTAAGGCAACTTGATAGTGGAAACAATTGTGCTTTTTTTATGTTCGTGATATATTTCATTTAATAACTTAAGAACGCTGTTCCCTTGCCAGAGCTCGTCTCAGAGTAAACGATGAGCAGTTTTGACATGCTGGTGCCTTTCACTCGGCCAGTCCTTTCGCTCTCCGACATTCCTTAAGAAATCCTTTCTGTTGTTTAGCTGACAGGTGGCCTATGATCACCATTAATTTGTGATCTCCATTATGAAACATTCATTTTCTTTCTGATACATTTGTCAATGCACTCTCAAATGTATTGATTTAATTTTTTTAAGCAACTGAATAAGCTGTGCTGCATCTTTTTAAGCTGATAGAAACAGATATTTATGCACTGTACTTCAGCTAAAAGAAATCTGTTGTAATTTTTCATTCATTGATTCAGTGGCTGCTGATGGCATCGGGGGAAGTTTTTCATGACAGTGTAAATTTGATGTATGGTAGGTGAGTTTTGCTAAGGATGGTAGTACTGAGAAATATTTCGTACTTTTATTTGAAGCGTATTAGCTTCAAATAGTGTTTGTGTTTGGACTGTTAGTGTTTGGACAGAATAGAGACGCTGCATTAAATCTCACTCTCTCTGCCCCATCCTTTCTCACTGTGGCTAGCCTGCTCTGCAGAGGGCATATATCCTGATATACAGTACCAATACATTATTGTTCAACTTGTAGGTCCTCAAATATAGTACTTCAAATTTTGACTGAGCTCATTATCACGTTACATTCATATACTGTTACCAAAACAGCACTGTCATTTTTCCAGATACCATTATTTACTTCAGATACCTGCTTCTGTTTTTTCTCATTTTAATCCTGAAGGTAGAACTAAAAGGCATTGCTTTTTGTATCCTCTGAGAGGACAGGATCTCTCTAGCTGTCATAAAGGTATTTAGATGTTATCTTTTGTACTCCACTTAAGATCTTTCTAATACTCTCAGTCAGTTTTTCAACAATCACTTGTTTTAAACTGTTCCACTTCAGTTATTAAGGATGCAAGGAACATTTCAACCAGCTTTTTTTTTTTTTTAATGGCAAAATGATACTGAAACCAAAAAGCTGTCGAGTTCCATCCAATGTTAAGTTTGTTGTTGAGTCAAATGCTCTAGACCAGAGTTTCCGAACCTGTGGGTCGTGACCCAGAAGTTGGTGGCAAGAATATTTTGAAGGGTCGTGAGCTGTGGTGGAGCAGAGGGCTGGTGGGAAAGCTCCTCCCTCTTCCAGAGGGGAAGGAGACCGGGGGGGGGAAGAGCTGCATGGCTGGGTTGGCGGCACCATGGCCGGTGCCTGTGCTTGCCAGGGCGGGGTGGCCTGGATTTGCTGCTTGAGGGCTGGGGGGGGTGGAAGGGCAGGCAGCTGCAGGTCAGGAGTGAGAGACACTAGCATGCCCCAGGGGTACGGGTTGGGACAGGCCATGGATCTTTGCAACTGGGTCCCAGTATTCATAGATTGTAAGGCTGGAAGGGACCTCAGAAGATCATCGGATCCAGCCCCAAGGAAAAAGGTTGAGAACCACAGCTCTAGACAAAAACAGATAGACATGAGAGAAGAAAAAGAACTTTTTTGGTCTGGTGCAGGGGCTGGCAGAGTGCCAAAAACACCCGCAACTTGGACTTGTAACATGCTGGGCATGCCAGGGGCAGATGGCAGGGGAGCCGCAAGGGGCCCGATCCTTGTTGCAGTGTGGCCCCAGCCTCTTCCCCGCCATCTACTCCAAGGTGTGCGTGCCAAGCAAAATGCTTTTGCATGCCACGCTATGGCATCCATGCCGGGGGTTACCTACCCCTGGTCTGGTGGGTAGTGGATAAGGGGTATTCTTCCCCTGATAACCAAGAGCTTTAGCCATCTGGGGTACAGTCTCAACTTCAGACACATATCCCTTGCTTCCAAGCAAAACAAATGTAGGATTAGCTAAAGTTTGCTAGGAAGAACCAGGTATATTGCAGCCTGAGACTTGATTCCTATACTCTAGCACAGAAAATGAAAATCAAGGCAAAAGAGCGATAGCTGACAGGTAAAAAAATCAAGTTAATACCAGCCATTATGTTTTTATTCTGGGTTTTATACTTAACTGACTACTAGCACACTCTTCACAGCGGTACCTTCCCAGTTCGGCAGTGCTGCTTTTGACTCTAACAAACTTAGTTCAGAAAAATTAAAGGAAGCTTGAGAAACTTCAAAACACATCTGCTTTCAGAAGCTTAAGATGCAGCAACAGAAGTCTAGTTCTTGAAAAGTTTTCCGTGATGCATTGTATGGTTTCTAGCATGATCTTGCTTGAATATATTTTGTAGGTAGTTTCCCAAAGTTTTGTAATAAAATCATGTAACATTTCAGATAGTGTTTAATATCTTTATTTTGCAGTTAGAGAAAATGAGAGACAGAGTGGTCAGATGACTTCTCCAAAGTTATACAGCACTTTCCAGCAAAGCTGTGACTGGAAATGAATCTCTGACATTTAGCTCTCTATTTTAATATCAAGGCCATCCTTAGATCACAACAGGGATCGTTTCATCTTGCACTGAAATTTAGCTACATTACCAAAGTGGAAAATGACAGCCATCCATTAAACTGCACAGTAACACTGTACAAAATTAACTGGGACCAGATGTGAACAATTCCCTATCCAGCTGATATTACAGGAGGGATTTTAGGAAGAAAGAGTGCAATTTCCCAAATTGGAAGTTGGCCAGAACAGCACAATTAATGATCCCCCATGGTTATGAAAAGACCCATGTGATCTTGATTAATTTTTTATATTGACCATTTGATCATTAAAGGACAGGGGGAGGTGGTCTTGGTTTTAAATTTCATTCAGAAGCTGACGTCTCCAGCTGCACAGTGACTCTAATTGTATGCTAGGGCATTGTGTGAGTACTCACCCTAAGGAACTGTACTTGTTACTGAATCAGCACCACTTAGCACACCATATACTTCTGGCAGGTCATGTCTTAACTTTGGTTCCCTTTATTAGATCTGACTTGTTCAAAGCATAAGGTGAAATGGCTATAAACATTCCTACTGTATGCTTGTAAATAAAAATAGAATACAGTGCAGCACATGCACAGTTTTAAGTGTTTGAAAATTAATTGCAGATTACACAAAAATACCCCTCTCCCATGGTGCATACCAAAACGTGAGCATATGCTAAATATATGAGCACAGCCATTTGGCTTGATGGCAAGTTTTAACTAACAAGCTATTCCCCCAATTGTGCACATTCTTGCTGTCACTGCTGATGCTGGTGCTCTAGTATGTAAGTAAACAAAAGGAGGCCATATGGATTTGCCGTTCCGTAGAGGAGAAAAAAAAATCTGCTTCAAAAACAGTGAGAACCAAGATCAGTATAGAAATAATGTTGCTCGAATTTTAAGCGTTGCATGCTGGTAATGGGAATGAAAGATGGTACAGTAGCTGATGGACAGTAGTCCTTCTTAGAACGTAATCTACATTATGATACACAACTTAATTTTAACTATAAAGAGATATACTGCTTGCGTTTATTGCTTAACGTGAGGATCTGGTATATCCTAGAATTTTCTGTTTTCAAAAACATTGGTCTGCATATTTATTATTTACTAGGCACGACTTTCTGTAATGGAAGATGGAAGACAAAGGAGCTCGTGTTGCTGACTACTTTGTTGTAGCAGGACTGACAGATACTTCAAAACCACTGGAAGAAGAAATTCACTTCAATGATGCTTGCCATAAAATTGCTAAACCAAAAGAACCTATCACTGATGTGACCGTAATTATTAAATCTCTGGGGGAGGAAGTGCCTGAGGGATACAAATGCATCGATGTTACACCATCTGGACTATCGGCAGATCTCAATAATGGGAGTCTTGTGGGGCCACAGATATACCTTTGTTACCGGAGAGGAAGGGACAAGCCTCCGCTTACTGATCTTGGGTGAGCAATATTGATTAATGATGTTGATTCTAGTAACTTCAAAATCATAGAACATGAGGGTTGGACGCATCTAACCCAACCCCCTGCTCAAAGCAGGACCATCCCAACTAGATCATTTCAGCAGGGCTTTGTCGAGCCAGGCTTAAAAACCTCCAAGGACGGAGATTCCATTAGAATTTGAGTTTTGTGAAAATGGAACTTGAAACAAAAGCCCTCAAATGAAAGGAGTTCTGCTGACTGTACTGGGGGTTGGGTAAGAGCCCAAATTGTAGGAAAAAAACCAAAACCAAATAGCCTTTGGATCTTGGTTACAGAGAGCAATAACCATTTTTGTCCTAATTGCTTTCATCGGAAACCACTTACAAAAATACCCATCAGACGTATTCTTCAGATAGAATTTCTGGTGGTGTTACCTCAATTTTCCCACGTATAAAATAGAATACAAGTTAGGTGACATGCCCTGGGTTATCCAGTAAAGCTGAAATAGGGATTGAAAAGAGAATCAAAGGTGTTCAGTGACCAGCTCACAGGACCAAGTGTCAGAACAGCTTCCTTCTCAAAATCATAATAGTAAGTTATCAAATTTTGAGCAGAGGTACAATACTATGAGAGATTTTGCTATAAAGTCCGCACTTACTAGTGACTGAAATCAGTAATGATGCACACAGAAAATGAGAAGCTAGCGTCATTGTGAAATTAGCCTGTTCCGCCAAGCTTTGAACTGAAATAACTTTTTCTTTCAATAAAAATGCAGTCTGATTGGCAGCAGACAAGATTTGCCTATTAATTGATTGTTTTCAGTCATAATTTTGGTTCAATATTTGTTGTATTTTTAAGGAATTATCATTTTAAGCAATTAATTTTTTTTTCTTTATCTAGGGTATTATATGATGGGAAAGAGAGAGTAAAACAGGGCTGTGAAATCATTCAAGCCACTCCATACGGTCGTCCTGCTAACATTAGTGGCGGTGCTTCGTCGCAAAGAGTGTATATTACCTATCGAAGAGCATCAGAAAACATGATCCAGAATATGTTGGCTGTCACAGATATATGCATAATTATACCAAGTAAAGGAGAAACCCCTCCACATACATTTTGCAGAGTTGATAAGAATCTCAATAGCAGTATGGTAAGTTTTCACATCTAGATTTATACAATTAACATTCAATGCTCTAATGGGTAGAGAGGATTTATATAAAGAATCCTGAGAGAATGGTGAATAATTTAATTTATCTTAAGTAAGTAATTAAAAGAAGTTCATAAGACAGGGGAGGAGGAGTGGTACCATTGTTCCTATGTGGGCATAAATTGTTGTGTTAGAGAGGCTGACTTCACTGAGCTTTGTGTTAGAAGCTGAGGTATCCTGATATGTACAGCTGTGTACAAACATGGTAGTTTGTGCTTATGTTTCTAGCATGGTATTCTCATTATAGATGGAGATCTTTTATCTGCAAGCTGGCTTTTAGTCCTATTTTAAAACTATGCTAAGACTACATAAGGCAAGGTCAAATAGGGAATGTAGCCGTTTGAGTAGTTTCACTTGCACTGTTCTGGAAAGAAAAATTTAGTCTACACTGTTTGCGGAAACTATGTTGCAATACTGCTAGTCATAATCATGTGTACACACTTGTTAGCATGATTATAGGACTTGTTCTTTAGAATGGCTTAAGTGCCCATATGCTCAGCATTACGAAATGCAACTAGACACTTTAATCTATCTCTGCCTTCTGCCTGGCTTCCATCTAAGGTGGTGGCTTTCAACCTGTGGTCCGTGGATCTCTGGGGGTCTGAAGACTATGCCTAAGGGGTCCGTGAAAAACAATTATGATCAGTCAGAAATATGTGAATTCCTGCACTTAAAATTCAAAGGGATCCACACCTCCTTTTGAAATTTTTGAGGGGTCCACAAATGAAAACAGATTGAAAACCACTGGGCTAAGGCCACAAATAGGTACTCGCTTCTGCTGGGGAAAATTTTCTGAGAAATTGCCCCTACTAGAAATCCTTCCAGGAGAGGGAGCAGTTGCAAACATTCAGTCTGCAGCTGCCCCCTCTCTTCTACTCCTGTGCTTTCCTGAGACCTGGGTGATTCTTGTCTGGAGAAAGTGAGGGGAGCAGTGCCTGCTTCACTCCTCCTATTCCCCAGGAAAGACACCCTGCACCTGCTCCACACAAGGGCCTGGGGATGAAGCAGTGGGGCAAAACTAGGATTGCCAACTCTGTTTAAATCCATTCCAGGAGGCTTCTGGAACGTCAGTGTGCCACGACACACGATGTGAATGTACCCATGTGCTTATGTAGATCAGTTATGGATTATGGGGCACTGACTTTACATCAGGAAGGCAAATTCACGTTACTATTACATTTTAAAACCCCACTGGGCTACTATATAAATTGGATTCAACATTTAATATTTAGTTTAATGAATGCTTTATCATTTATCTCCCGGGTGACTCTCAGCAATCTCCTGGAGATTTATATCTAATTCCTGGAGACTCCAGGGTAATCTTGGAGAGTTGGAAACCTTAGGCAAAGCCCCCATCCACTTCACATTTAGGGCTTCACTACCACAGGAAGAGCCTCCCTGAATCCAATTTCCTGCCAACTAGCAGGGATGGCATTATAGAAGTCCACTAGGCAGGAACCTGAGCTGGGGAAAACTTTCCCCAGACTGGTCCCTCCATACTTCCTTTTTCTCCTCTTCCCCTTCTGCTCAGCTGAGCTGGGGGCGTAGGGGGGCAGAGAGAGGTGGAGGGCAAGGCAAAACTGGCAAGGACAGCAACAGACAGCCCTGCTCTCTGTGCTCGGCTCCCGGTGCCCAGCAGCCAAGCAAAGGGAGTGTTGCAGAAGAGCCCCTGCCCACTTCTCACCAGGACCTCCGGTGTGTAAGAAGTGGGTAGGGAGCATTCTGTTAGAGGGATGGGAGCAGCTGATCCCTGCGCCTTCTCCAGATCTGTGACCCCAGGAGGAGTTAAACTGGGGGAAAGTGTGCAGATATTCAGAAATTCTCCCAGGAGCGGTTTAACCCTGGTTGTTCTGGGGTTGTTTTTCTCCCGAGCAGCCATTTTTGCTCTGTGAGAAAAAGCTTGAACGTCTGGAGTACTGCGTCCAGTTTTGGACGCTGCATTTCAAGAGGGATATGGATAACCTGGAAAGGATTCAGAGGAGGGCTACCTGTATGGTTACTCATATGGCTGAGGGCCTGCAGGTAAGGTCCTATGAAGACGGATTGAGGGCCCTGGATCTCTTCAGTCTATACAAGAGAAGGCTGAGAGGTGATCTTGCAGCTGTCTACAGTCTCATCAGAGGGGGTCAGCAGGGAATAGGGGATACTGTGTTTACCACAGCGCCCCTTGGGGTTACTAGAAACAACGGCCATAAACCGAAGGAGAGTAGATTTAGATCAGACATCAGGAAAAAATTCTTTACAGTGTGGATTGCCAAAATATGGAATGGGCTTCCAAGGGAGGTGGTGCTCTCCCTTACCTTGGAGGCATTTAAAAAGAGTTTAGACAGGCACCTGGCTGGGGTCGGACTTGATTATCTAATAGGTCTCTTCTGACCCTAGAAATCTATTAAGTCCATCTGCACACTTATAGTTTCTATTGGGAGAATAGCAGTTTCCCCGAAGTAAAAACTGAACATCTGTCTGTAGCCTGACATGACTGACAACCTCTTTCTTTCAGGCACTTTGTGCATTTTTACACAGGCTGTGGGACGCAGTGCTGGGCACTTTAATTAGTGAGCTGCGCTAATTCAAAGCGTCCACATGTCAAGTGTATCAGTGTCCCCTCGCTGAAAAAATGGTGGTGGGGCACTTTGAACTAAAGCTCATTGAACTTGTTCTATTTCAAAGTGCCCCGGTGCCATTTTTTCAGTTCAGAAACACATGGGTGCTCATACGCGTGATGCAGAATGCTGCCAGGATGCATCAGTTTCTGTGCTCCGGCAGACTCAATTAATCGAGTCAGCTCTGACGTGCTGGATTTTCACTGCTTTGGAGCAGGCTTCCCGCACATTTATAGGAGCCCTTTGTCACCTAGTGCAGCCTGCACCCCAAGTTAGATGCCTTGGTTCCATATATAAAGTGGGAGATTTAGGTACCTAGGAATAAGAGCCACATAAGCTAGCCCATTTAGTGGGGAGCTGTTCAAGCTGACCCATAGGAAACCATGAGCAGAGGGAGTGTCTTAAGCCTATACCTCTCTGGACTTGGGTGCTTCCCTTCAATCTACAGTGACGTTGCAGGTTTAGTTCTTTCCTCTGCCTCAGGGCATTGGAACCAGCATCGCGCTGGCAGGTGAATGCCCAGTCTGCTAGGCCACAGGGTATTCTGGGGGGGTGCTCTTTCAATTCTTCCTGGTAAAACTTGTTCCAATCATATGGAATAATTTATATATTCATTGAGCCAAAGAAGTGGAACGAGTGGGTATGACTCCATAGTCTAGTAGTTAGGGCACTCACCTAAGAAAGGGTAGGCTTGAGTTCCAGTCTCTGCTCCATTGAGTCGGCATTAATTGATCAGTTCAAGAGCTAAATGGAGTCTGGCTTCCTTCCAGTTTATATGTTCAAGGAAAGAATAAAAGCCAGTAAGTGAATCTGCATTATATTCACTGTTCTGCTCAGGGATGCCAATTTCCTTCCTACGTGAAGGTGAAATTTGCAGAGTTCTCTGTAAGTGCAGATGTGTCTGAATATAGCAGGGCATGTTTTTTCATAGTTTGAATTTTGCTGCGTTGAAGCTAATAGTATGGAGTTATGGTTTGATTTTTTTTTTTTTTTTTTAACATTTTATCAGAAATGATAGAAAAGGGCAAAACTAAATTTTGCTTTATGTTAGCGAATGTTCAATCCTTGAGCTACATAAAATTTGGTCTCTGGCAGATTTAACAGTATTCCCATAAAGGTGCCAAAGTTCATGGACATGTGCTTTCTTCTAAGCCAAATGAAAAGGGAGTTTGTATTTAAAAGTGTGGATGTTATAGTACATTTTTGTGGCATTTAGTATAGCATCTTTTCGCGTGCTGTTTACACACACACTTTTAGAGAAAGAAGGGACTGATTAGATGATCAACTTCCCGTATTTCCTTGAGGGGTTTTAACATTCTGTTCACCAAGTTCCATTTCTGTCAGCTGGGCTAAGGACATTTAAAGGAATGTGCAACTTCTAAATTTTGTAGACAGATTTCTTAATCTACTTTCACTAGTAGCATCTTGGAAAGATTCTGTGGTGTGTGGATACTGTAGGTCAGACTAGATGGTCCTAGAGGTCTCTTCTGGCCTTGGAGTCTATGAAGCTGAAATGACTAACAGGCAAACTAAATATTTATTTTCAGTGTTTCCCTTGCCCTTTTGACGGAGTCAAAAAGCCCAAGGCTGAATCAATTCAGTCTTCACAGGTTAGTCTAAGCTGCATAGATTGAACGGATAAACAAGTGAACAGACATTCACTTTTGATTCAGAAATGCAGCCATATACCTGCAGTGGCTCAGAGCAGAAGCTGGGGGGCAGTAGAACATGCTTCTCTGGTCAGCTGGAGCAGACAGTTTGTGGCAAAGCTAGCCCACCCACCCTGCAAGAGCGGGTTGTGAGGGAGATGCAAAGCATCCTGGGATGCTGGGGGACTGAGAGTTAACTTAAATCTGGAGGGGATGTGGGACAGAAATTCAATAAACCAATTTAACCTAAATCAGTTAATTCTGATACTACATCTATCCAGATTTATCTTAAACCAGTTTTGGGCATTTTGAAAGCAGTTTATGTGCACTGAACTTCTGTTGTGTTACAGATTTGAATTGGTTTCTAATCACTTTTACTGGTTTATGTGTAACTTTTGTCCCTAGCCAAGGTGGTTGTGTGTGTGTGTAGTGGTTTTTAACTCATTTTCTTCTGTAGTTTGTGTGGGTCTTTCCAAATTAACTGGGAAGAGAGAGAGTTTCCAAGAATAGTTTGTATGTGGTGGGTTAAGGGAACACGTGCTAATCGCAGAACCCAAGGACAAGGAGCTGAATTTATCTAGACAGTGAGTGCATCGTTGCGACCGCACACTAGCATTGCCTGGCACTAACTGTGATGCGACACTACTGCGCAGTAGTAGCGAGCTACTGCACAGTAACATCAGAAAAAAACTGGTGACAGTACTGCGTAGTAATCCGGTACTATTGTTATGGCCACCCCCAAATTCCCTTTAGCACCCCCCTCACAGCAACCCCTTCAGCATTGCCACCACCGCCCACCCTGCACAGCTGAGCCCGCCCTGACCACTGCCTCAGCCTAGCCCCCCCTCTGCAAAGAGGCTGGTGCAGCCCCTGGTCCCGAGCCCACAGTGGGCAGCCCTCCCTCTCCCTGTGCACAAATCTGGGGGACACATGCCTCCCAGTGGGCTGCACAGCTGCAGGGAGCTGCCCCCCTCTCTTCCCCCCCCTCCCCCCCAGACGAGCTGCCCATGGCTCTGTCCTGCGCGGGCCCCCCCCCCCCACCGGGCTGGGCCACACCTGCCCCAATCCCTCCCCTCCATGCCCCTTTCCCCCCGACAGACTTACTGGCCGGACGCTGCTCTCTAAACTGCCAGGCTGCATTCCTGGCCATGTGCATGTTGGAGCTGCGCACATGCACATGGTATTTACTGGTGACATTATTGGCCAAAAAAAGCTGATTGCTGATAACATTAAGTTTCCTGTTATCAGTGCCAGTCTGATATGCGGCCAGCATTGGTGACACGTAGGGGGTGCACATGGGTACACGTGTACCCCCTAAGATCAGCCATGCACCCCCTGGAAGCGTTGGCCACGAAACCAGAAGTGCTGGCGGAGGTGCACTTCTGGTTTTGCCGCTGGCTTGGCAATCGGCTGCCGGGTCCCATTCCCCCCCCAGTTGGGGATTGGTGGCTGGGAGACTCCCGCCCCACCCCTGTTGGCCATCTGGTGCCCCCCAGACTCGGGAGGCACCAGTCACCCATGGCGACCAATATATGAGTGTACCTCTATTAGAAATTAAATTTGACTTATTTTTCCCAATTGGCCATATTTCAAGACCTTTTTAATTAAAAAAAAATAAAAAAAAAAATGATATAACAATGCAAGTAGTGGATTTGGGACATTTCAAGACAAAGTAAGCCTTCTCCTCCTGTACTCATTACTCTTGCTAAGTAGTTGCATACATTTTTTTTATTTTACTGACATTGTTATGTGTTTATGGTACTGTTGAGTTATCCTTATTTCTTGTTGTGCTGTTTCTCAAAGCACTCTGATATCCCAGTGACGATCAAGATCTGAATATCTGAAAAGATAGCTCTTGACATTGTAGTATCTATAACAATGTTAGGTTTGGAGCAACCTCCTGCATAGTATGTGTTTTGGAGCAGAGAGACGGTAATGGGGAGAGAGAGAGCACTTTCATGGACTGCGCAGAACAAGAAGGAAAAAATTGTCATTCTGGACCTTGTCACATTGACAGAGTCTCTTTAATAAAAGTTGAATTCATTTATTGCATAATGTTGCAGATGTGTATTCTCGCTCAGCTGCATTTTGATCCTTTTTGGGGCAGCTGTGGTGTCAAATGACTCTTGTAAGCTAGCAGCTCTTAACCCAGCCGTTTGGAAGGGTGAATAGCTAGCTACTTGTTAGGACCTTAAGGTAATGATTTGAGCAGATTGTTTGCCTTCTGCATCTGCTATGTCCCTATGCTGCTGGTTTCACTATTTTAATTTGGGCTTATGGTCATTAAAAGGATCCCCCTCTTCCCATGGGTGGAGAACTGTCAACGACTTTATGTCAATTGATGGTTAAGGCCTAATCCTGCTCCCAGTGAAATCAGTGCATTTGCTGTCATTCACTTCAATCGAAGGAGTCTCCAGCAAGCGGTATAGAAACAGCCTCTAGCACAGGGGTGGGCAATTATTTTGGGTGGAGGGCCGCTTACTGAGTTTCAGCAAGCCATCAAGTGTCTCATGACAGGCAGCCAGAGGCAGATAAATATTAATTTTATAAATTTTTTTAGGGGCCCCGCAGGTCGGATAGAATGGCCTGGCAGGCCGCATCCGGCCCCTGTGCCGCATTTTGCCAACCCCTGCTCTAGCACATGCATAGGAGAAAATATATTTGTTTCCATTTTGTGCTGTATCTCATCCTCATGGTGAAGAGGGAATGCTGTGGCCAGGCTTTCAAAAATTGTATCCAGAACAAAACAATTCGTGAAAGCCTGTTGCGTGGGCATACAGAGTAGGCAGGCAAACTAAAGTGGGGGTTTCATATGCCAAACATCAGAAACCTTTCATCCATAAGTGTGTTCTGCTGTGCGTCACATTGATCTGTAGTTGCCCTGGTCTGTTTATGTGCTGGTACAACAGGAAGGGAACGGTTAGAAGCAACTGCCTGTGAAAGAATTGGTTACTCATCTGTGTCAGGCAGTACTTTCTCCTGATGTAGGAAATGAGCTGTAGTTTCCTCAGCTGAAGTAATGCAAATTACAAGTGCTCATCTTGTAGGGACAACATTACAGATCTTAAATACAGCCAAATTCAGCTGTAACAAGAAAGATGACAGCTAGCATTTAGGAGTAGATTGAGACTTCCTATGTCCCATGATAAAATGACCATGCCTGATCAAGCAAAATGTTTTAAAACATGCCTACTTGGCATTAAAGGAACATAATCCATTTGAAATCTAGCCAGTCTCAAAAGCTGAGTGTAAAGTTAGTTTCCCAAGTCCGCTCTCAGTTTTTGTGATTTGCAACTAGTCTTCCTTTAAAAAAAAAAAAAAAAAGTAGTAGTTTCTCTTCCATTCTTTAGGGGGGAAAAAGCTCATATGAGCAGAGTTAAAATAATGACTCTATACACAAATGCTATCATATACAAGAAACTGAAGTAAAACAAATTTTATTACTAGTCTGTTGTTTAATTAATCTCTTAATTTTAACAATATAGATTTTTAAACACATTTATTTTTTTTCTTAAGTTGCTTTATGTCCATTTTAAAGTTCAGTGCTGCCATATGCCTTGATATTTATTCAAGAGCATGCAATTATTCAATTGTTTCTTCAGTCCTACAAGAGTCGCTGTATCTGCTGTAAGTGTCCAGTGAAGTAACCTGCAAACTGCTGCCTTTTTCTCCCACCCCTGAAAGATTCCCTGTCTCTCATATGCACTCATTAGTGTGTCTTTCTCTTCTCTTCTGGGCCACTTCCCATTTTTCTTATTTTTCCATGCCCGTTTGGAGTTGGAATAAGAAAGCATTTTCTTTTAAATGAAAAATTCTAATTCTTTTTTTAAAGTCGTATCATCGTCGAACAGTGAGTCAATATTATTTGAAAATTGCAAAATTGTTTGACGTGTTGCATTTAAGATGTTTCACAGAGTGTGAAATTATAGGTTAAGTGGTTGAATACAGGAAAAGATTAGACATCAGTGTAATTTGAAGTGGGGATGGTAGCAGAGTAAAATCTATTATTTAATGGGTCAGATCTTTTTACACCAACTCACAGGAGTTGTTACCATTAAAATCAGCCTGACTACATGGGTGAGTAAAATAACAGGATTACATCCAAGAGTTTAATGAGATGCAAAAAGGGATTGGACATTTATATGGATAACAAGGATACCCAGGGTTTTATAGTTAATGTTTAAAAAAAAAAAAAGGAAATACCAAACGTCATGTTTCAGGATTTAAACAAATTTCAGTTTTAGAGATTAGGATAAGACTTGAGTCTTGGACAAACAGAATTACTCTTTCTTGGAGGGGGTGGCAGGGTGACTGTCCCCTTCTGAGCAAGTATCATCTAATTCAGGTGTGCTCAACCCTCAGCCCATAGAGACAGTTCCCACCTATGAACCGGTGTCATCCAACCCATGGCACTCTCCAGGGGTCCAGAAATTTGGCAGTGGGGGCGTAGTGGCAATTTAACGCTCCCACTCCCCCACCACTGTCATCGCTCCTCCACCGCTGAATTTCCAAGCTCATCACAATTAGATCAGCCCTTGCCTGGTCAGCCCCACATGCTGGCATTGGGTCATGGGCAGGTAGTTGCTGTGCAGTGGGATGGGTCCGCAGACCAACCTGGAACTGCTCATCCAGTCCACAGGGCAAAAGGTTTGGGCACCACTGGTCTAATTTGTTGCAACTTTGGTGTGTCTGCTCCTGTCCTGCAATAAGCACTCTAAACTGGGGCAGCTTACAACAGCATCCAACAGCTGCTACATTACCGCTGTTGAGCTTCCACTTACAATGCAATAGAGTAGACACATGGAGCAGCCTGGGACATGACACATCCCCCACCATTTCAGTTGGTGTAATTGTCCATGCCCGTAAGTTGGGAATCAGATTATCCCGCATCTGTCTCCTGTGCAGTTCTAACCACTTCTCTGAAACATCTGCTGTCCGAAACAGAATACTGAACCTTGTTTCTGATCTCAAATGATAAATGTTTTGTGCCTGGGGTATAGGTCTGTACAAGGTAAGTGTTGTGAAGTGTTCTTCCCTCGCATGTTTTTCTGTATTTCACACCCTATTATTACACCTTGTCAAGTTGGTCTATAAGAATATAAGAGTGTATTCTTTTTTTACAGTGGGGCTCAGCAGTATACTTATGTTATAAAAAGTCTGTGGCAAAAACTAATACCATATCATATAAAGCTGGTAAGTACTCTTGAATTTCAATTATCAGTACATATGCTCACTTTTAATGTCATCTTGATACAGATTTTTCTCTAGAACTATTTATTTAGTTGCTATTGTATGAGACAGAAAACTAAAGTAAATCTTAACCCAAAGAACTTTCTAATGAAAGAACATACCCAGACTACTCCCTAGAATTGTCTAAAATACTCTTTCATTCTTAAGTTTGCATTAAATATAGATAGGCTCAGTTTCTTATAAGATTTCACTGTGGAGCTTTCAGATACTCTTACTACTGCTTGCCATGTCTGATGCAGAATATGGCACAGTCTCTGTAATTACCTTTTGGGTTGAAATCTTGGCACTATTGAAGTCCATGGCAAAACTCCCACTGACTTCTCTGAGTCCAGAATTTCACCCTTGACGGTTTTTAATAACCTTGTAATTTTAGATAATGAAAAAGAGTTGATTTCTCAGTTTAGTCATGCATCCATTCTATTGTTGCAACGCCGAATGCATATACCAAAGACTAAAGAAAAAAACCAGACGCTATCACAATAAATTAGCTCAGTTCTGAAATACATCTTCATATTTCTATTGCTGCAAACAAATGGTTGAGGATATAGAAGAGCCTTATGTAGTGCTCTGAAAGTGAAACTGGCTTTTAAATTATCCTGGATTTTGAATCTTCAGTTCTTTTTTCTCTGGTTGGGGGCAAGATTTATGCCTCCCGCCCTCCCTTCCCCACAATAAAAGCCTGCTGTGATAGTATTTAAGCATCCTCAGTTAGTATCGGTGTTGAGTGCTTGACTCTACGGACCTGAATTCTAAATGTATTTGCATTCATGTCTTAACGCATTTCTATTTGGCTGATGGTGCTGCTCCCATAAAAACTGTAACTAGGGGAAAAAAAAAGTCTGATTAAATTTAAAACCATTATCAGCTGATGTAAATCAGCATAACTTCATCCAGGTCAGTGAATACTATGCCAATTAACATCTTTTAAAGATCTCGCTGGCTCTTTAATTTTGTCATTTTATATAATTACTATTCATGCTTTTTTTTTTTTTTAATTCATTACCAAATTTTTCATTGGAAAATCAGTTTGCTAGAGAGGACATTACTTTACTTTTTCTAATATTTTTAAACATAGTTAAATCCTATTAGCAGTTTAATTTTTTCTTATAATTTTCAGTTAATGACTTGTTAAGACCTTGACTTATTAAGTTCAATTTTTCTGTAAGGATTTGAAATTAAATAAAATGTTTGTTTACTGGTATTTAGTTAAGTGTTAAGTAATTTAGATTTGGAAAAGGAGAAATTAATAAATGTTTCTGAGCAGTACCTAGAGAATCAAGTACTTCCTAGTTTGTGCCATGTTTTAGTCAAGTGATGACCTATAGTTATCTGGGTTTGTGCTGTTAACTTGTCTTGTACTAGGCCGTGTGTTTTGAAACTATTTAATCTCTTAACAAGAACATGAGTTTGAATATAGTTAATGCCTATTAATATATATCTAATGCACGTTAGTTTAGGAAATGGGTTAATACGAGCACCCAGTTCTTGTGTTGGAATGTAACTGTCTTTTTAAAAATTGCTTTAATAGGTTTAATATGCCGGTATCCTGAAGAAGACTATGAGTCCTTCCCATTACCAGAATCTGTGCCTCTCTTTTGCTTACCCATGGGTGCAACGATTGAATGCTGGCCTCCTAATAGCAAATACCCACTTCCCGTATTTTCTACGTTTGTATTAACTGGAGCTTCAGCAGCAAAGGTACTTGTAAAACCATAACCATTAGTATTAGGTATTTCTTTTTTGTAAGCTTCAGTGTTTAATGTTTACAAAAGCAACAAGGTTACAAACACAGACTCCTCTTATCAGTAGCAGTAGAGCACTTGGTCGTACAGCTTGACATTTGTTAAGAGTGATGATGAAAGGTATTCCCACAGATGGGTCGAGCTTGGGCTTGATCCAGAGCCTGTTCATCAAGGATGAGTCTTTGCATTGACCTCAGTTGGCTTTGGCTCAGATAAAACAAAATTCCCTCCCTCCTGCTTTTTTTCAGTTACCAGTACTATACTTTCTTCTAGGTCTGTGGTTTCAAGCAGTAAAGTGAGTTTACGTACAAGTAGCTAGGACTTTTGTACAGTAAGCATCCAAATTACAGCCTCGTTATGCCCATGCATATACTGTTGATATAATGTGAAGTGGCATAGAGGAGGGCTAATATCTTGAACTGCTTACAGAATAGTCCCCAAATACCTGAAATATCAGCTGAGCACAACAGCATTACTTCCTCATCTGCATTAAGAACACTTATCCTAACTTCCCTTTTACATGGGGCTTTATGGTTTAAAAATATTTAGAGGGTGAGGTTTATTGTGACTGCAAGAATATTTTAAAGACATTATTTAAAAGATGCAGTACGTGTAATTTAGCACTGCAGAATATAGACTTGCTTATAACTTTCAATTTATTATTTAAAGGTTTAGACAAATACATGAAATACGTTATTGTTTGCAGGTATATGGTGCTGCTATTCAGTTCTATGAAGCATATCCTGAGGAGAATCTCACAGAAAAACAGAAATCTCAGTTGGGGTTAATGACGACTGGAGATGGGAAGCTGGATAGCTCCAAAACACTTCAGACTAACAAGTGTATATGTCTTCTTTCTCATTGGCCTTTTTTTGATGCTTTCAAGAAGTTTCTGACATTCCTATATCGTTATTCCATCTCTGGCCCACATGTCTTGCCTATTGAGAAGTAAGTTATTTCAAAGAAATTCAGATTGCAAGCTCTCCATATTACTTTGATAGATGAGTGTGATGCTTTGACACATCAAAGTGATTTATGTTTCATTTCTTAATTGCGCTGCTGTTATAGTGAATCAGATGCTCATTCCTCCAGCAGGGATAAATTTTGTTTCTCTTAAAAAAAATAAAAATAAAAAAAAAGGGTCCAGATTATTAGAGAAGTGTATTTCATCCCTTCTGTATATGCCACTTAAGCAGTTCAGTTCTTTTTAAAATTGTCAGCCTGATCTCAGGATTTTTTTTAACATTTTGCTTAGAGGTAAGATTATAAGCCTTTTATCATATTATCAGATAGAGAAGAAATAAAGCTGAAAATGGTACATGTATTTTTGTACTTTTCAAATATTTATTATGTGTGTGTTTAGAGATGATAAATCAGTTTGGATTTTATATCGATAGTCTTACCTTTTGCAGCGTGTTATCTGAATTGGATTGTCACAAGTGAGACTAATCCTTAGGTTTGTAAAATCTGATATACATGTCTGTATTTAAAGACTAATGTCTGTAGTTTGAATGAAGATTACAGACATTACTCTTTAGATATTATTATTCTATAAATAATAATATTTTATATTAAACTTATTGATAAGTAAGACATTGGGAATTTAAGGTGCTGCATGGGAAGAAGCTTTTGTCTTCTATCATTAGAGTCAAAGATCATTTCAGGTATCTGAAAATATTTTTGTCACTGATCTTTATGTATAATTCGTGTCTTAGAAGCTGGCCGTGAATAGAAATACATTGACATTGGTCTCCCTAACGTTACTGTGCTACCCATCATTTGCAAATGCTGTTAGCATGGGGCTCCATTTATCTGGTTATGATGCTGAGTTCCCCCAGTTTCTGACAAGAGATAACTAAAGTGACATGGTGGGATTCAAGATTAATAGTTAAAAAGATAGAAATAGGAGGATAATTTGTGTCATTGCCAGCCTGGTAAACCTAACATGGGCTGTGGGAGAAAACCTTGTTTTCTGTCACCTTGCTACCAGTACAGGTTCCTGTGGCCAAATTGTGTCCTTTGGGATGATGCTGTTCCACTGCTTTCACTGGGCCTGCACATGAGTAACAGAGCGGTTGACTTGACTGTACGTTTCTTTGTTGAGGATTTTTAGCAGCCAGTTGTGTTGACGTACAAAAAGGAATTAAAATGATCATGTACATTTCCAAAGTGTCCAAATACCCAGCATCTTCACGGTCATGGTATGTCTAAATGACATAATGCAGTGCTGGGCAGCAGTGCCTCAAGCTAGTGATAAATGTGCTTGCTCATGGACTATCATCTGCATGATGAAGGCCATATTGCAGTACAGAGTGACCTGACCTAGCTCTGCGCCAGCTGGCTCCAGAGCCAACAGCAGCGTAGTCACATTGGTTTGGTACTGCACTGGGGTAATAAGAACCTGTTTTATTTTGTCCTGGCTGGCAACTTTTACTTCTCCTGTTTAGAACTATAAATGGCAAAAGCTTGCGTTAGTAACTGAATAAAAGCACAAATATGGCTGAATGTACATAGGGATCCAGTCTTCTGAGCAAATAGATTATTTTTATATAATCACTCTTCATAGTGGAGGCAATATAGTGTATTTCCCAAACTATCCATTTGTATTAAAGTCAGTATTTTCTTTTTCTTTAGACACATTTCCCATTTTATGCACAAAGTTCCTTTTCCATCCCCTCAGAGACCCAGAATTTTAGTTCAGGTATGTGTAAATTCTTTCTTATTTAACTATGGCATATGTCAAGGTAAGGCTTTGTCTGTGTGAAAATATAATGTACATGTTTATATCCAAACAAAAAACTTTTTATATCCAGATTCACAAAGCATTTGCAAAGAACTGATTTTAGCCCACTAGTTTAGTTTGCATTTTCCAAAGCATTATAAGGAATAAGCAAAACTGACTTTGGGTGGGGACAGCCATGTCACAATTGAGAGTAAAAGCTGGAGGATCTCTGTGAAGCCACAATAGCTCCTGAAAGTATTTTCTTCTATGTATTGCAATCAACTGAAACTGGGTGGGATTTTTAAGCTAGATCTGGGGTATTAATAAATTCTTTGTGGCCACTTGTTTTCCCTCAGTGTACCTTACTTTGCTGTCTGCTTGTGTATAGTTGCCACTGAAATCTGTAGAATCAATGCACATTCACTGGAGGCACAATTTATCAAATATGTGACCCTTGCTGTCCATTCATGCAAGGTAATCTCTCCAAGCTCCACAATGTAAAAGTGGCATAATCACTTGGATTGGGTTGATCACCAATTAAAATTGTATCTTCTCTTCAACCGCATGCAGTATTGGCAGGGGTAAAAACAAAATCCTGTTAGTTGAGGATTTCATGAGGGAGCTATTTTTAAAGCTTATTAAACCCGGTTAGGTTGTTTCTCTTGTTCATCAGGAGGCAATCAGGATAGAGAAAATAGTTAAAAATCCAGACCTAAGAACAGATGAGTCAGTTTAATAGCTGTGTATCCAAAATGACTGAACTCAAATCCTTTGGTTCTGACCAAGTTACAGAATGGTATTTGGTCCTTGGTGACTTGGTCTTAGGACTTCCCGTGACAGCTACAGGCTTAGGGGAAAACTCTGAGTGAGTAGAACAGTGATTCTTAACGTTTTTCGATTCAGGGCACCACTCCATAACTTCTTAAATTTGGTGGCACCCCAGTTGAGAACCACTGTTGTGCTGTCTCAGCCTACCTCAGTGGTTCTCAACCAGGGTGTCACCACCATTACCTCTGCTGCCGGGGGGAACTGCCCCGTGTGCCTCTTGCAGAGCCGGACTGGACAGGGTTGCAGCAGGAGCGCGTAGCCCACCTCTCAAGAGCAGGAGTGCCCAGTCCTGCTGCATCCCTTCCAGGTATGACGCTGCATGCTTCTCCTGGAAACAGGTGCTCTTGATTCATTGTTGAAGAAACCTTTGGAAAGATGATTTGTAGAGTAGCTTCTTAGACTAGATCCGGTTGAGCTGAACTGTTTTAACATCAGCCAAGAATCTGGCCTTATCTTCTGTAGAAAGTGTTATTTTACAATCTTGTGATGGAAGGAACGTCTGAGCTCTAGGTCATTGTTTACCTAAAATATTAAAGGCTTAATTTTGGACGGTTGACAGACCCTAATCCAGATGTGATGTGGGCATATAATATTTTAATCACTCCTTCTCGGTATATAAGATGATGACAGACAACTTTCTGTTGCAAGAAAAGGAAGTGTGTCTCCTAAATCTTATAAGTAAAATATTAAAATGTGAGAAGGTATTAATATTCAATGTGAATGTTTAACGTCATTTAACCTTTTTAACATTGGCTTTTTTGTTCCTATTTAGTATTCCTAATGTCCACAAAAATGTATATACAAAAATCTTTTCTATTTTTTTATTTTTTAGCTATCACCCCACGATAACCTGATTCTTAGTCAGCCTGTATCATCGCCTCTACCACTAAGGCAAGTGTAACTATAATTTTGTTTAAAATATATATGGCTGTGTATTTGATATATGGCTGTGTATTGGGCAGGCAGCTTTAAGACTTTGAGATATTACAGTGTATAAAATCACTTTTACAGTCTTCAGCAGTTTGTGTTTGTCTGATTTTTACTTATTTTTAAGTATGAACTTTAAGTCTATACTCTGTGGCAGTCTAAAATAATGTAAGTCATTCTAGTAATAATAACAAAATTAACATTACATTATTTTATATTCCAAAACTTTTACTGAGATAATTTCCCTTATTTTTCTTTAAAAATCTCACTTGCTACTGTAAAAACATAGTGATGCATATATTTAACTATGGAGATTCTTGGTAGCAGCTCCATAGTTGAGGAGGAGGTCTTAAATGGGCTAAATGTAGGGTATATGTTCCTGCTATTTAATTAAAATACTTGGACAATTAACCTGAAAATATTTATTTATATGGTGCCCTCCCCCAAAAAGCTTCAGGGTAGCTTACAATAAAATGAGATAAATTATAAAAAGATAAAATATTTAATATACAGATCAGGTTTTGTTCCCTTTTATATTTTCTGTGGCGATCTTGTCTGGACTGTTTTCATACATTTTAACTGGCAGTCTTTAAAATTTGGTCCCTAGTAGATGCATCCACTACAGTTCTCATTTTCATCTTTGGTCCTTCCCCCTCCGACATTGCCATCTACCCAAAACATGACCTGAGCAGGCCTAGTACAGCAGGTTGTGGGGTTTTGATAGGGTTTTTTTTTAGTTACTGTCCAAAGTTATTACTGAACATTTCTGTGCTGTATGCAGAAAACTGACTGATTTGGCAAGTGGCCAGGTCTGGGAAAGTCCTGTTGTCCGGGGGCTGGACACACACACCTTTTTTGCCAGATCTTATGCTGCAAAAATGGTGGTGTTATCCACTGACGGAGAAAATATTTTGCAGCAGGAGCAGCTGCACTTCTTTTACCAAAAGTTTGTACCACATTTCCACAACTGCTAGTGAGCAGAGGACAATTTTCTAATGGTATGTGTATGGAAACACTGAAATAGGGCAATGTTTGCTATGAACTGTGGTACAGGGTAACTGTTGTAATGGTACGATGTTTGCTTTTGGGTGGAAAAACTGAGAGTACAGTTAAGTTATTTACATTTTCTTTTCTTTCCTTTCCTCTTGTTGGGTTTCTTGTAAGCATAATCGTGTGGGACAGGCAGGAGCAGTAACTTTTGTTGCTTCGCTGTGACTCCATTGGACCAGGATGGAGTAGCAGAAATGGAAGTGCCATTCTTCATCATTGTCACTGGGTGAAGGCAGTAGCCTCAGTATTGATGCCCGATATTTTAAGCATTTAATAATCTGCCTTTTGAGAATATCAGACTTTGTAAGAAAGAAACAAAACCTGCCCCAAGAAAACCAGTCGTCCAAGAAAAAGGGTTTTTTGTTTTCGTTTATACAGACATTGGGTCTCCTGAAGACCACCCTTTCAGTAGAGCAGTGATTCTCAACCAGGGTGCCATGAGACCCCTTTTTTCTCTCCCCCGGGGCACTGTGGTGCAGGCGCCATCACTACCAAGGTCAGGTAAAACTGCCCCATGTACTGGACTGCAGCACATGTGCGCTTCTCCTGCATCGGGGAGAGCTGGCCTGGGCTGCAGCCTTTTCCAGTCTGGCTGGCCCAGGCTCCTCCCAGAAACAGAGGCATGCAGGACACTTCCACCTGTCTCACATGCCTCTTTCTGGGAGATGCCACATAGAGTCAGACTGAGAAGGGCTGGAGCACGATCTTGTTCTCCTTTCTGCTTCAAGGTTAGCAGAGAGCCCTAGGGCAGGAGTGTGTGTTTGTGCAGTATCCCTTCTTGGTCTGCCTGTGCAGAAGGTGGTTGGGGGGTGGAATTTTACCTGGAGGTAGTAGCACCCAGTTGAGAAGCACTGAGGTAAGTTGAGCATGGTGGTTCTCAACAGGGGCATGCCACCAGATTCCGAAAAGTTGTGGAGGGGTGTCCTGACTCTGAAAAGGTTGAGAACACTACAATAGGAAGAGGCAACAGCAAAAAAAGTGATATCAAGTCCATAGAGATGATTTTTATTCCCACCCCAGTCTGGATTTTTTAGTCACCTTGGCAGTCCTGGGAAAATCCAATTGAAGCCTGAAAAAATAAAGTTCCAAAGCAGATATATTTTCTCGGGATATATATTTACTCTTCTGCCTCCCTTCAGCTACAGAGTAAAATCCTTTTTTGTCCAGGTCCTACCCAGGATCATGATTAAGTTGAAGGCTATGTCCATACTGTGTACTGCAGTACCAACCAAGGTCTTGAACCAAAAGCAAGGCAGCCCCTGGCTAAATAGTCGGCCGGTGCAAAGCGGAAAGTATTCGCTTCAGATTCAGTGATTTGGAGGGACAGTGATTCGATTCGGCCAAATCTGAATCCGAAGATATTTGGCCCCAAATCGTATTTGGCCATGGGCTATACCGGTAGGCAGTGCCAGCAGGAGCAGCTGCAGTAGCTGCTGGACGAGCCCCGGCTCAAGCTGGCAGCCGCAGCTCATTTGGCTGCTCCCTCACTGGGACGAGGCAGGCAGTGCTGGCAGCCCCAGGAGAATCTGCAGGGAATGATTGGGAGCTGGAAAATCAAACCAGGGGCTGGGGGGAAGTCCCAGTTCAATTCCCCAGCTCCTGGTTCAGTTCCCCAGTTCCCAGTTTGATTCTCTCAGCTCCTGATCATTTCCCCCCAGCACCCGGGACTTCTCCCAGGGCTGCCAGCACTGCCAGCTCACCCCAATGGAGGAAGCAGCCGAACAAGCCACGGCTTGAGGCGGCAGCCCAGAGAGAAGCCACGGGGTCTGGGGGGAATGATTGGGGAGGTAGGGGATCAAACCAGGAACTGGTGAACCAGGAGCTGGGGGGAAGCCCTGGTTCATTCTCCCAGCCCCCTATCATTGCCCCCCAGTTCCCAGTTTGATCCCTCTGCTCCCAATCATTCCCCCCAGCCCCCGCAGCTTGTCCCCGAGTTGCCAGCACTGCCTGCCTCGCCCCGGCAGGAGGGAAGCTGGGGGAGCAGCCAGATGAGCCACGGCTTCTCCTGGGGCTGCCAGCTCAAGCCGAGGCTCCCCTGGCTGCTCCCACCAGCACTGGAGAGATTAACGGGTCTCCTGATTCTATTCAGATAAGGAGATTCGGCCACCAAATGGGGCTGAACCTCCTCTGAATTGAATTGGCTTACTGAAGCTTCGCACAGCTCTACTAAACAGTGTGATTCACAATAGCAGTATTGAAGAAGAAAGAACAATTATTTAATCTACAGTAACAGGAATTTTTTTATATATATATATTTTTTTTTTTTTGGTGTAGAACCCAAAACCTATCCTTTGGCACCACTTTTCAGAGTCCCAAGCTACAGCAAGCTTTGAACTGCGGGGAGACTGTGTCATGCATCACACCCTGGTGTAGGAACAGTTTCGTAGTTGGTCGGGTCGGCAGGGACCTGAACAGATCATCAAGTCCGACCCCCTGCCCTGGCAGGAAAAAGTACTGGGGTCAAATGACCCCAGCAAGGTGTTCATCCAGCCTCTTCTTAAAGACCCCCAGGGTAGGAGCCAGCACCACTTCTCTTGGAATCTGGTTCCAGATCCTAGCCGTCCTGACTGTGAAGTAGCGCCTCCTGATGTCTAGTCTGAATCTACTCTCAGCCAGCTTGTGACCGTTATTTCTTGTCACTCCTGGGAGTGCTCGGGGGAACAGGGACTTCCCCAATGCCTGCTGGTCCCCCCTGACTAGTTTGTAAACGGCCACTAGATCCCCCTCAGCCTTCTCTTGTGGAGGCTGAACAGGTTCAAGTCCCTTCGCCTCTCCTCATAGGGCCTGCCCTGCTGCCCCCTCATCATGCAGGTGGCCCTCCTCTGGACCCTCTCCATGTTGTCCACATCTCTTCTGAAGTGTGACACCCAGAACTGGACGCAGTACTCCAACTACGGCCTGACCAGTGTCGCACAGAGTGGGAGGATCACCTCCTTGGACCTGCTCATGATGCATCTGTGGATGCACGACAAGGTACGGTTAGCCTTGCTGACCGCATCCTCACATTGGCAGCCCATGTTCATTTTAGAATCAATAATGACTCCAAGATCCTTTTCTGCCTCTGCACTGACGAGAAGGGAGTTCCCCAGCCTGTAGGTATGCTGCTGGGTCTTCTTCCCCAGGTGCAGCACCTTGCACTTGTCAGTGTTGAATCCCATCCTGTTCTCATCCGCCCACCTCTGTAACCTGTCTAGGTCCGATTGCAACCTATTCCTCCCTTCTAGCGTGCCCACTTCCCCCCACATCTTAATGTCGTCTGCAGATTTGAACAGGGTACTTTTCACCCCCTTGTCCAAGTCGCTGATGAAGATGTTGAACAGTGCAAGCCCGAGGACTGAGCCCTGGGGGACCCCACTGCCCACATTCCTCCAGGTCGAATAAGACCCGTCCACCTCCACTCTCTGGGTGAGGCCCTCCAGCCAATTTGTGACCCATCTGACTGTAGGTATCAACACCACGGTCCCTTAGTTTTTTTAATGAGAATGGGATGAGACAGTGTCGAAGGCCTTCCTAAAGTCCAGAAAAAGTATGTCCACCGCGACACCTGCATCCAGGGATTTTGTGACCTGGTCGTTGAAGGCCACCAGGACAGGACCTGCCTCTAATGAACCCATGTTGGTTGCCCCTAACCATAATCTCCCTTGCTGGCCCCTCGCGGACATGTGCCAGGATAATTCTCTCAAAAAGCTTACCCAGGATCGAGGGTAAGATTAACAGGCCTATAGTTTCGTGTGTCCTCCTTCCTCTCTTTTTTGAAAATGGGAATCATGTTGGCCCTTTTCCAGTCCTCTGGCACATCACCAGAGCACCACGAGTGCTCTTAAAGCCGTGTCAGGGGTCCCGCAATGACCTGTGCTAATTCCCTCAGCACTCTGGGGTGGAGATCATTTGGACCAGCTGATTTAAATACGTCCAGTCCCTCCAGAAGTTCCCTAACTAGGTCCTCTCTGACCCTGGGCCTCGCTGCGCCTCCCCTGGGGCCTACGGGGGTCCTGGTGGGGGGGATGACCTGGTCCCTGCTCAGAAACATGTTGCAGCACAGGTGACATGCCACTCCAGTGGGACTTCAACTCAAAGTCTAGTCTCTTATGTTTGTGCATCTACAGTGAGATCTACACTGACAACTTCTCAGAGCTACTGAAGAAATAACCTTTGCTTTTTAGGATATTGGAGCACATGGAAGTGCCTGCATTTGTGCTGAACAGGAATGCAAAAAAATAGACACAAATGGAAAATAAAGTTTGCAGTGTGACCTTTATAGTACCCTGGTTTAAATTAGATTGTGATGTAGAACACAATGATTTTTTTTTCATTGCAATATATAATTATAAGACTTTTTTTTTCACCAAAGTACTTTTTTCTCCAGCAGTGGTGGCAAGTTTTCTACGCTGCTTCAGAACCTAGGACCCGAGAATGCAGTGACGCTGCTCGTATTTGCTGTAACGGAACATAAAATTCTCATCCATTCCTTACGCCCTTCAGTCCTTACTAGTGTGACAGAGGCATTAGTCTCCGTAAGTAGCGTTATCTCTTCTTTGTTATACCTGTAGTAAAAAAAAAATAAAAAAAAAATAAGAAAGTCAGGTAAACGCTTTAATATTACTTAGGAATCCTATTACTTAGGAGTTCAAAGTAAGGCTCATATTTTGCCATCTGCGATACCCCTGGAATCACATGAATATAGTAGAGGGTGTTGGCTTTTGCTTATCTACAGTATTTGTTTCAGCCATAATAATGAATGCAGGAACTTTGACATCCCTGAATGGCTTCAGTGGGACTATATGCTCTGCTTCAACCTTCTGCTTAGAAGTTTTGTAGATGCATGTTGGATTTTTCTTCTCTCCTCACTGACCAGGGCTGCTGCTTCACCTGAGGAACAGGACAGTTCTGTTTTTTAAGCCAAACGAGCTAAAATTTTTAAAAGACAATTTCACACATTGACAGCAACTATTACTTGGCTTTTATAATTTCAGCCACCTAAATCCTGTTCTATCTTTCATGCTAGATTATTTTCCACATATTTACAACACTTGAGCTTGGCCTCTCTCTTTGTCATGTTTCTATATATTTAAGCTACATTTATTTGTTTTTTTTTTTAAAGATGATATTTCCTTTCCACTGGCCATGTCCGTACATACCACTTTGCCCCTTGGCATTGGCAGATGTGTTAAGCGCACCATGTCCGTTCATAGTCGGAATTGATTCAAGATACTTTGACCTCTATGACCCTCCACCAGATGTTAGCTGTGTGGACTTAGATACCAACACCATTTCTCAGTAAGTATGCATGAGTGATTCTTCTGTACAATAGTGTTTGCTTACATACTTCTTATGACAACACGTTATATTTTTCATTTAAGTGTCTTTACACCTTATGTTCCTGTTGTATAATAGCATCTCAACAATCTTTCTTCTGTGACGTGTCCATCAGAAACAGTAGCTCATTGGTATTTGTGCAGTGCAGCACAATGGAGGTAGAGTCCTCATTAATCACCACCATCACTCTGTACACTTTTTTTTTTTAAGACTGAAAGGTTCCTGCTTGCATTGGCATGTTTGCTAGATTGATCGTGCTTGCTGCCAATCTTGCTGCTTCCACAGGGGAAAGGAGATGTTTCTCCTTTTATTAGGTAGTCTTCACAGTAACAGACATTTTCGCTGTAAAGGTCTTGAGCAATTTTAGCCTCCTGAGACAAGGAGTTGTTGGAAAAAGTAGAGAATCAAATTGACACCCTGAATTTTGAGAGTAATTATAAATCACAATAGAAATGAGAACTTTCAAGGAGGACAATGTGTCAAATTAAAGATTTAGAGCCAGTCCATCAATAATGAGCAATGGTTCTATCCTGCCAGAGGAGTAGCAATTATGGTTTGGATGAGGGAATACCACTTTTACTAACAGATTATCTGAGTTACCAGAATCGAACAGGCAAATAGGATCTTATCCTGAAGGCTGGCCACCAGACTTCAGTTATTGCTGGTATTGTTATGGCAATGCCTAGAGGTGCTAACTAAGATTTGGGTCTAAGTGTTAAACTCTGTATGGGCATATACTAAGAGACAGAAACCCCTCTGAAATGCCTGCATCTTAAATACAGAAAAGAAATAAAAGGTGGGAGAAGAAATGGTTCATCCAGGCTCGCAGAGCAGGCTACAGCAGAAACCAGGGTCACATGGAGGTGTTATGATTCTGTCAGGATAATTGCCACTGCCTCAGTTGAAACTAGGAGTATAAAAGCATTCGTTCAGTTTTTCTTGAGAAGAAAGATTTTCTAGGCTGACAAGCAGAAGATTTCTCTTACAAGAGAGTTTCTGGTTTGGTTCAGGAGGGGAGCAGCTGCCCACTGGTCTCCACCTGTTCCTCAAACTGGAGACTGCCCAGTCTGGGAAACAGGTTGGGAGCTTTGCCCTGCTACTCCTATACCCCAAAACCAAGAGGAGAGTGAAGGAGACCTGGTCCCAGGTCCCTTGTCTATGGGAGGGAGAAGAGTGATGGAGAAAGACTCCTGCCTGTTCCCCAGACAGGGCAGGGGAAGGTGTGAGGAGCAGGGGAGAGGGGGTGGTTTTAGGCTGAATGCCCGCGCTGCTCCCTCTCCCGGAAAGTTTTCTAGTGCTGGAAATTTCTTAAAGTGGGCTAAGAATAGGTATTCATTTCTTTGACGTTTCCACCACTAGAAACGAATGCCTGTTCATAGTCCATACCCGCCTCCCAGGCCAGGACCCTGGATCATAGTTTCCTGTTGCAGTAAGGTTACTGCACTGATTTTTTATTTTTTTTTCTTCCCTTACACATCCTTGAAAGTACAGGTGGACTCCTCAGGAATTCCACCGGTTGACTTTGGAATAAGGATATTAACATATGATTACATAATACTTAGCATGCAACTTAAATGCACAATGCAGATATTAAACTAATCTGGCCAGCACTGTTGTAAGGGAGATGGTATTATCCCAGTTTTTTAAGATGGCATCCTGAGAAACAGAATAAGTGGTTTGCTTAAGGCTACCTGGTTAATCAGAGGAAGAGCTAGCATTTGACCTTTTGCTGCTACCTTGAAGTACCCCATTCAGGTGATTGGAGGCAAAGTGACCTAATGGGGGAAAAAAGCTTCAAATGAAGAAAATAATCTGAAGTAAAGAACCAAGAAAATAGAATAAATCTCAGCTACAAATAAGTGTGTGCTATTACTATCAAAAGCTGTAAAACTATCGTTGTGTATGACAGTATTGCTTCTTTTTGGCTTCTGTGTATGATAAAAATGAGGTTGATGCCATTTAGAAGAAAAGAACAAACATTTCCATTCCTACAGTACTTGTCAAAAATATACATACTTTACATGTTCAGTAAAGTATGCTGGCATTAACTTCAACATTTTTAAACACGGAATGAAGCCTTCTATTTTCCTCCCAAATACATTCAGTTTCTGAATCAATTCTGCTTATTTCTAGGGTTCCTTAAAAGGCTTTCGAGTTCAAGATAGCAACAGATTCCTAAGATAGTCGGAAGCCAGCTATTGAAGAGGTTTAAGTGGTAGCAGTGCAGCTTTAAAGCCATTAGGGAACAAGACTGGCAGCCAAGATGCAGTAAGTTCTGCAGCACGAGGAGAACAGTTCAAACATAGCTTATTCCTGGCAGATTTGCCTAAAGGGAAGTATTGGTAAACGGGTTGAAACTGCAAGAATACAGATCAATTGTTCCAGTCTGTAAGTTGATGATTCTGATTCATTCTTCTGAAATCCTGATGTAAAGAATATTGGTGTTGGCCTGGCTTCATAGACTAGGGTTTTATGAAGGAAGAATTGAGGAGTGTGAGGCATTACCCACAGAATATCTCAGTGTAGATGTTTGTAGCTGGCAAGACTAGTTGGATACAAGGTATAAGGCGAATACTCTCTCTGGTGTTGAATCTGATATAGGCATATTCAGCCAGTGGGGCTCAATTAGGCTATTTAGAGAAGCATTTTGGGTTGTGCTGCAACAAATGGAGCAGCGTAGCAGTTGGATAAAGCAGGAAAACTGTCTTTATATACACTAGCAATAGCATTTGTATTGGAAAAAATTAGGCCTTGTACACTGTCGTTGATCAATCCTGATATGCCCACAACTCTGTAGAAGCACTGTTCTCCTAAATACAGAATTTCAGTTAAGTGATTCAGAGTTATTCTTGCAGGCCCTGCAGGACTTGTTTGCTTTGTAAAATGTTATATATAATCCTAATGTAAAATGATCCGTTAAGTGTGTATATAACTCATAATTTTTTTTAAGAGAAGCCTTTTCTATACCAAAACAGTATAACTGAGTTCTGTTTTGCATGGGCATCTTATAGATAGCATATTTTAAGCCATTCCCACTTATTTTTTTTAACTTAACAAGTTGCAGTGGGGAGGTCTGTGGTGTGATCCTTTTTCCAGTAGGGTTGGAGTGTTGTTGCAGCTGTGATTGTTCAAGAAATATATAAAATGGGGGGGGAGAAGTATCTTGTAAAAATATTTGTCTTCTGTAATCCTTTTTCCATGTATTTAATGTTTGTTTGGTTTTTTATTTTTATTTTTGAATGATTTATTTTGAGGAATGTAATCTGTGGAATTATGACCACAGTTTTGCATATTTGATTTTTAAAAACCTTGATATTGATTTGCTAAAAGAAGCTGTATTAAGGCACCTCTGCCTATTTCAGACTTTATACAGCTCTTGGATTGCACTTCTTGGCAGCCAGTTGGGGGTGGGCTATGATCATCAGTGGAGATTATTTAAGAGGTAGAAGAGTTGCAGAAGCATCCTTTCTTAGCCATTGCTGCCTGTGTCACTACTTTCAGTTGCCCCTGCTTTTACTTTCTTGCTCATTGATTCAGCTTCTTTTATAATGCTTACCTTTGTTGCAGTCTTCCTGCTGCTTCTATCAATGGCTGGCTTCAGATGCCTTTCCTTGAAGCATATGAACACTGTGTATATGTACATAAAATTATTTTTAAAAAGCAGGTGACAGACATGAGATTTTTTGCTCTTTTGTGGCTTTAAGGTCTCCAAGGCTTACTACTGCCCTCTGTTGACAAGGGGAGAGTATAACTTTTTTATCGCTCAGGGTCAGATCCAGGCAAGTGGAATTCACACCGGTTATTGCTTTATTCAGCTCATTGCTTAAGTTCTAATCATCTCCCCCTTCCTGATTTAAGTAACTACGGCTTAGGAAGTACCTTTGTGTAGCTGCTATATTTTACTGTATTTAAGCCTGTATTGTTCCGTGCAGCACAATCATTCTTAAACTCTGTTGGACAGAAACTTGATAAATATTGAACGTAAAAACTATGTGTAACACCACAGGGCTGTGGCTGCTGAAAGGGCATAGCAGTCCAGCTGTGTGTTGTATTTTTTTATCCTGGCTCATAGTCTCAGTCTTTGCATTACCTGGTTTGGGGTATTTTTTTTTAAATCTGTTGCATACTATTAGCACATAATTCAGAGGAGCAGAATACTGAGGTGTTGAAGGTCTTCTCTCAGCAAGCTTACGTAGTCTCTGCTCATAATGTGGTTGGAAGATGAAAAGCATTCACGTTATTTCCTTGAGTTCTAAATGTTTCTGTTTCATAAAGGATGACTTCTCCCAGCACTAATGGAGGATGACTTGTGGAGTCATCGTCTGAATATCTGAGTAACCAGCTGGATGCCAATGTTACTGCATCTTCGTACAGTAAATGTTTGCTTTTTTCCCCTCCCGTGCTCAAAAGAACATTCTCTATATAGCAGATTCTGTGTGCTTAACAATTGTTAAATAAATAACGTGCATACATGCAAAAATGTATATTCCTCTGAGTCTCATCCACTTTTGAAGCCTGTGGTCCAATAAATATTCATACTCTTCTTTTTCCCTTTCTAGAACTGGAGATAAAAAAACTGTTGCCTGGAAGATCTTGCCAAAGAAACCCTGCAAAAATCTGATGAACACTTTAAATAACTTGTATCAACAGCTGGCAGAATGTGAGTAGGGGAAGTATAGAAAACAATTTGCCTCAACTGTTGTGTACTGCAGCCACTGTTGACAGATTAGTAGTTTTTTGGTAGAGTACGTTCCGCCCCTCCCCCCCCCCCAAAAAAAAAGAAAGAAAAAAAAATCTCCTTTATGTTAAGCATCACAAAATAATTTTACAAAAAAGAGACTGTTTAAAGCAACACTGTAAAGGAACAGTTTACTGGGTTATGTGTTGGGGAAAAGTGGCTTTTTATATAAAATAAAGGCAGGGCCATTTCTCCATCCTTTTTATGTTACACTTGCAATAAAAAAGGAAGCCATGAGGATAGAACAGAAGAGCAAATAGGCAGCCAAGGCTTGTAAAACCAGTCTTGGTTTGCATTTGTTGTACCTTACAGAACACACAGCTCTTCTCGTATAGAGCAGAAACAACTTTGGACACTCAAGTCTATAATATTTATTGTCTTCTATCCTGTGCATAGTTTTATGCTGCATTTATGCTCCTTGTATTTTTAGGATAGGTGCCCAGGCCCTGGTGAACATTCAAAGGGTTGTCAGGACTCTTTCTGGTTGACTAGGGTGTTTGAAATGCATTGGATGCTGTGACCACTTTTTTCCTGTTACTGATGTAGCCTTGTGCTAAAGTCTGCAAGCAAAATTTATCATAACGTTCTGCGCTAAAGTTCAGGTTATTTTACTGCGGCTGTATGTCAGGCTTTTTCCCCCGAGGCCGCGGCTTAAAACAAGGTTGGGTAAAATATGGCTCATGGACCAAATGTGGCCCACAGTTGCCCCCGCAACACTGCATGGGGCCTGCCCCATCTGCTCCCACTGAGGCAGCCTGCGCCATGCTCCAGCCTGGGCCCCAACCACCATACACAGCTTCCGGTGGGGCTGTTCGTGGTCCTTGCCTCCAGTGGGAGATGTCTAGATGAAGCTTCCTTCCACACCTGTCCACCCAGAGTGGCACAGCAGGAGCAGGAGCAGGGGATAGGACCCACCTCTGGAAGCAAAGGGAACAGAGCAGCACTCATCCAGCTGCAGCCGCTGTAGAAACAGCCCTATGGTGGCTAAATTAGATGTGGTGATTGAGAACAAAAAAAGATTAAGGTGAGCTCAGAGTAGTAAAATGAACCAAATTCACAGTTCTGAAAATTTTCATTTGGGCTTGTTTCCTTTAACTTCACTGGGCTTTGGATGGGGGGACCTTGGGTAATAGAAATACCTACGGATCACAAGACCAAAATACAGTGGTAGAGATAACCAGTTTAAGACACAGATCAGCCCAAGAAGGAGGTGGAGTCAGTTCAAAGCAGATGCATTTGAGGGATGTTACCCTGGAAACCTTTGATCAAGGGCTTTGAAAAAAAATTGAGATCTCTAACAAGGGTGGATGCTCACTTCTCAAAACCAGGCCAGTTTTTTAAGTGCTGGAATGTGAACTCGGGCTTCTAACATCAAGCATCCATTTTCATAAAATCTTGGCTATGGAAAGGTTATTGGAATTTAGTAGTGTATAATTATATGGAATTTGCCAAAAATATCATACTGCACAAATGTCTGTATACTGTATTATGTAGGAGGAATCTGTTATGAAGGTTATGTGGTTTCCTAATAGTTACACGTCATTACCCTAATACAAGGGGTTTCTTAACAGTTTCTAAAATACAAATACTCTGCATGTAATATAAAATAAAGTGCGTCTCCTGTTCAATGGTCATACTCCAAATTAAATATAATGCAATCGATGGCTGCTACCCAAGGATGGTAGGACAGAGTGGTGAAACCCCGGTTCTGTTCCATACAGATGCCATTAGCACATCATATCACACTGTGGTGGACCCGGAAGAATCGGGTTCCCCCTAATGCCTTCCGTGATCTCTGTTGAAAGCACATTCCATACGAGTTGGGATTCTGGCTAGGAGTTTGTTTTTGCTTTTTTTTTCCTTCACCAAAATGCTTTTCTTCCTTTGTATTTGTGCACTGTTGTGCCTCTTACAGTTGCTATGTACATTTATATTGCTATGGTGTATAGGAGCTGTGTGTGTTGTGTATACAAGTGTGCGCGAGTAAAATTATTGGGGTCCCCTTGGAAAGGACGCCACTATAAAAGGGAAATGATGTATCCCATGTATATGATTATCATATTCATAAAAAGTCATGAATGTTATCAGCTCTTGTATACATTTCAACACATTTCATAACCAGCCCTTTTATAAGGATGTCTCTGAGCTCTGTCCATACCAATTCTGTCTCTGTTTCCATAGTAACTAATGTACTGAAAAGGTGAATGTGCTTGTGTCTGCCTTTTGCATAACCCAGGGACTTGTGATTCGCATGCTGTCATCCTAAATTCATTATCAGACTTCGAGATTGAATTTAATGGCTTATGTTTAAACCAGATCTAGAACATAATGGAGCATAGTGTGGTAATAAGTAAACTCAGTAGGATAAATGGGAAATTGCTGCGTTTTCTGTCAACACTGAGAGTTGTTTTTTTTTTTAACCATTGATCTGAGAGAGCGTTTTAACACCATTGTTGTTCACAGTGCAGCAAAGACCAAGAGAAGATGCATTAATGGAGTTAGCAATGAATGACTATGATTTTAATTCCGGCAAGAAGTTGCATTTGTTAGATTTAGAAATCCAGGAGGCATTTCTGTGTTTCATGGCCTCAATATTGAAAGGTTATAGGTCATACCTAAGGCCAATAATGCAAGCACCTTCTGAGACCGCCACAGACGCAAGTTCCCTCTTTGAACTGCAAGGTAAATGGTTATAAATAATCTTGATTTTTTTTTTTCTTTTAAAATCATAAACCGGTAACATATGCATAAATTATCTTTCCGTGAAGTGATAAATAAGAAAGTGTTGGTGTGTTGAATGATAACATTGGCAATATTACGTAATGATAGCAGGGAAAATCATATAGCACCCAAACCATCTGGCGAAGCAGTACAGAAAAAGGAAAATGTACTTAACTGATGGTTGAATTTAACTAAGCAATAATACAAGACACTAATTTAAAAAAAAAGATAACAAATATCTTTAAAAACTAACTCTTTCTTGGTAGTGTTAAGAGTTAGGTTGTAACTATGATGGTCCAGCAGTTGAGTGAGAGGCAAGGATTTCTTGAGGAAGAATGTCTTGCATTTGAAAACTTGCCTAACTATATCCCAACTACAGAGCTAGACCCTAACAGATATCGCCCTAAGAAATTCTGTTGTTAGTGGAATTTCCTATTGTTAGTAGTATTCTTTTCTATGTTTGCTTTATTTTACAGGATTCTTAAAAAGTCGAGATCGGTCACATCAAAAGTTCTATACGTTGATGACCAAAACCCAGATGTTCATTCGCTTCATTGAAGAGTGTTCTTTTGTCAGCGATAAGGATGCAAGTCTCGCATTTTTTGATGATTGCGTAGCTAAAGTAAGTGCGTCTGTGGGAAGGGGAAGTGGGGTCTCCATTTAGCTTTCGCAGTTGTTCCCTTCCACTGGCACTGTACGTGATGTAACATGACTGATGTGTAGTTGTGGTCAATTTGCTGTCACTTCGTTAAAACTTACTTCTATTTTTGCTTTTTTTTCCTGTTTCAATTTTGTTTTGTTCTGACCCAGACACTCTCAGGTCACTTTGCTCTTGTGGAAGCAGAAATTAGACAATGAGACCAGATAGTGAAAAGTCTGTGTGTAATGCTCTGTGCTTGCTCGCAGGTTGAGATGGGCACAGGCACATATTTGTCTCGTGGAGATTTTAGCCTGCATTAAGAAATAAAATATTCCTAACTTAAGTTCTCCTGTTCCTCCTCCAGTTCTTTAGGACAATGCCATACTTAAATACCTCTGGGCATTCAGGTTTTATAGGGTGCCTGCTATTTTATATAGTAGTTTGGAGAGGAATATGAGTGATATACTGATACAACTAAGTTACTCCATTATTTTTAATATAGTGAACATATGACATCAGTTGATTGTTGCTTTAAGTTGAATTTTTATTGCTTCCAACTCAGTGCTCAACACTTGACTTTTTCTAATTTACACTTAACATATGTACTTAATTAGTTTCAGTACACATTCTCTACAATAAGAAAACATTTACTTGTGTCTTTATTCTTGATTCTCATAGGTGCAGTTGTACAATTCCCATAAATGGAGCCTTGTGTTGTAGTTGCTTTAAATGTAATATTATTAATGTTCTGCTTCATAGCTGTGTGTGTTGTGTATACAAGTGTGTGTGAGTAAAATTCTTGGGGATCCCTTAGAAAGAAAGCCACTATTAAATGCCAAGGATATTTTCAGTGTCCAGGATTCTAAAGCTAGCAAGATTAATTCCTAAAAGTTTTACAAAACTTTTAGCAAGATCTGTGGGTGGCTTTCTGTGAGCAACATTAATTTAGTGCCATGCCTTCACACTGAATTTTACTTTATTTTCTTATTGTCAAGCTGTGTTTGTATCTGTAAAACACGCAGAGGAAGAAAAGGTATTTCTGTCGAGAACTGTATTTCTGCACATGGACAGTCTGCATGAGCCTGAGTAGTTTTCCAGGCAGTGTACAGCAATATTAGTTTTTGGGAGAACATTGAAGTACTCTGCTGTATTGGAGCCCTTGGAGTTGGGTGATACTCCTGTCAGGATGCTGAAACTCTCAATCAAAAGTAGTTTTATATTGAGTAAATTTTGTTGGCATGCATTCTGCTAACCAAGTGCAAGTCTGAGTCTCTGTTCTTGTGCGTAGGGTTCATGGTGCCCCAAATGGTGTATTTCTGCATTAGAGATTTTGAACAGCTAACACGTAGGTTAACTTATGATCTCGTGCACTTGTAAAAGAAGTTTCACAACGTTGGCTTGAGGCTGACTGCAAGCTGTACATCTTAGTTACTGTGTTAGTGTGTACCTGTTTAGGCAGATTATACTCCAAGAATACAGTTTTGTACTATTATTTGCCACTGTTACAATGTAACATGAAAAAGTTCTTATTATTACTGTAGGAAATTCAAGACCCTACTTGTCATCTTGCTAGTAGTAGTTACCTGGAACGTGCTGTTCTGGGACATTGATGTATAAGTAATACTTGCTGTTGTCTAGGATTTGCTGTAAAGTAGGTCACCTGCTGTTTGCTCCACAGGAATTAATGTTGAAGATTACTAAAATAGTTATTTGCGGGGGGGAAGGCACAGAAAATGCTAAATGAAGAATCAGTACTCCAAAAACAAATACGAGAACAGGCCTGACTTATAAAGTTGGGGAAATATTTTATTGATGCATCAGACTGATGGTGTAATGTTTTAAAATTTACTTGGCAGCTTTTAATACTTTATTCAGGGTATTGTCTGAAAGGTCCGTTTAATACTTGCCAAACCAAATTCACAATAAGCAAGAATTGTACACATACATGGACCGTAACCAGATTTAATTAAAACATTTATGTAAAATAGTTTTTCAGGATCCCTCGCCATTGAGCAGGGAAAAACATTCTCTGGCTGACTTGGAAACAAAGCCTGTGCCTCATGTTAAACTATTTATAAAAGGAAAATTGCAGACAGGCAAGAATGTACTCCGGTGACTAACACTGCTGAGCAGGACTTGCTGTAATTGCGGTGCAGACTAATTGTGTCCCTAGCACTTAATAAGGTTTTTATTCAAAATGAGATTATGCTCTTTCATTTCATGGAATGATTTATGTGCCCACTGAATCCAGTGTCTAAGCTATAATTGTTGTTTGTGTCTGGGAGTTTAACCCATACTTCTGAAGGAGGGATGCTTTTGTTGCAACTGGCACTGTGTAGTCAGCCTATGTAAAAAGAAGACTCAACTTGTATGAAAGAATTAGCACTGAGAGTCAAATTGGGAACTTGGTTATACTCCAGGTCTTTCAGTGCTTCCTCCTCTGGGTGACCTTACTAAACTTGTTTCCAGCCTGCAAAATGGGGATAACATTTACTGGTGTACCACGGTGGCATAAAAGTAAGCTGTGTAAAGTAGTCCAAAATAATCCTTGCAATTGTGGCTTTCATCTGAGGTTTCTCTGAACCATACCCTAGTGGGCAGCTCTAAAGAAGCAAAAAGAAAGGTATGGGAGAACGTATTTCACACCAAGAATTTGCTCTTGCTTACAAACTGTTTCCCTCGGCAGAGATTTGCTTACAGGAAGGAGTAGGATCCTCATGAGAATATAAAGCTTCAAAAATGCCAAGGATCATGTGATAAGAAGCTTGACAGTTAATTTAGGCCACTCTCCTCTGTTCTTTCTGATCAGACGTGTTGGCTTTCTGGCCACGATTGAAAATATACTTGAAAGGACCTGGGCAGGAAAGGCAGATGTGGTTGTCTGAATACAATTGGATGATAGCGGGCAACTTTTTTATGCCTAGTTTGTTTCTTAGATTGATATGCTCTCCTCCCCAAAGGAAGCTCAGAGTGACTTGCAGTAATAACCAGATCAATTATAGACAGATAAAAGTATTAAAATAAATAAATATGCAATAGAAACAAGCTCCTTAGGTAATGCCTCTCAAAATCCTGTTTGCTGAAGGCCTGCCCAAATTAAAAGGTCTTATAATGCTTCTGGAAGATGATCAGCCACCAAGTCCAGGCAAATCCCATTTACCTTACAGAAAACCAGTTTTATGGCATGTTGAATCCCAGCCCGGTTTCAAACCGAACCAGGGGAGTGTCTCAAGCCCAAGTGTAATATTTTGCACATAGTATTTCCCCTGACTAACAGCAGTAGATGTTCTTTATAAATAACCCATTTTGTAGCTGAGAGCATATGGTTAAATTTTCTCATATTCTGGTTTTTCTGAAACATTCAGAAATACCTCAAACCAAGACAAATATAAATTATTTGTTTTAGTAGATCTTTGCTGAAATGTGTTACTCTAGTTTCTTTACATCTTTAGAAAAATTTAAATGATCAGGTAAAGTGTCATTTATTAGTGCTTCTAAGGAGCCGTATGTTCTAGCAGTTCAGCTGCTTATATTTGTTAATCCTCTCAATCTGTCTCATGCGGTATAATGCATAATTAAGAGCACCTCTCTACCAAATAAGCTATGTTTATCAATTTTAAATGCCTTGAAAAGCCTTCTGAAACAACTTGGATATATTTCTGCTGCACTAAAGAGTGAAACTATGAAGAATCAGTCTTCTGTATTTGAATCTGTTGTTGATAAACTTCAAGGAATCAGCAGCATCAGCCTATCAGTTTCATAGACCTCTAGCTCAAATATATCACAGGGTTTTAATTGTATCTCCAGTTAAGCAAAGTGGGTTTTTTTCTATGGAAAAAATCCCTTTCTAATAAGCTTTTGAAAAAAACAGGTATGACGGTCAGGGATGCTCTAGTATAAACAAAGTAAATACTGGGAAACCTAATTTTCCACCGTGTTGTATATTTGGAGTGGTACAACTCGAGGAATACAATTTACCCACGCAAAACAACCAGAATTTCAATTCAGGACGACTGGTTCTTATTTCAGAGGTCGCTGGTTCTAATCCCTATTGGACCGACGTCGGCCAGTCATTCCCAGCATGTGGCTGCAGTTCATTGGCCTGTGTGAAATGACTTCAGAGTAACTTATTATTGGTATGGTTGATCTGATCACAAGGTGCCCAAGTGCTCAACACAGTCTGGAAAGACTCGGCTGGTACTAAATTGTGAAGACAAGGGCTGAGTTGAGTTCCTAGTGGTCGTGGTTGCTGGTCTGTCTCCCCATACGTTCATTCCTCACCTCCTTTGAAGAGGTGGTCCTCCCAGGTCAGGCCTCGCGTAGCACAGGGAGTCTTACACAGCTGCTGCCCATACGGTACTTGGGTGCAGGAATGGACAACTTCAGTCTACAGAGTTGTCGGCTTAGCACTTTTAAACGGCACTGCGTTCTTATTTTTTAAACATACAAGCTAAATGTATTTTGAAAGTATCTTTCTAGGCAGTAGTGCAGTTTTATACACTTAAAAGACCTACAAACATAAAACACCTTTGACTGCGTCTAGTCCGTGTTTATTCACGCAGTTCCTTTTGGAGCTGTTAAGTGGAGGAAACAAGACTTTGACTGTTCCTATCACATACATCCTGCTCTTTATTTCATGGCTGTCATTCAGAAGACTTTACCTTTAAAGGTTATTTCAGAAAATATTGCAGATGGTGTCTGACAGCGACTACCCTGAAAGTACCACCGACCACTCTCAATCTCAACTGGATAATGCATCTTTGCAGTTGTTGATAGTCTAGTGCTTAAAGTGGTTGTAAGACAGTAATATTCGCTCTTCCAAAAGAGAGCAAGATCACCCTTCAAATAATTGTGATAAATGTGAAGTAACATCACAGTTTTTGAGCTACCTGCACCAGCTGCAAAAAATTTAGTGATTTCCATGTGTTAGGAAGGAGGCAGCCTTCCTATGGTGCCAGTTCATTGACAGTAGAGAGATGTATAAAGCTGTCAGCAAAAATAGCATTTTGGGGGCGGAAAGCCAGGCTTGCTTTGGGGGGGGGGGTCCTCCTTGTAAAGGAGACAGTGACAGAGGTTTCTCATTTGTCCAGTCAGCACTTCTTTCAAGATGGATTTTACCACCCAGGTGAGGTGAAAGCCGCCTTCCCCCCTGTGTCTGAGAGGCTTTGTGAATGTTAACGTATGTTGGCAGTAGCTCACCTTGCAACCTGAGGAGTTGAGGGAACTTTCAGAGGAGCTGAGTACCAGTCGCTCCCATTTGAATTGAATGGGAGTTGGGGGTGATGAGCCATCCTTTCTTGAGCAGTGTTCATAGATAAATACATAGTTCAAAGAAAAGAACATGTTCTTCTATAGATCCATGATATGAAATACATTTACTGACTAGAAGTTGAAGATTACCCAGTTTAGATAGGTACTTAAATTCAGCTGTCCTTGAGAAGAGTCTGTAAAAAAACAAAAAAACAAAAACAATATATCCTTTTCAGAAAACTAAGGCACATCTGTATAATTGTATGCATGATGATGCGTCATGGGCAATTCTACCCTGCATTGGATTTTGTAATCTAAATAGATGCATAGAATTGAAGGTCAAAAGGGGACCTCTGGAGATCATCTAGTCCCAGGGCGGCCAACCTGGCACAGGTGGCATGGACAACCTCTGTGTATGGCATGCAATAGATCGGGGAGAGAACAGAAAACAGAGCAGCAGATTGGGCAGGGGAGGGGGATCGGAGTGGTATTCAGCGGGTATGGGACCTGGCATCTGGAACAGCTGCCAAAAGGTTGGCCCACGCTGATCTAGTCTACCGCTCAAGGCACGGCCCTGAACCAGCCAGGAGGGAGATGAGGAATCTTCTCTAGTTAGGTGCACCACCAGTCCATGGGCAAGTTGAGGGCATAGGCCATGGCTTTAGTCTCTCAGTGGCTTGTGTCAAAGATATTAATTTAATTTAAATGTTAGTGTTGAACCAATACAACTGTTCCAGGTGAAACGTGATAACAGGGGAGCTGGCTTTAATAACCATCTGCAGTTATGCAGCTTCCAACACAACTGCTTCTGGGGCTTACAAAGGATTCAGACTATTACTCAGGAAATCTGAGCACTTAGTAAAGATTCTCTTTTTTTCTCCTCTTGTCTCCCTGGAGGAATAACTGCACTCTCTTGTGTTTCTGTGGCTCAAAGAATGGAAAGAAGAGTTCAGTAATATTGCTAGACAGTCTTCTCTTCATTCAGGCTCATGGCGGGGACAGTGATTTTTGTTTTGCATAACTGGATGTTAAAACTAATCTGTTTTTCATTTAACATGGAGTATAAAGTTTTGAGCAACAATTGTTTTGGTGACTTGGGCATTTCTTTTAACATCGGTAATCTAAGCGAAGCAAACAATTTCTGTAAACACTGTAAGCTAGCGAGTCTTGATTGCTACATAAGGAACTACAATTTCTGCCCAGAGAATAATCATACCTACAGGTTCTCAATAAATGATGCTGTTGAATCAGGTTTCTGTTACTGCTCCAGCTAGTGATTGGGGTACTATAAAAGGTTAGCTGTAAGTTTTTTCTTAGAGAAGAACTTAAGTTGAAGCTCTTAGTTACACAGAAGCTTCCAAAGGCATTAAGTCTGAAAGATGTTCTTAAAACAAAATAAAATAAAACCTCCTTTCTAGCTATTTAAAAGAACATTGGGAAACAAAAACGGTTGAGTATATTAGGAATGGAAATGAATGTGCCAATAGTTAAATAGTCAACAAAGATGAATATTAGCTTAATGAAATAAAAAAACCAGGAGTAATTAAAGCATTCAGTATCTTTCCCACATGTTGGGGCCTGGTTTTTATATAATAAAGATGTGCATCTAAAATTACTATCATTCTTAAAGAAAAGCTTTTCAAAAGGTGCCTCTGTGTGGCATATTTAATCCTCATGTAACCCCACTCCCAGACAGATGTCTTCTAATTATCACCTTGCCAGCAGTTCCTAACTCCCAGGTGAGATCCTCTGATGCTGATACTGGGTGTTCTTTGTCTTTGCTGTACCAAATACTTATCTGAGATCAGCAATATCCAGTAACTTTAATAAATACTGTTCCTTTTAATTAAATTCCTGCAGGTAGACATGGACAAGACTGGTGAAACACGCCTGATAGAGCTGGATGAGTCTTACAAGAGTGAACACACAGTGTTTATAACGCCACCCGAGATCCCTCACCTACCCAATGGGGAAGAACACCCTTTGCAGTACAGGTATTCAGGGGAGCAAAATAGGGTAGTGGCCAAAAACAGCAGATGGTTGCCTTCCTACAGCTGACTTGTAGACATTTATTTATTTATTTATTTATTTTGGTACAGAACAGAGGTATTTAGTACTTACAGGTCTAGAACACAGGTTTCCCGGTTCCATTACTTCTTCTGTAAAAACGCTGGTACGTACGTGATTGGTTTTCTAATCAAGCTAAATTTCTCATGATTCTTAATATGGACCATGACCAGCTCTACTCTGGACTATGCTGGCTGTTACATTTTAAAACTTACCAGCCAAGGACCCTGGCTGCAGTTCTAAAAATACCTTTTGTGAAATGCCGAGTGTTCTGCTGCGCCCCTTAATTCCAGAGAATTTAAGCAACAGGAGAATCGGGCTCTCGGGTGAAAACTGATGTTGTTAATTTAGTAATTACTTGTCAAATAAGATTATTTCTATTGGTTTCTTTGTTATATTACTAAAAATCCTTTTTAAGCTAGAAATGTAATTTAGGCTTTCAGACTGATAGCATTAATATAGATTTTTATAGGCCTTTATGGCTATGCCACAGCTTTCTTGTTAGTGACTAAATAAGCTTCACAGAGGTTTTTTGTATTAACTGCAATCAATGTTAATACATTTTGGGCTAATTTAATGGAATACTAATAAAGAAAAACTATTAAGAATTGAAGTTTTAAGTCTGTGAATGCAGAGAGTCAAGAGCTTGTGTTGTGCAGATCATTCTAGACCAGTGTTGCCTGGTCTTGTCACCCTATGAACCAGATGAGCAGTGCCAGATCAGTCTGCAGGCTGGATCTGGTCTGTGCAGCCACTGCTCTTCCAGGGCCTGATCCAGGTGTTCAGCCTGATCCTGTCACATGAGGCTTTGAAAATGTGGGTCAGTGTTAATTACCACCATTCCCCTGTCATCACATTTCCAGACCCCTGGGGAGTCCCATGGGTCAGGTGTTGTTGGTTGTAGCCATATTGGTCTAAGGACCTAGGCAGGAAAGGTTATTTGGGTAGATGTGATATCTTTTATTAGACCAACTAAATAGTTGGAAAAAAGTTCTTTGCAAGCTTTCAGGCACAAGCACACTTTTTCAGGCTTTGGAAGACTCTGCTAATGGTGTGGGTTCTCCAAGCTAGAAAAGAAGCTGGAGTAAACAAGAAGTCTGAAGATGCAGTGGGTGGAAGTTTGGAGGGCAAAGGGTAACGATAGGGACGGTGTGGTGGGGGGAAGTGTGAAGGAATAGTAATGGTCAGCTTAAGGCAGGTACCAAATGTGTTAGATGTCAGGCAAGTTGCAATGTGTCATAAATCCAGTGTCTATATTAAGTCCATGATTTTTTGTATCCAGTAGATTTATGAAGTGAAGTTCGTAGGCTCATCTACAGAAGGCGTTTTGTAAGTTCCCTTTGAGGATTAGAACTGAGAGATCGGAGAGGGAGTGGAGTGATTGTCTTGTGAGAAGTGTGCACCCACTGGTAATGGGTGTTTTTGTATTTGATGAGTTTTCGGTGTGCATTCATTCTGGTGCGCAGTTGTTTGGTTTCTCCTACACATTTTCCATCAGGGCATTTTGGTGTGCTGGATGAGAGATGCTTCATTTCTAGGGGTGCACGTGTAAGGTCCGGGAATGGTGATGGTTCTGTGTTGGGCTGTAGTACTTGTGAGGGTGCTGAAGATATGTTGGCAGGTTTTCCATTTCTTGTTCTGGCATGGTCTGGATCCATTCGGTGTGGTTTGGGTCAGTGGCGATGCATAGGTGGTGCATGTGCACCCCCTGAGAGCACTGGTGCACCCCCTGACAGGCTGCACTCCCCACTTAAGTGATGGGCAGGGGGGGCAGGCAGGAGCACCGGTGTCACCCTGCGAGTACCAGCCAGGGAGTGGGAGTGCCGGATGAAGCACTGCGGCCACTTCTGAGAGCACTGCGGCTGCTTCCCAGGCGACACGATGGACTGCAGGGGGAGGCCGACTGGTCATGGGGGGGGGGCACGTGACGCCCCCTTCCCCTCCACTAAGGTGGCACCAGTCATCCATGATTTGGGTGATGGGGAGCTTCCTTCTGGTGATGAAGTTCTCAAGATTTGGTGCTTTTTAAAGGCTAGGATGCGTGGTTCTGGAAAGAGCTCTCTAAGAATTGGGTTGTCTTCTAGTATGGGTTGCGGTTGTTTGAGGATTTTCTGTATCGGTTCCAGGGAAGGATGGTACGTCATAACTAATGTTGTGTGATTCATGGGGGTTTCTTTTTGTACTGCAGCAATCCTTCACGTGGAATCAAGGTGGCTGTTTCAAAATGCAATCTGTCTCTCTGGAGGAGTGTCCTTGTTGAGTGAAAGCCCTTTGAGATTTGCAATGTGACGATCGCAGATATTCTCCTCAGGGCAAATTCGGTGGCATCAGACAGCTTGCATGTACATTACAGCTTCCTTGGTGTGTGCAGGGTGATTGCTGGTTCTGTGCAGATATGTGTGCTGGTCTGTGACTTTCTTGTATGTGGTGGTTTGTATTTTACCATTTTGGATATTGCTCATAGTGTCCAAAAAGGAAATGTTGGTGCTGGAGTATTCAAGAGAGAGTCTGATGGAGGGGTGATGGTTGTTGAATTTGTGATAGAAATCAATCGGAGACTGCAGGTTTTTGATCCAGACGATGATGATGATGTCATCTGTATATCTCAGGTATAGCAATGGTTTGATGGTGCAGTTCTTGAGGAATTCTTGAGCCATAAAAGCTTCTTTTCTACCTTAGAGAACTTATAACATCAGCAGAGTCTCTCAGTACCTGAATAAGGGTGTTTGTACCCAAAAGCTTGCAAAGAACTTTTTTCCAACTATTTAGTTGGTCTAATAAGATATAACATCTACCCATATAACCTTGCCTGTTGTGGGCCATATGACATGCCTCTGGGCTGGGTGTTGAGCACCCTGGGGGTCTGCAGACTATGTCTAACAGGTCTGCGAAAGATGACTGAAATCAATCAAATGTGTGTGACCCCCCCCCCATGTAAAATTCATAAATTTGAAATTTTTTAGGGATCCTCAAATGAAAAAAAGTTTGAAAACCACTATTTTAGATGTAGTAAACTACTCTGAACAGTTTCTTCTAAGTTTTACCTGTCAAGTGTAATTTGTAAATGTACATAAATCCATGTGTTTCCTATTGAAATTCTAGCAAGACAATATTGCTTTTTTAATTTCCAGACATTCTGTGGCAGACTTAGAAGGGTTAAGTGATGGCATGTGTTTTCTGGGGTTTTTTTGACAGCTATAATGGATTCCCTGTGCTGAAACTAGATTTATTTGACCGATTTGAAGGGTTCCTGACTACACCAAATAACAAACTGTCCTCAAAAGCCAGTAGTCCCAATAGCCCATCACCAATGTTCAGGAGAACAAAACAGGTATTTAAAGTATTTTTTAATTATAAGACTAATTTTAAAAAGTGAGTGATACTCTCTCCTCTAAGCTCAGCTATTCAGGTTGACTGACTGTGGTTGAAAACGCAGCTAAAAATTATATTCACCAAGGAACTAAAGCTGCACAGAACCTGTAAGCCTTGAAGTAGTTGTGTGTACACTTGGAAGGACAGAAGAACAAATTTAGCCAAACATTGAAGCCATGTTTAAGTGGTGCTAGCTCCATTGGACAAGACATGTCCAAAGTATGTCTGATAATGGGCACCCAAAACAGGTCCTGTACTTCCAACTTACCATTGGTCACCTCTCTAGAGGTTGGCAGAAGAAGAGATTCAAGGGCACCTTGAAGGCCAGTGTGAAGAAATGCAGTATAAACATCAATACTGGATGACTCGAGCACTGGCTTGTCCCCAGTGGCATTATGATATATGACAAGGTATCGATTGTTCTGAGCAGGCTCGCCTCACTATGGAAGCAGATGTGCGAGACACCAAGGGAAAGAGCTGTGACCTGACATCACCAGGATCTACTCCTTCCTTCTCCCAGAATTATTTGGCATGTCTGCAGCTGAACATGCAGATCTCAGATCGGTCTTCTCAGTCATCTACAGACTCATCAGCGACGTCCCTATTTACTAGAAGGCTATTGTCCTTGTAGCAAAGGACTGCCCAGCAACCCGGGGGGGGGGGGCGGTGTTTGTGTATGTCTGCTGCATATGTTAAAAGCTAGGGAGGCTCACCTCAAAAATGTTTGAGGGAGAAAACTGTGGGCCTCTTCAGGTGTTTGTGTCTCTGCGATTGAAAACCTGCAACAGTTATCTAGTACTGCTCTTGCTACTTCATCAGCCAGCTCTTCTGATGTGGACAGTTCCCAACCAATTTTCTTTCCTGGGCAGCAGGAGAAAGGAACACAGTGATTGTGAAGGGTAGAGAGCTAGGTCTCTCTCGTGGTTGTTGGAGCATCGCTTGAGGCACCCCACGTGGGATCAGATATAGCGGCTGCGTCGATAGCAACCTGTCAGTCTCATCATGGCACCGGGTGTCTGGTATTTTAGCTAAGGTCCGGTTTTCTGTACCTGCTGAAACCTTGCTGCAAAAGTATTGGAACTAGCACTTTGTGTTTAGATATCAATAGTCAAAAAGTTTGTCAGGAGCTTTGAAATGTAGGTATATATGAAGAAAAAGGACTGCAAGACATAGTTAATGAAAGACTTGTTATATTTTATAAAGTTAGAGCCATTTTTGGTTCACAAAACACAGATATCTATTTTTTTCAAAAGAAAAATTACAAAGCTGGTGTCTCCTGGCAGCTTCATCTGACACCTTTGTTATGCTAGCTCATTGTGATGCTCAGTTCCTTAACAAACTTTGTTGTTCGAAGATGTAGACTCTCACTTCTTCACCAGGTGAGTCCTATAATGAATAATTAAGAGGATTCCAGCTGCTCTGGAGGCCTGGCAATAATATAGTAATGCCACATTCCCTTTTTTACCCACAGTATGCACATGAACTGCCTGAAGCCATAGCTGTACTTGGAGTGAATGACCCCAAACCATTCTCTTTTTCTGCTTTAAGAACACAAAGATCTTTCTCATCTTCCCTTTCTATTGCCATTGCAATCCTAGTGATCTTGCAAGCCTTCCCTCTCATCATTAAACTTCCTGGCTCCATGTAAATCAACAGTCCCCCTTTAAGAGAAATAACTGGTTAGATATTTTAAGAGGGGTGACTGAGGCAGCTACTGGTAATTGTAGGTCTTGTAGAAGTAGGCTTTCAGAAGGGATTTAAGAGAAGTCTCCATAGAGATAGTATCCATAAGAACTAGCTCAAGAATATTTTTTCATGTATATGGAATAGTATGGAGGAAAGTGCAAGGCCAGCTGTGGAGAAGTAGATCAAATGGATATTGAAACCAGCATCATAAGTGAAGGAAGTGAGAAGGAACAGATGGGTGGTGACTATTTTCATAGCTCCTTGAAGTATTTTATTCTTTCCTCTCGACACAGCACCATAGATGGATTGACACTTCTGCTCATGGCTGGATCACATGAATCTGAAAAAGAAATGTCTGGATTTCTTCAAAGCTTAATCAGTTAGTCTCTAAGGGCACCTATATACGTGCTGGACGTCTGCTCCAGTGCATGCTAGTTAGCATGCGATTAATGAACATGATGTGGAGGCTGCTGGAGCATGCTAATTAGCACGCTCCAGCAGCCTCCACGTCATGTGTATTCAATGTCCCTGCACTTCAAAATGGTGGCAGGGACACTTTAACTAAAACTCGTTGAACAAGCTTTAGTTAAAGCGTGCCCGCTGCCATCTTGAAGCACAGGACGCTGAATACACGAGATGCTGTGGACACTTTAATTAGAGTGACTCTTGGAGCCGCTCTAATTAAAGCACCTCCACCCCAGAACACAAAATGCCCTTTAAAAATGCCCTGAGGCACGTCGCCCTGCCCTGCCTTCCGCCTTCAAACTCTAGAGAGATTTTGTTACCTTTAAAAAAACCAAAACAAAACAAAAAAAACCTCAACAGATTTACAGTCAGAGTCAAACAGAACTGATAATAAATGATAGTAGGAGATTTCACATATTGCTTTGCAAATTACTGATGAATGCTAAATTAAAATGCAGTGACGTGCATCTGCTAATGAACATTTCTTTTGGGTGTATGGTTATTCACATGAGAAGCTTTACTTAATGAGTGAACACTTTAATTTTTTTCTCGCAGAGCTCCCTTGTTCAATGTTCAGTTAACCGTGTCTTGATTTTTATGATGTGACTTGCTTATGGCTTAAACAAGTATTTTAATTAGCTTATTTTCCCCTCTAATGGACATTCCAGAGAATTAAATTTCAGTTGAATATCCTGTATTTGTGGTGAATTGTGAACTCCAAAAGTCATTAACAGTGCAAGCATTTTCCCCTTGAAAATATTTATTTCTGACCTATGGCATTAATACTTGCATATGATTCTTTTCGGTGACAAAAAAACATGTCATTTCTTGGGGTTCAAAACAATTCCAGACTACCCGATTTAGTTTTAAACTATATTGTTGGGAATTGTCTTCCTTTTTCCTTCAAAAGCGATGCTGTCAAATGGACAGGCTTCAACGATAGCTGTATGAACTGTTCAGAACTGCTGATTTGTAGCTAGGTGGTAGGTAGTCACTTTTTGTCGAGATCAGTTTGACATTAATTTGATGGGTCCTTCACCATATCATGCCTTATAACAGAATTGTCCAACTGGCAGCCTCTGGGTTATATGTAGCTTTCACGGGGTTAATCTGTGGCCCTCTGGGCTTTTACCCAGCTGCCACTCCCACTATCCTTTTGTCTGCGGTAGCAGCCAGGGGCTCCCGGCTTCCCATCTACTTTCGGCTTCGTGCACCTGCACTAAGGGGTAGTGCAGCGCACAGGAGCCCATAGCTTCCCAGCTGGGGTGGGGGGTTTGCATGGTGGAGCAGCCTGGGTGTGCTATGGAGCAGGCAGTGTGAGGAGCTGCCTGCCCCCAGGTGCACGGAGGCAGCGATGGGGGGCCCTTGGCTCACCCTGTTGTAGCCCACATGGGATGTGGCCCCCAGCCACTGAGAAGTTGGGCAGCCCTGCTGTTAACTGAAACTGTTTTTAACAGCTAACCGTAAGAAGAGCTAGATCTTAATGCAGTAGCATGGCAGGTGATCATAGGAATATTTTTCTCCTTAGTATTCTGCTACAAACCTTGATTGGCTTGTTAGATGAAGGAAATATTGTTTTGTCCTTAGGTGCAGTTTCCCCGCAGGATCCCTCATCTTTATGTATTTGTTAAAGGACAAGTGCATTTTCAATCAAACTAGAATATTCAAGAGTCTCGTTCATCAAAAATCATTTGCTGTTAGTCTTTTGCTTTTGGATCCAGTTTTGATTTTTTTTTTTCATGTGATTTAGCATCTTGAGGCCCTGAAATTTATTGCAGGATGGCTTTCAAGAACCTGGCTGAAAGCAGTGTTTCCCTTTCTCTTGCTCCCACTGTTAGGTTCCTAAATGACATGAAAACAAAGGTAAAAACATAAAGCCGTGCTTTTAGAAGATTCTTCTTTTACACTGGCCTTCCGGTAAAGATCTCAAAGCACTTGACTTTGGAGATATTGGTAATTAAACTTCACAATATTAAAATTACTTAAGCCACTGCTGAAATGCAGCTGCCAGCAGGGTAAAGTACTGTAGCTGTTTTAAGTTTCATAGTTAGTAGGGTCGGAAGGGACCTAAGCAGGTCATCCAGTCCAACCCCCTGCCATGGGCAGGAAAGGATGCTGGGGTCAAACGACCCGGGCAAGGTGTCTAGCCAGCCTCCTTTTGAAGACCCCCAGGGTAGGAGCCAGCACCACTTCTCTTGGAAGTTGGTTCCAGATCCTAGCCGCCCTGACAGTGAAGTAGTGCCTCCTGATGTCTAGCCTGAACCTACTTTCAGACAACTTGTGGCCGTTATTCCTTGCAACTCTGGGTAGTGCTCGGGGGAACAGGGACTCTCCCATTGCCTGCTGGTCTCCCTCGGCCAGTTTGTAGGATCCCCTCTCGGCCTCCTCTTGTGGAGGCTGAACAGGTTCAGGTCCCGTAGTCTCTCCTTATAGGACCTGTCCTGCTGCCCCCTGATCATGCAAGTGGCCCTCCTCTGGACCCTCTCCATGTTGTCCACATCCCTTCTGAAGTGCGGCGCCCAGAACTGGACGCAGTACTCCAACTGTGGCCTGACCAGTGCTGCACAGAGGAGGAGGATCACCTCCTTGGACCTGCTCGTGATGCATCTGTGGATGCATGACAGGGTGTGGTTGGCCTTCCTGACCGTGTCCCCACACTGTCAGCCCATATTCATCTTGGAGTCTGTAATGACTCCAAGATCCTTTTCTGCCTCTGCACTGACGAGAAGGGAGTTCCCCAGCTTGTAGGTCTGCTGCTGGGTCTTCCTCCCCAGGTGCAAGCTTGTCTGTATTGAAACCCATCCCTTTCTCTTCCACCCACCCCTGTAACCTGTCCAGATCTAGCTGTAGCCTGTCCCTCTCTTCTAGCGTGCTCACTTCTCCCCACTGTTGTACAAACTTGTAGAGAACATGATATTTATCTGAAAATGTATGGGAACTGTAAGTAGGCAGAATATAATGTCCAGATTGTAATTTGGCAAGAAAGTACCCTAGGATCTATAGTAAACACAAATGGGAAGCATCTATGTTTTATTTCCTTTGAAAAAAGACTGGTACTAGTTCAGTGCTCTCTGACACTGTGCCGGGTCACTGGCTTAGTCCTGACTTAGAAAACTAACTCATGTCAACCTGCTAATGTTGCAGCCAACATTTAGGCAGAGCAAGTGTGGCCTCCCCTCGTAGTTATGCTTCTTGTCTGAAATGTAACAACTATAGCAAGTGGCCCGGCCACGTACCCTTCCAGCGGCCAAACTCACAAAATGTCATAGTAAGGGATGCTTCAAAACAGTTTTTGGCAAGGGGGGGGGGAGGGGGGGGATTGGGGGATCTAAGGTTTTTAATTTTGTTTTGCAGGCTGCCCTTGAATGTTGTAGTCATTTGAAATTGCTTCCTTTGTAATTCTGTTTGGTAAAGTACTCAGGATGATATAATCTTGGGTATGCAAGATTATAAATTAGCTGCTTTAGATTAGAACACGAATAGCTTTCCATGGTACTCCAAATGTGTCAGGTAGAAAGAGAGAAAAACAGAGAGAAACTGCCTTTATTTAAAGACTTTTTTTTTTTTGTTTCTTATTGGAAACATAAGAACTGCTGAAAAATAACCTGGCTTGAAGGCCTCTGATACCTGAATTGATTCCAAGATCTAGATGCAATATATAAGACGTGTGTGTAAGGAGAAACTATGATTTGTTTATGGACTAGATCGAGTTTCCATATGCAATAGAAGAGCTCTGTAGCTTAGTATAAAATCTGAGAGAGGTAAATAGCTTCTTCATGTGCAGCCATTGAGTCCACAGGAGCTGATTCTACCAAATTCATTTTTGCTTATCTTGGATAAGAACTGAGCCCCTGGTGTTAATTCTGCTTTTCTTGCTTGTCTGTACCCCTGCTTCAGTAGTTCTTTAAGATTCAGTATGTCTAGACATATCCTGTGCAGAGAGAGCCTAAAGCCCTCATTTATGCTGAAAATTACTGGGGGGGGAAAAAGTTATGATCTTTTTTTGAAATATATATGAGGATGATTGAGCAGCAACTGCCATCAGTATCCCAGACTGCTCATTAATGTTTCTCTTTCTTGAGTATTTGATCAATTTTAAAAGTGTGTGTATGTTATAAAGATACGAATGTGAAATTAATTGATCACTTCTTTACAGGAAATAAAGTCAGCTCATAAGATCGCTAAGAGGTACTCCTCCATCCCTCAAATGTGGTCCAAGTGTCTGCTGCGTCATTGCTATGGCCTGTGGTTTATCTGCCTTCCGGCATATGTGAAGGTGTGCCATTCAAAAGTCAGGGCTCTGAGGACCGCGTATGATGTGCTACGAAAAATGCATGCCAAAAAGATAGACCCACCTGATGAGGTAAAAAAGAATATCCTGTGGTTTTTGTTTGGAGATGTATATACATTAGATTATAAATTAACCATTTTTATTTCATGTCTGTCTGCAGGTGTGTTACCGGGTGCTCATGCAGCTTTGTGGACAGTATGGCCAGCCAGTGCTTGCAGTGCGAGTCCTTTTTGAAATGAAAAAAGCTGGAGTTGACCCTAATGCTATTACCTACGGTTACTATAATAAGGTACGTATTTTGTAGCAGGGAAGTAGGCTGATGTAATCTTATATAATTAAACACAACTAAATAGCAAGTAAAATCTTGCTAAAGGAACAGGTGTAAAAGAATCCGGTAGAGTAAGTTACTTTGCCTTTATTTTGGAACATTTGGCAGTTTACTCTTTCAATACAGGGTTTTTTTTGCCCAGTTTTATTTGAACTGCTTTTTGATTGTCCTTACATTATGAATCTTAAACGGATCTATGGCAGCAAGCAAGGACTCATTATGATTACTTCATTTTACCTTCTTTGTTGACTAGGCTGTTTTGGAAAGCACTTGGCCTTCGAGCAATAGAGGTGGCTATTTTCTATGGATGAAGATACGAAACGTTGTATTAGGCATTGCACAATTTAAAAGAGCTCTGAAAAAGCTACCTGCAAACATACCACATGCTGCTCTCTCTGGTAAAGTATTCCTTCACTTTTGTATTGCTTTTCATCAGTAAGCAACTTGCGTATCACAGGTTTTGCTATCATAGAATTGAATGGCTTCATAGAAATTATATATAACATTAAAATGTTTAAAGAAGCAGGAATTTGCTTCCTGTCTTACAAATAAAATACCAAATTTCAATGTCTTTATTTCATTTACATTTTATTGGTTCAATTCTGAATGCGGCATATTTACCTAATGTCAACATGGTTTCAACCTAAGGTAGTATCTTTGGCAGGCATTGTCTGTGTGCGCTTGCATACTTCTGGGTAATAACAGCTGCAACCCCCCGCTCCCCCACGCAGATCCAGGGGCACATGCCCCCCCCCATGCCCTCCCAGGGTACGTGCAGCGGAGGGAGCCAGCCCCTCTGGACAAGCCACGTCTCCATCTTGCACACAGCCCTGGCTGGGCAGTGCATGCCCCTGCCCCAGGCCCAGCCCCACTCTCTCCCTCACCGCAGGGGGCATTGATCTGCCCCGCCGTTCCCCTTCCCTCCCTCCTCCCCTTCCACCACAACAGACTTATCAGCTGCGCGCAGCTCTCCAAGCTGCCAGGCTGTGCTTCTCTCTGGCTGATGTGCTGTGGCTGTGTGCACGCAAGGGCATTTATCGGCCAACTTATTTATCGGACACATCAGGCTGATTTCCGATACAATCGATTTTTTTTTTTATATCAGTGCTGATCCGATATCGGACCGATGTATTGCTGTACTTTTAGTGAATATCCACACGTCTATCTAGGTGGTACATCCAGTGCCTACCACCAACTGTTGTGGCCTCTGGTGAACCATATGATATAATGATCCAGTGTCCATGATTCATGACAATAACAGTCCCAATTTACTGTATGATGAGGCCTGCAAAGTCTCTCCAGCCAGGATGGTATGAGACATTTGTCCTGCACCTGCAGGTCATCCGAATTGTACCATTTACTGTTGCATATCTTTTTTTGGTTTTGTTTTTTTTGGGGGGGGACGGGTTGGTTTTGCAAACCAAAGATATGTAGACAGTTTAGCTGTTATCTAACTATCTAAAAGAAAATAGCTTCCCAAGGACAGAATCAAAAGAGAGAAAGCATCAAGGACAATGTGTGTGTGTGTGATTCAAGCATTGTGTACGCTTGCCAGTTAAAAAAGAAATAAAGAATTATTGGGGCTGTTCTATTTTATATTCCTGAATTACTCTTTGGTGGGAAAGAAGGGTGTATGCTGTTCTCGAGAACAATTCCTCAGCTCAAGGTGGGACTGCTATAGTCCATAAGTGTAAATATATAACATTCTTGAGCAACTGTTATTAGTTTCTGGGTCTTTCCAAATTTTCTAATATGATGTCAGAATTTCACCATCTCTTTGCTTTTTTGGTTCCATTATCCCTTCCCTCCGTCCATATCCAAAGAGTTTATTTTGTAAGTGGTATTAAAACAGCTTTACCTCCTTATCTAGGACAAACACAAACTTCCCACTTGCTCTGTTTATTCCTTTCATATGATGCCAATAATCTAGGCAACCTTGGGGCAGAAGAGCTGTTTGAAATGTCAGTCCATGCTTATTTTATTCCTACTGAGTTTGCTTCTTGAACTCACTCGATCAAAGCTACATTAGCCGTTTTCAGCCCAGTGTTGCTCTCTGAATTCTGCCTCTCAGTATTGCAGAGTAGTCATCTAGACTTCCCAGGAAGTGTTGATTTTTTTGTGAGAGAATAAAATCTCAGTTGATTTCTTCATTATTTTAAAAGTGTCTTTTCTGTGTAAAAACAAAAATGTGAGAGTTTTTTTCAATATTGAAAAAAATGTTGCTGTAAAATGGAATAATGTCGAAGCATACCGCCAGAAGACTGAAAGAGTTTTAATTTTTGGGGGGGGTTTTGTCAAACAAAATGTTGCTAATGCAAAACTTTCTAAACAAATGAGCTGGAAAGGAAAGAGAATGTTTAACAGTCATTCTTGCAAGCTGACTGTTTGTTTTAGCCTTCCCTTTTGATCTTTGTGGGCGTAATTTATATAATGCTGTTGCGACCAAATATGCAGGAGGCAGATAATATTTTTTGTGAAAGTCTCTGGCAAGTTTTATGATACAGTGCTAAATTTTCAAGTGGAATGTATTGAAAGGCAGTATTGTTGTTGCTGGTTGATGTATACCATTTGCTCTCTGACACATTGTTTCCTGGCATGACATCCTTTACTTTCTTCACCCTGTCAATTTTCTCATTATAATAGGGGGAGTTTCAGATCTTGGAAGTAACTCATCATCTAAAGAAGAAGTTAGGCAAGGGAAACCCTCTGTTGAAGATAACCAAGAACAAAAAGAGGACAAGAAAGAGAGTGATTCCAGCTCTTGTACGTACCTTATAAATGTTGATATTCAGTTCATTTTAGATGAATGTAGATACTCCGACACCCAGTATGCGACTGTATAGTCGAGAGCTGCCAGCGTCTTCCGTAATTGAGGTTAAAACGCAAGCTTTCCGTAAACAGTTTGTTTTCCTGGTTTTCTCAATCTGTGCAGCTTCACCAAATCTAAAGCAATATACCTACCGTTTTATAGGCCTGGCCTTATAAGCAAGGGGTAGATTTGCATGGAAGTTTTCAGGCAAAGTGGATAAGCGATTTTAGAGAGCTGGTGGCCCAAAACACTGCTAAAATCTCACTGCTTCTATGTTTTTAATTCTTTTGTGATGTCGTAACTCAGCTAGGCCTCAAGACTTGGTTTGATATGCTACCCCTACCAAGCCGTGCCTTGAGTATTATTACAGTAACAGCATTTTCACTGCAGCTCCTTAGCACCACACATCAACTTGTGCAGGCTTTGAGCAATCCATGCTGACCTGCTCCGTTCTTAGTGCCCTGTGTTCTTTAGCCAGCACAGGTAGGGCTACAAGACTCCTAAATGATAGGCGTCAGTCCTGAAGGGAGATCCACAATATTTCCCTTAGAGCTTGCATAGGGAATTGCAAATAAAAGAAATATGCAGGTTGTTCAAGCGTCCAGTGCACTTTATAATCCTTATTTAGACCACAAGCTCCAGAGAGACCCCACTTATCCACAAATATAACCAAGCAACTCTGTGCAATTCCTCATCTCTAAGAGAATTCCGGAGAGGTGAATTCTGAGACCCTCCATCATCACAAGATTTGCATTCACTGCCATCCTAAACCCGTAAGAAAGCTTGGGAGTGGTGAATGTGGTGATTCTCTCCCATTGAGTCTTTGTGGGATGATGTTCCAAAGGGAGCCAGTGACCCCACGTGGTTTGTAGTTAGAAGGTATTTCTTTGACTTCTAAAAAACAGACCAAAAATGCTACCATGGGATTAAGATTAAATTTTAAAAATCTCAGTTTTTAGAAAGGAAAAAAATAAGAGGGATTTAAAAAAGCAAACCTTTAGAAAACCAGGAAATTCAAAGTTAAGAGCGAAAGATAAGCAGAAACTGAAAAATAGGAGTGACAGGCATGGGACTGCATGGGTAAGGTTGGTCCCGCTGGAGACCTTTAGCTGTGCTGCTAACTTCGCCGACCATGTTTTGGTTGTGTCACCTGTTGGAAATATTCAGTTGACTGCGAGCTCTCTTGAGCGCCTTGCTAGAGGCGCAATCACCTGTTCTGTGTACGACACCATGATGCACCTTTCTAGAAAGTTAGCCCTTACCCACAGATGCTTGTAAGAACTGTACCAACACGTATTTGCTTGGTTACCTCTCGTGAAGTGAGGGCCAGTGGCAGTACCTGGATCCTCACTGAGGCAGGGCCAGTAGTCCAAAAACTCCTGCAGGGGAGACAAGAAAAGGTAGCAAGCACCCTTTTGGTTTCTAAACCTGCCTGGAGATCATAGGTGGGTGGATTCCGTTTTATCCTCCCCAACGCCAGCATTTTGTCATGGGAACCCAAATTGCTCAGGCCCTGTGCTTGAAGGATTATGGAAGAGAAGCAGAACTTGCTTAGTGCAGTGCTGCTTTGTCAACTCTTTTTATTGTCAAACAGACTGAGCTGAATGTTTAGCAAAGCAAATATGCATTAGAAACATCAGCTTCCTTTTGCTTCTTGAAGTGATGAATTTTCAAGTCTTTTGAAATAGTTTCGTTTTAATTCCCTTGCAGATAAATTATTTTTTTTATCTGTTTCACCATTGCTCAAATAAAAAATGAATAAACGTCAGAAACCTGCATTTTTGCTTGAGGCAGAAAGACTTGAATTGCCGGCACCTGGAATATTACCAAGACATTTTAATTCCAACTTTTATAGCTAATACAGTATGAAGACCTTTCGATTTTTTTTTTTTTTTTTTTTTTGGCTGAATAAATGAAAGCAATGTTACAGTGATCCTGAACTGCGAAAGCAAGGCAGTGGATAATGCAGTAATATATGGGGAGAATCTGTAGGTCTTTTTCATTTCACCAAGGGTTGTAGGTACTCAGCAGGTCTGAAAAGCAGACTTTGTACCTCTAACAACTCCATCAGTTACGGTCAAATGTATTGTCCACTCTTACTTTTGGTAGACACATTCATCCAGCTATCAAATGGATATGTTTTATGAAGTGTTTTTCTCCCAGCTTTCTGCTTTAGGAGCAAATATTTAAGCATTTTTGTTTTTCTTTGAAACAAAATACAGGAGTTTTTATATTACGCTTTTATCTGGGAGGAGGGGGGGTGTTGTTATTTGTCACCAAGCAAAATTAAAACCTAATAGTACATTATTAAAATGTGTTTGTTACATCAACAAATTTGATGCTAAGATTTTATTGCTATCGGGAGACCTACTGTTCAAAACTTCTGCTAGTCTTTGGGGAGGAAAGGACTAAAAATCAAAATTTATTTGAGCAATTCTAAAATTGCACATAAAAAGTAGAGAATAGAGCTGGCTGCTAGAAAGTCTGCTTTTGTTCCATATTCATAGATCTTAACACACCCAGAAGGCACCATTCTTATCACTGAGCTTGACTTTTTGCTTAATGTAGACCAGAGATTGCCACCAAATTATCTTTTTTTATTGAGTTTTGGGGTCTTGAAAAATGATGACAAATCACATTTTGATGGGACTTTCACCACTGAATTTGTCAAAAAATATATAATTTATAGTGTAATTAGCTTTTTCGTCATGCAGGAATCTTGTCAAACATTCCCACCCACAGATCCATGCGCCTTCAGTCTCCCGCATCTCAGTCGAGTGCAGCTGGACAGATCACCACATACCGCTGTTCAGTTAATCTTTCCTGTAGGAAAAATGCCCAGAGGTAATGGAGATTTGAAAATTTTGCTGAGTTTACCTCCCAGCTCATTAAACTGTATATATTTTCTTTTCGTATGCAGTATCTGAGGCAGAGAGTGCAAAAGGAAGCGGCGACTGCCTTCCTAAGCTCAATTATCAAAATTCCAGTAGTGCAAAACCGGCTTCCAGCATAGTCCGGCTCAACGGTCCCATTGACAAGTCTGACAGTACACCAGGAGAAATGGGCGCTGGTGAGTTCAAACCAATGTATTTCACATCTAACATGTTGTGCCCCTTTAATAAATCATTATTTATTTTGGAGTTGCTTCTCTCCTGGGCTTATTTCTTTGTAGTCCAGAATGGGCTAGGGAGCACAGTATTAACAGTTCTCCTGTCTAGCTTTTTATTGGTATTGTTCTAATTTGTTTTGTTTTTTAAGTATGCTAATTACTGTCTCCTTTCACTGCAACTGTCCTGTACGCTGTTGTGTCCCCCTCTCAGTGATGATTTTAATGCAGCTTTGGACTTGGATCTTGGAGGTATAGAAGGTTTTCATTTTCTGTTCAAATGCCATCACACGTGATTGTCAGAAAAGACAGCCTCTTAGTTCTCTTCCACGCCTGCAGCATGGCATCAACTCTGCCACCTTTGCCACCTTATTGGCCAAAAATAGGAGGGGATCCAGTGACAGTTGACACAAACGAAAGGCTTTTTAACATCTTCAGCAGGAGTTAGGCTGGGCCACATGTCTAAAACTGCTAGGCTCAAGCAGAAATCTTTTTTTAATGTTACAGTTTAATTTCCAGAATTTTTCTCTTTCCTGTTTGGCTTTTCTGCTCGTCTTTCCTCTCAAAATTCAATAAATGTTGTTTCGTTCTGGCTGTCACTTGTGACCGCCTGTCGAAGGTTCACAGGTAGTAAAATGAAATGAAGCTTCAGACTGCTTTTACAAGTGTTTTAGTGATGTCAAATCTAATTATACTAGCAGGATCAGCTATGCTTGACATAGTGTGATATGTCTTGGTTTCAGGTCTCTGGATTCTTGTGGTGTGGCAAAGCTAAAAAGATCACTTTGACTTCCAGCCTTCTCTCCTTGGCCCTGTTATAATTCACCATATTAGAAAACGCCATATGGTTTGCCATCTGGAAAGGTTTTTTTTATTGACCTCAGATATCAAACCACTCTGTACATGACTGTTTCTCCAAATGAGGCTGAAAGTCTGAGAAATTACTTACTGCTGCTTGCAGAAAGCTTTGGGATACTATGACTTACAGCCCCTCTGACACATGGCCCTGGTTTTTCTATAAGTTCACTTTGAGTGCATCTTTTCATTCAAATTTCCAGCTGCTTTAAAGCATAGATATCTGTAGATGAGAAAGAAGTGGAGAAAGCTGTGTGTATTGTGTAGAGTACAAGTCCTCATCCACCTTCTGAAGCTCCATTCCCTGGTCTAGAGGTAAACATTTGGTGCAAGGAAGACATGGCTGCACTGCATTGAAGGAGCCTCGTGGAGAAGGCCCAGCCTGTTGGTGCAAAGGACCTTCAGTCCGAGCACCTTAACGATGGTGTGCAGACCATTCCTGTCTGCATCTCCACAGCTGCACGTTCGAACAGCTGGGCCTGGCTCCTCTGCAAACGAACCAGCCCACCCCTCATTCGCATGAGGCACAGTGAACAGCCCATGGTCACACTGTCAGCTGTGTGAAAGCTGACAGATATGTACATTTAAGGTTTTTGTAATTTTATCAAGTTCTTGTTATGGGGTAAAAATAAAGTAACTTGCTTGACTTGTTTTTCAGAAACCTCAGCAGGGTTGTTGTTCACGTCCTCTTTTGAAGATGCCAACGGAGCAGAAATTATCCACAGTAAAACCTTAAGAAAGAGACATAAAAGTGCAGTGGAATCTGACCTAAAACAGATGGCATGGGCAAGCAGGAACCGCAATCTGAGTGGAGATGCCCTCATGGGGCTCATGATCAACAGGATTAATCAGGAAGCAAGCCCTGGAGAGATTGTTGAAAAATTAGGAGTTGATGCAAAAATCCTATCCAATGTGTTCCAGAAAAGCATAAGGCCAAATACCCTTAACATCAGGAAGTCGTCACTAGGCTCCGAGAGGGAGAGTCTGGAGAAGGAATCCAGTGATGAGGATGCACCTTTTGACGGCAGTTTCGTAGACAAAATGGAGTCTCCCGTTATCTTTGATCTAGAAGACTTGGATGCTGAACCTGAGCCTAAAACAGTAAAATCTTCTATTGAGAAACTAAAGAGGCTTCAACGGAACAGTAGCCTTCCAGTTAAACCAATTGAAAAAACAGACGTTGAAACTGGATTTGATCCCCTATCCCTGCTGGTGGCTGAGACAGAGCAGCAGAAAGAGGAGGATGAGGAAGACGATGACAGAAGTGTTTCAACCCCATCTGCGAGGCGAGATTTAGCTGAAGAAATAGTAATGTACATGAATAACATGAGCAGCCCCTTGACGAGCCGCACACCGAGCATTGACTTGCAAAAGACTTATGAGGACAAAACTACTAGTAAGAAGAGTCCCACGGCAGCCCAGCCTTGCAGAAGATCCAGCCTTCCCCAGAACTCCCCCAGGCCAAGTCTTGCCAAATCTAGGAGTTATCATCCTAAACATGAAGCACGGGCAAGGGACAGGCTCTGGTCGTCTCCAGCTTATTCTCCAAACAGTCCAGCAAGGGAACAGTCTCAGGATATGGCTGGCACTTTAGCTCTAGTATCGTCACCCTCCTTCAACTTAGATACGCTCTTAACCCCCACATTTGATGTTCTAAAAAGCAGCATGTTTTCTGCTGGGAAGGGGGTTGCGGAGAAGGCTAGCAAGTGGTATTCCAAGTTTGCTATGTATGCTGCATCCTCCAAGGTACATTTTCAGATACTTTTAGGTATTTTTTAAACAGGGACAAATCTGTGAAGAAAGGGCTCAAAAGCTATAGAGTAGGGCTGGGCAAAGCTTCAGTAGCTGATTTGATTCGGAGGAGATTCAGCCCGATTCGAGGACTGAATCTCTGAATCCAAATTGAATCGGGAGATCAATTGAAAGCTCCAAATCGATTCAAAGTATCTGAATCAGTTTGGAAAAGCTTACAAAAAGATTTGGCCGCTTCGGAGATTTGGCCATAGACTAAACAGACAGCTGACAGCTGTCTCCAGCTGGTACGTCTGTGTTGGGGTTGGTGGAGGGAAGGGGCGTGGGAGAGGGAGGGATTGGGGCTGGGGCTGGGGAAAACTGCTCAGCCGGGGTGGGGGAGGTGCGTTACTCAGGGAGGGGAGCAGGGGGGCACGGCACCACTGGGAGCAGAGGCTCTGCCATGCTGTTTGCCCAGCTGAGGCGGGGAATGGGGGCAGGATGCTGGCACGGCTCGCTCCAGGCAGAAGGGGGCAAGTGGCAGCAGGGCAAAGCCCCCGCTTTTAGTGCTGCTGCGCCCACATCCCGTGTCCCCTGCGCCAGCTGGCAAGCAGCGGTAGGGAAGATCCCCCACTCCAAGCGCAGGGGCAGAGGCAGACAACCGGAGGAGCTGTGAGAGACGCCCCCATGGCTGCCCTGCCCTGCCCAGCCCCATCCCCATCCCCCACCTGGCCCAGCCTCCTGGCACTTGGAAAAAAAATCATTTGAAAAGCCCTGCACTCACCGACTCTGGCAAGGGCAATCGGGCCTCTGGGGGCTCGTGGCAGAGCTCCCCTGTGCAGCGCGGGGCAGTGGGGATCATCCCCCCACCTGGCACCTGTGCGGCAGCTGCCTCATAGTGTGGGTGCAGCATGGCTCGGCAGGGCACTGCACGCTGTCTGGGAGCTGGGGCGGCTCCATGTGTCACCCGTGACACTCCACCACGTGACACTCCACGTGTCACCCCAGCTCCCAGGCAGCGCGCAGAGCCCCACCAAGCCGTACTGCACCCATGCCATGGGACAGCTGCCATGTGGGTGCCAGATCAGGGGGGCAAATTCCACTGCCCTGCATTGTGTGTGTGGGGGGGTTCTGCCACGAGTGCCCAGAGGCCGCAATCGCCACTGCTGCAGCCAGTGAGTGTGGGGCTTTTTTTTTTTAAAGTGCCCGAGGCTTCCCCCGCCCAGGGAGAGGCAGGAAGAGCTGGAGCTGCCACTCAGCTGTGCCTGCATCTCCCTGGTGGATCCAAATCACTGAATCTCTCCGAATCGGCGCCAACCCTTCCAAAGCCGATTCGGCCGAATCGATTCAGCACAGTGATCCAAATCAAATCACTGTCCTCCGAATCAGCCGAATCTGAATCAAATATTTCCCTATTCGCAGAGGCCTATTATGAAGACTGAAACATTGAATCTTAGGTGTTGCAAAGCCCTTCTTGGCTGACGTGCATCGAGGGAGAGCATATGCATAAAATACCTAATGGTTGAGATTTGCCAGAACCTGATGTTATTGTCCTGGATCAAAGCATTAGTGATTGAAACATTTTAAGCAGTTGTGGTCTAGAAACCTTGCCAACTATAGGTTCAGAGTGCCTTCAAGTAATGAGAGGATAGTATCATTTTCTTCCTCTGGGGAGAGTTTCAGAGTCTGAGGGTACAGTAAAGACAGCAGGATGAGCCCTGGAGAGGGAGGAAATTGGGTAATACACATCCATTTTCAGCAATCTCCCTGGCTAATTAAGGAACAACACTGATGGGCTTGGAAAAGCATCTGATTAATTCCCCTGCCAGAAAGATGACACCTTAGAGGGGTGCTTTGCATGCAGTATCAGGGGAAAAAATAAGATTCTTGAGGATCCTAAAGTGAGAAATAGTTCAGAATGATAAAAATTCGCCTTTGGCACAAGGTTAGAAAAATCATTGGCAGTTGCAGTTTCCACAGCGTTTGTTGCCCCTCCGTGGTTTATTTTTTTTACTAATAATGTTTGGGGTGCCTGCCTTGTCCAGTCCCCAGTTAGAGCAAATGCAGTTTATATTTAATGTATGTTCTTTTATTGAACAAGATCATGGTTACTGAAACTAAGGAAAAGCATCACGTTTGCACTCCTCTTTAGAGAAGCAAAGGAAAGCTTCTGTTCATAGATTTCATAGACATTAGGGCTGGAAGGGACCTCGGAAGATCATCGAGTCCAGCCCCCCACCCAAATGGCAGGAAGTCAGCTGGGGTCATAGGATCCCAGCAAGATAAGCATTCAGTTTGCTCTTGAAAGTATTCAGTGTAGGTGCTTGAACCACCTCCGGTGGCAGGCTATTCCAGACCTTGGGGGCTCGGACAGTGAAGAAATTCTTCCTTATGTCCAGCCTGAAACGGTCATGGAGGAGTTTGTGACCGTTCGACTTCGTCATCCCTTGGGGCGCTCTGGTGAACAAACGTTCCCCCAGATCCTGGTGAACACCCCTGATAAACTTATAGGTGGCCACCAGATCACCCCTGAGCCTGCGCTTTTCCAAGCTAAAGAGCCCCATAGCTCTCAGCCTGTCATCGTAAGGTCTGTTTTCCTGACCTCTGATGATGCGTGTGGCTCTTCTCTGGACTCTCTCAAGCTTCTCCACATCCTTTTTGAATTGAGGAGCCCAAAACTGGATGCAGTACTCCAGCTGTGGCCTCACCAAGGCCGAGTACAAGGGGAGAATGACGTCCCGAGATTTGCTTGAGAAGCATCTATGGATGCAAGCCAGTGTTTTGGTCACTTTACTAGCCACAGCATCACATTGCAGGCTCATGTTTGTCTTGTGGTCAATCATGACCCCCAAGTGTCTTTCTTCCATAGTGCTAGCCAGCGTAGCACTGCCGAGCCTATCAGGATGCTGCAGGTTTTTCCTCCTAAGGTGGAGAACTTTGCATTTTTCGGCGTTAAACACCATCAGGTTCTCATCTGCCCATTTGCTGAGCCTGTCCAGGTCAGCCTGGATCGCCCTCCTGTCCTCAGGTGTGGATGCTTTACCCCAGAGTTTGGTGTCATCAGCAAACTTGGCCGGTCCGCTTCTGACTCCAGTGTCCACATCATTAATGAAGATGTTGAACAGTATGGATCCAAGGACAGAGCCCTGGGGGACCCCACTGGTCACAGCGCACCATGACGATTGACTTCTGCCAACCACCACCCTCCCAGCCAGCACATCATGGTGGACCTGAGGCCACAGTTGGCCATTTTCTCCAAGAAGTGATCATAGGATACCAGATCGAAGGCTTTTTTTGAAATCATAGTTTCATAGTAGCTAGGGTCAGGAGGGACCTGAACAGATCATCTAGCCTGACCCCCCTGCCACAGGCAGGAATGAATGCTGGGTTCACAAGACCCCAGACAGGTGATCGTCCAACCTCCTCTTGAATTTGCCCAAGGTAGGGACGAGGACCACTTCCCTGGGAAGTTGGTTCCACATTTTGGCCACCCTAACTGTAAACTATTGCCTTCTGATCCTTAACCTAAACCTGTTCTCCATCAGGTTATTACCATTATTCCTCGTCACCCAAGTCAAGATATACGACATCAGTCTCCTCTCCCTTGTCCAGGTGATAGGTCACCTGGTCGTAAAAGGAGATAAGATTGGTCAAGCAAGACCTACCCGCAACAAACCCATGCTGGCTATCCCTCAGGATGTTGGCGTCGGCCAGTCCATTAAGGATGGCTTCTTCAATAATCTTTTCCAAGACCCTCCCCAGGATAAAAGTCAGGCTGATGGGTCTGTAGTTTGCCGGATCCACTTTCCTCACTTTCTTGAAGATAGGCACCACATTGGCCTTCTTCCAGTCTTCGGGCACTGCACCAGAGCACCAGGAGCTCTCGAAAATCCATGCCAGGGGCTGGGCTATGAAGCTCACCAGCTCCTTGAGTACCCTGGGGTGTAGGTTGTCAGGGCCGGCCGACTTGAAGGTATCCAGCCTCTCAAGGTGTTCCTTTACGAGGTCAGCATTGATGGAGGGCAGGAGATCTCCCTCACTCGGACCTCCCTGTCCCGTAGTGGGCATGGGCGTCCCATGGGACTGATGAAAGACCGACGCAAAGTACCCATTTAATAGGTTGCCTTTTTCCTGGGCATCAGTTGTCCCATCTGGTTTAGCAGGGGTCCAATGTTGCCCTTGCTTTTCCTCCGGCTCCCCACGTATGTGAAAAAGGACTTTTTATTGTCCTTGATACTCAGAGCTAGTTGGAGTTCAGTTGCAGCCTTGGCTTTCCCGGTTTGCTCCCCGCAAAAGGTAGAAATTCCCAAATAATGATATAATAACAGACAGGCATGTTTCATGCATGGGAGCTGCAATGACAGCTGCTAGTCCTTCCTTTATATAAACTGCCTTAACTGTACAGCTGGAAAAAACCTTTTAAAACGTCTGATGCAGTATTTTTGTTCAGCAGATTTCTTTTCTATATTTCAGTTTAATAAACACTTCCCTGCCTTGAAATGAACAGAAACGAGTTAAATAAAAATCCTTGCAGGTTCATGTAATGTATGGTATTCAGTACCAAGGTGATAGCATCTTTGCACCAGACTTGTTTTGTTAGAAAGCCTGTCACTTCCAACACCGCCTGAAACAACCTTTCGCACAGACATTGGGAATGCGAGTGCAGACAGCCGTTCTGTTAGTGTTGTATTCACTTACTGTCTAATTCTGCACAGACAGATTTATGTGGGACTACCTAAAATGTCAGGGAATGAATAATGCTCGTCTGTCCCGGTGTTCCCACTCTTGCTATTGCTAAGGTCTAGCAACAGTGGGGAAGAACTTGGGAAAGTTTTAGGATAGACATGAGCTAAGGATTTTTGCAGTCTTTGCTTGAATCTGTCACAAAAATGATGTTTTAATAAAGAACCCTTGGACAGCTACTAAAAATGGAATAAAGACTGGTACTTGCCATTCACAGATTCTCAGTGAATTTGGGCTGAACCTATCTACCAGTGCCAAATAATTGGGTATTCAGTTTTTTGTAATAAAAAGAGGTTTTATTTTTTCCAGTTATTTTAATTGTCTGAGAGGAAAATAAAATACCGTCATTTTTGTTTTAGGATCAAAATTCAGACCGAGCAAGTATTTCATCTCTTGGAGCCCTGGATTCAGAGTCTACCTCTCTAACTGATGAAGACATCTGCAATGACTTAGAAGGTGCTTCTCCTCCTCAAGAGAATAATGTCACCTCAGAAATTAAGGGAATGGGTCTCAGTAGAACGAGCCTAGAAAGCTCAGTTTCCCATGATGGCTCATCCAAGCAGTTTGATCAGTCTGGTAAGAGATGCTTTCTGTTTGCATCAAATTTGCAATCTGGCGTTCAAAACTAGGATATTGGAAGCGGAGGGTTCTTTTCTTACTTTGGGATTGTGGTAGACATATCAGTCCTTCAGTGCAAATGTTTCTCCCCACCTCTGTACAAACTGCTATCTCACTGCACCGTATGCCCATGCCCACCTGTATTCCAGCTGCAGTCTTTTGCATCACTGGGTCTGTAAAACTGCCAGCAGAGTGAATGTCACAGGAGGGACTTCCTTGTGATGCCTCTATACAAATAACAATAATTGTAAGATCCTCTTAACCTCCTACCTTATTTTTTCCAGGACTTATTCCCGCACATCCCTAGTATATTTGGTAGCTAACAGAGAGAACTGCCTATTATATAGTCTTTTCTTAGCTGAAATGCAGAAGCCTTTAACAAGGCTTGCTGATTGGAAGCTCACTTATTGTGCCTCGCTTTTTCATCTGTATAGAAAGCGTTACTAAAAATATAACCGTGGTGCAGTCTTGTATAGATAATTTTTCAGTGTGGAGAGTAATTCAGGCTTTAACTGAATTGCCTCTAATCTTCCAGGGAGATTTACCGGTGGGTTTTGGTATAAAATACACATTCTGCATACTGGTCACAAATGAGTACCATCTTTTAAGCAAAGCCAGACTGAAAGGAAGCATGGTTCAGTGAGCAAGCATGGGACTGATAGGAGACGTGGGTATAATTTTGGGCTCTCTCCCAGAGTCCGTGAATGTCCGCGGTGAAGAACAAGCCCTTTGTTTGCTTTTAAAAGGAAAGGCAAAACCCTCTGTGGAGAGAGCTCCAGGAGCGTCATGTGTGTCTGACAGCCCTGCTGCCTGTTGCACAGCAGGAAGCAGAGAAGCTCATTGCTGCTAGGGTAGGGATCGAGGAGAGTTTCTGGAGCGGAGGGATCTGCACGCGAGGCAAGCAGGAGACTAGGAAATGGACGTCTGGGAGGAATGGAGTTCTCCTTTACGGGGTAACTGCAGCCCCACAACTGTTGGGAGCAGTGTGAACATATGGGTGACAGGCACACTGTGTTGAGGGGGGTGACAGCAGCACGCTCTGCTCCTTGAGCCAGGTCTGTGCGGCTCAAGGCAGTACTGTGCAGAGACAACTGAGGCAGCTCTGCCTGCCATAGCTAAGGAACTGTAGAAAGCTTCCTGCACTGGCATGGGGCTGTGCCTGGAGTACTTCGCTCCTCCGTAAAGCAGGACTTATTAGCACAGGCACAGCAGCGCTCCAATGCAGCTCAGCTTGTTCAGTTCTGGAAAGCTAGATGGGACTCTCTGCACACCACTGATCCGCATTGTGTAGCACATAGCACATTCGCAGCTAGCTAGGGTGCCTCTGCCTGCCATTGTACCACGAGGTATAGGCGGGGATCTCTCCCCTTTCGGCACTGGAGTCCTCTCTTGCTTGGGTGCAGTAGCACTGGGCCTTTTTAGTGAGGAGGTGAAAGTAACTGCATTTGTGCCAAAACGCTTTGCACTCCCACACTTATCTGGATGCGGACAAGCAGGCATGCATGCATGCACTGTTGGCAGCTGTCAGCTTGTTCATAGTGAGTTGCTGGGGGTGGCGGGTGGTTTGAGCAAGACTGCAACCACTTGGTACTTCCTCCGTCTCCACAGCCATGCTCTCAGGCTGCTGCTTTCATCTCTTCTTCATGTTGACTCATACAGGAAATAAAAGCCTTGTCTTAGCTACTGAGTTGCATCTTTCATAACTTCTATGTATCCTGGGGTTCCAGGCTTGGCAGCTCGCTGCCATTGGCACAGGGTAGGCAGAGCCAGCAGCTGCCATCTTAATGACTTACCCTGTTCCCGAGAGAAACATTTTACTGCCTGCATGTTGCTTGGTTAAACTGTACTTGTAATATCTATTCAGTAGCAACTAATGCTGTCCTTTGTTTGCCAATGAATAGGTTCCCTGTCGAAGTTCCCCTTGCCTGACAAATCAGAGCTGGTATCTTCCTGCAGCACAAGCAGCACCAGCGTGTTCCAGAACTATGCTATGGAGGTACAGTCTGACTTCTCATTGCCTTCATTGTGATGCATGCAGGAAAGTTGTTATTTCTTAAACACAAGGCCCAGTAAGGTGAAGGAATGGTTGATATGTAAATGCTGCTTTAAACTTCATTTTAAAAGTTAATGAAAACACCTCGGCATAGCAGAAACTGGAAGGTAATGCTTCCAGTAACAGAGCAGGCTTTGGCTCCAATCCTGACAACTCTTGCAGTTCATCATCTTACTGCTTAAAACTGTTCTGCCCTGATGAATCTTTCTGAGGACTTTTGGAACTAGTTGAGTTGGAGGAGCAGACCATAAAGCAGATTGTTGTCCCAACCAAATTAGACATGCAACTGCTATCGCTCTTGGCCTTGCTTCCCCTTAGGAGCAGAGGGCTGGACACTTCACATGCACATTGGTAGCACATGGGTCCCCCAAGGGAAACCTCAATTCTGGGAACACCTTGATCCAAAAGTTTTTCAGCTTCCTCTTCTGTAAAGGAGTTTGGGGTATTTTTCCCCTGCTTACCTAATCCTTCCCACTCTTTTTGATACCTAGAAAATAAGTTTACTGGGAAGATCAAATACAGAATGCACCTGTTCATAGGTGCATCAGTTCATGTCTGAAAGGGGGTGATCTTGCTCTTCACTGTGTTCAGATGGTGCAGAACTTGCCTTATTTACCAGAGTGGTGTCCAGAGGAGAGGCAGAAGTGCAGGCTGTCCAAATAGTTGTGAGCTGTAGAATATTCCTGCTCAACTAAGACTGATCAGAGTGACTTGCCCTGGCTTGAAGCAGAGGGCAGGTGAGCAGCCACATCACGCTTGGACACATCTGCCACCAGAGTCTTTGATGGGGAGGTGGTAGGTGAAACACAGTACCCTGGCAAAGCAACATTTTCAGAAGAAACTGTACAGAAGTCCAGGTTGTGTTTGACTGGCTGACAATCTCTACTTATCCAGCCCCAGAGAAGCTGGACATTTAGTCTGAACTTTTCCAGGAACCCTAGGCACGTCTACACATGCAGGCATGTGCGCTTGCAGCAGCTCAGATAAGAGCGGTAGTTTTGAGGTGGGGATGTTTGACTTGGCGCGTGTGCCTGGACATGCACTTTGGTGTGGGGCAAGTTGTGCCACTTGAGGCAAAATAACCCTGCTCAGCTCCTCCTGGATCTTCAGCCAGCGGGAGCTAGAGCCTGGGGCTAGCACCTGTGCTGGCCTCAGCAGTATAAAAAGCTGCCAGTATATTAGCCTGGCAAGCAGCTCAGGGCTATTTGTTCTCACGAGCTTCTGGGGCCTGGCCAGTTGGTATGTGGGGGCAGTACCCCTTGTGCCAGCTGGACTGCTGCAGCAGCCCTGACAGAGTTGCCTGCAGCAACTGGAAGTGCCCGTTGCAGCAATCTAGAAGTGGGGGTGACTGCCTGGCTGTGACCTGCTGCCGCCTGTGACAACATGTGGCCCCAAGGCTACGCACCTGCCAGACCCAGATGGGGACTGCACAGGGGCAGCAGCAGGATCTGCACCCCTGGGCCGGCTGCCAGTGGTCCGCAGCTGCACAGTTGTCCTTTGTGCAGCACTGCTGCCATGTGTGCTGCCGCCCTGCCATCTGGGCAGCTATTACCTGGAAGATGTTCTCAGTGTGGTGGCCTGCTTTGAACTGTCAAAGCATGTCCTCCTGGCCCCAAGTGGCCAGGAAGTCAGCCACCTCCAGCTGGGTCCCAGGTGCCAGTCCTGAGCAGGCTTCTCTGCCTGGGTCCTGCCACTTGCCTCCCTAGCAGCAGTTCTGGTGTCCCTTATTTAAAAACTGCAAAATCTCTGATTAAAAAAAAAATCCTAAATTCATTCTTTAAAATCCCTCCAAATCCATCTTCTTCCACAATTAAAACAAAAGAGCACTATATATATGGGGAGAGGGAGAGCAAGATCTGTTGGGCAATGTTTTATTGATATTTTTACAATGTAGCTCTGCGGGATTAAAAGTAGCTGCAGAACTGTACTAACCAAGTGCTGTACACAGGTCCTCATCTCAAGCTGTTCGCGCTGTCGAACCTGTGACTGTCTGGTTCATGATGAAGAAATCATGGCAGGTTGGACAGCTGATGACTCGAATCTCAATACCACATGTCCCTTCTGTGGTAATCTGTTCCTGCCCTTCTTGAGCATAGAAATCAGAGATCTCCGACGACCTGGACGGTAATCATTCGTTGTTTGTTTTTCACTGAAGGTTTTGTGTGCTCTATTTTTCAGAAAACTTTTTAACATAACCTTAACTCTTCACTTTCCCCATAGATACTTTCTGAAGTCCAGTCCATCTATAGAGAATATGCAACTCCTACCACCATTTTCAAATCAAACGAGAAGGGCCTGTAACTCTTCTGCCACTGCTGGTCCTGCTATATCTGTGATGTCCATTCAAGATGATGATAACACAAATTGGTAAACATGGTGCATTTTCCATAGCTTGATATTTCATGGGAAATTACTGGCATCTTTGTGGGCATGCATGTATGTGTATTCCCCTTTGAGGGAATTGAATCTATTTGATTGCTCCTCACTGCTTCTTGGGGGGGTTGGATGTCTGTCAGCTTTTCTGGAGTAGATGTTTCCATTCCTTCTCGGACATGGGCAGTCACAAACAAAAGCACATGCAAAACCCTGCAAAATTCGTTCAGGAATTGATTATGGCCTGTGTGCATTAGTTAATGCATGGGGGGAGTTTTTCACCTGAGCAGTAGTGACAATATTGTTGACTGGATTGAGTCTGAGGTACCATTTTGAGTCCTGGGGCTGTTGGGTGCAATGAGGATAATGATCCAGTGGGCGAGTCGTCTGGTTTGTATCTCTGGTCTGTTTTAGCAAACAGAGTATTTAGAAACACAACGAGAAAAACATGAGGTTCAACAAGGACAAGTGCAAAGTCCTCCTGCACTAAGGGCAGAAGGATCCCATGCACTGGTGCAGGCTGGGGGATGATTGGCTAAGAAGGGGCTATACCAAAAAGAACAGCAAGATGGATATGAGCCAGCAGTGTGCCCTTGTTGCCAAGAAGGCTAAGGGCATCCTGGGCTGCATTGGTAGGAGCATCGCCAGGAGATCAGAGGGGAATAATCCCTTCCCTTGTTCAGCGCTGGTGAGGCCACATCAAAAGTCCTGCGTCCAGTTTTGGGCCCCCACTACAGAAAGGATGTGGACAAATTGGAGAGAGTCTAGCTGAGGGCAGTGAAAATGGTTCAGGGGCTGAGGCAAGTGACTTGTGAGGAGAGGCCAAGGGACCTGGGCTTATTTAGTCTAGAGAAGAGAAGACTGAGGGGTATTTAATAGCAGCCTTCAACTCCCTGCAGGGGTTGCAAAGAGGATGGAGCTGGGCTGTTCTCAGTGGGGGCAGATGACAGAACAAGGAGCAATGAGCTCCAGTTACAGCAAGGGAAGTTGAGGTTCGATATTAGGAAAAACTTTCTCACTAGGAGGGTGGGGAAGCACTGGAAGAGGCTCCCCAGAGAGGTGGTGGACTCTCCATCCTTGGAGGTTTTGAAGACCCAGGTAGACAAAGCCTTGGCTGGGATGATCTAGTTGGGGCTGGTCCTGCTTGGAGCAGGGGGTTGGACTTTCAGCCCTCATTTTCTATAATTCTATGAAAGCTAACTTTTCCCCCAGCAAATCTGAAGAGCAAGACAATACCTGTGCTAGAAGCATCCAGATCCCTTCAGGAAGAAGGCAAAATCCCACAGGACCAGAATGTCCAAGCCACCCTGTAGCACGAAGTATCAGCACTTACGGTCCACTGGAAGAAGATGAGAAGAAGAACCGGAAACTCAGTCATCTTATTCCCACTGGCAGCCTACCTGCCACTTTGCAAGGAACAGTGCGTGATTTTGTTTCTAAATTTAAGCAACAATATGTTAAGTATGCAGTAGAGTTCAGTACTGCGGGTAGTGCTAATGTCACCTGAAATGACCCTACTCAAGTTTTCAGCAGAAATGAATATTATGTTCATATGAACTAAAAATTAATTTCAGCTAGTGGGTTTGGGGGTGAGATTGTTATAGATGGCTACATTCCATTTAATTCCATTTCTTTCTTTCCTGCAATAGGATCCCCTGGCGCTAGAATGGCACTTACCCAGTCCAGACCCTATAACCGTTCCTTACCTGAGTCCTTTAGTAGTATGGAAGGAGCTTGAAAGCTTACTTGAAAATGAAGGAGACCGTGCGATAACAGTGCCAGATTTTGTAGACCATCATCCTATCGTGTTTTGGAATCTGGTGTGGTACTTCAGGCGGCTGGACCTTCCTAGTAATTTACCAGGATTAATTCTTTCTTCTGAACACTGTAATAAAAACTCAAAGGTATGGAAGAGATGGATAGGGTGGTATTGAATTATGTTAGTCTTTCAGGGGTATAAATTGTAGCTGCGTTGGTCTGAGGACATAGGCAGACAAGGTTCTTTGGGTAAATCTGGTATCTTTTATTAAACCAACTCAGATAGCTGGAAAAATTCTTCTTTGCAAGCTTTTGTATATAAATACCCTTCGTCAAGCTCAGGAAGCATCTGCAGTTGGTGTGTCCTCTTCCTGGCAGTAACTAATCCTAATCCTTCATAATCTTTATATGTGGGAATAACTCTTAGGGCCTGGGTAGGTGACACATTTGCATTTGTGTAATCAGCATTATACCAGTGTAAAATGATAGCATACAAATGATCCCCCAAACCAGGGCAACTTTGCCTTAATCCTGTTGAGGTTCCCCCCTGGAGACTGGTCAAATCCCGCTTGTCTGCTTTACATTTCTTTAGGTGCTGTCTTTCCATAGTTTATCCTGGGGTAAAGCAAACAAGCTATGTCCTGCTCCCCCCCGTCCCCTTGCAGGTGTGGTGATAGCCGCCTGTGATCAGAGCTATCCCATGATAAGCTGCACATCTCTTGTGTGCCCCTGTGAAACTTGCACCAATGCAAAACCACCAGAGGATCAGTGTGTTCCTGCTCTAATGCTGAGTCTTACAGCCTGCTGGACCCAGTCCTCAGCTGCTACAGATTGTCACCGCTCCATTTACTTCAGCTGGAGCAGTCTTTCCATGTCTTAACTCTTGACCTTGGACCCAGCTGGGCCTGCACTGCATGGAGTGTTCTAGCGAACTTTCATGTGATGCTGCACTGCCAGGGAGATCACATTCCAGATGTTTTTGCTTTATGCTGCTAAATTGCATGGAGTTGCGGGGAGGGGGTATTGATTGTGGAAGGGCAAGGAGAGATCCTGACATCATTTGCACAGCCCCGTGCTTTGGTCTTCACGGGTTGGATTCTGATACCACTTGGAATCAAACACTGATTTCTCCGTGGATGTTTTCGACAGAGGGTTACGATGAACGCTTCTGTACAGCATAGTGGTAGGTCAGCGGCTATCAGTAAAATACAGAAGACAGGTGCTGCGATGGTGTAAAAAAGTAATCCTGTAGACTTACGTCTTCATTTTCTCCTTCAGATTCCACGGAATTGCATGTCGGAGGACAGTAAGTATGTTCTCATTCAGATGCTGTGGGACAACATGAAGCTGCACCAGGACCCGAGGCAGCCCCTGTATATTCTGTGGAACGCCCAGAGTGAGTTCCTCCCTTCAGGGCAGGAGTCATTTTGGTTCGGGGTATCTAAAGAATGCCTCTGGTTTGATAGTCCAGAGAGATACGCTACTGATTTTTGATCACACCGCTTTCTTTGTCTTGCAGGTCAAAATCGCACTCTTTTGTTTGAGAGTGAGTGTTACGTTCGGTGTTGCTATTGCTACAGTTTTTGTGACTTTTTTTTTGTGTGGGCGTGTGTTTTACAGTAGACCTTAGCTTTCAGCATATTGCTTGAACATTTTTTTTTTTTTTTCCCTGGTATCTCGGTTTCAAATTGTAGACCAACATTTCTAGTCAGTTGGGGTTTTTTTAAATAGCGGAGGGGGGAAATAGAGAGGAATCTCCAATTCCTCCCTGCAGCCTGTGCTTTCTTATTTTAAAAGTAAGGGTCAGCTGTTTTGTTTTTGCATTTAATAAGTAATTGGTCATCCTGCAAACTGTACAACCTGACCATGGTTGGTGGCCCTGTTTCTGGCTGTACCCTTTTGCTTTTCTTCTGTATACCTGTTCCATTTCTTTTACTTTGATGCTGTTCTGAGTTGGTGCTTCTCTATTATTTTTTGATAACTTGTATATATATCCTGTTTTATGTCGCTTTTCACTGCGTTTTATTTTTCTCATGCCTTTTTGCTGCATGCTTCTTCTAATGGCGATTGGGGTCTTTTTCTTTGCAGCCCAGAAGTATCCAGTAGTCCATTTACTGCAGAAAGATGACGACTCCTTCAATCAGGAGCTCTTGAGAAGCATGGTGAAAAGTATCAAGATGAATGATGTCTATGGGCCTATGAGTCAAATCCTGGATAGACTGAACAAATGGCCACACATTAAAAGGCAGAGGTAGGAAAACACGTGACATTGAAGCAGACTTTTACAGTAAGCCCAGTATTGCCGTTTGAAGAATACTTCCATAGGTTTACAACCATCCCATGTGGTCAGCAGTGTTCGTGCGTGTGTGTGTCATCTAATGCTCAATATTTTTAACAGTAAAACATCCAGAAAAGGAAATATCTTCAGAATGCATGAGCAAATTTGGCATAAAATTATTTTAATTTCATTTTTTTATTCTCTTTCTCTTCGCTTTTCTCCCTTCTTTTTTCCTGGTGCTGCATTTGGACGGGGGGCAAGAGGAAGAGAAGAGAATCACTTTCTTTTACTTGGACTTTTAAAATTATTTTTCCCTACTGGGTGAATGGAGTAAAAAGTAGGAGAAAAGTAGGAGACATGTACACTCATTAAAATGAATAAATTGTCAGTCCCCAGAGTAAAAGATTTTTTGTAGAAAATCCTTTTCTATCAAAATGTTTTTTCTTAAAGCCAAGTGGGGGAGGGAGAGACTTGACAGTTTTCTCTATTCAGTGTGTGCGTGCGCCAGCACTTGTACAGTCTGCGTCTGTGCTCGCATGCACACCCTCATCTGGCCTCTGCTGATTTCCCTGGGGGGTTGATCAGGCCTTTAGATGTCGAACTCCTACTGGGGGCAGCACATCACTTTCCACATGTGAGCAGTGCTGGATTCGGTAGGTAGGACTTGCCAAGGTGGGATTTTGTAAATAATGTGCTTGTATAACTACCGCGCATTTCCCTAAGTTTTAGTCTGATGTTTGGAATGGTCGGAAATGTCCGCCCCTCGCAGACTGTTGTACGAGATGATTTTTCTGGTTTTACATTGACATTTCTTTTACATTTTAGGAGCCTGTATAGAGAAATACTATTTCTTTCCCTTGTTGCTCTAGGAAGAGATAACATTGATATAGGTAAGCAATAAACATGGATTTTGCATGTCCACATACCCTTCAGCTTTTGAGAAGCAAATGTTCATCTTGATTTATTAGAATAAATCACAAATAATTGAACAGAATTAGAATCATTCCAATTATTAGCATGCATCTTTCTGTGGATCCTGCTAAGATCTGCGTCCTGGCATGCACATTTTCAGTATATCTTGTGTTGAAAACAAGTGACGTTTCATGGCCTCTGGCATTAATTGCAGCTGCACTCGGTACATATGAGCAGTACACAGACTATCATTTTTTTATTATTATTTCTGCAGATGCTTTTGATAGAGAATATAAAATGGCCTACGATCGTCTCACAGCAAATCAGGTCAAAAATACTCATAACTGTGACAGACCACCAAGCACTGGAGTGATGGAGTGCCGGAAGATTTTTGGAGAACCATACCTTTAAATAAGAAGTTACAATGTGATGTAGACATGTAAAATGCCACTTGGGTTACAAAGATCATCTCTCGGTCATTGGTGTTCAAAAGTGTTTCCAATGTTACCATGGCAGAAGGCCCTGGAGAAATTAAGCCTGTAGAGAGTTAAAGAAATGGCTGTGGGGTGAGGAACATGCCAAGAACCATTTCCCTGTTCCTTCTCTGCTCTGCTGATCACTTAGTGAAGTGGGGGACCCCGACCTAAATTAGATTTTTAATGTGGAACAACCCTTAACAGTCCTTTGAGAACTTTTGGGAGAGACAGGCACAAATAATGCACTGAAACAAGCATGAGCGAAGCAAATCCCGCAAAATCTCTTGTTTACATAGCATATTGGCAACGTGGTGAAAAGCAGACAGAGCTGTATTGTATAGCCTGGTCATTGTGTATAGCAAACTGATATTTTTTAAATTTTTTTTTAATTCCTATAGTGAATTTTAAAGGAACTTATTGCATAAGCAATACAGTGCTCTTTTGTTTCCTCTCAGTACGCTGCTGTTCATAGTAACTTGTCCTGTTAGTTTTTGGAAGTCATTTGTTTTCAAAGTAGTCTAGAAATTTCAACACCACCCTAGAGAAGACTCTGGGGTCAATATTTCACTTGTGCACATACAAAAGGATGTACAACCACTGCAGTCAGATGAAGTGTGGCAAACGTGTGTGAAGTGATGGTAACTAGCACACTGCTGCCTTTGTAGCGATCCCATGCCGAATTCTGCAGAGATCCCATGCGCACATGGAAGGATCCCATGATGTATTTTGAGGGCATCCAACACTACTTAGCTGTCAGCTAAGATATATATGTATATACAGATATATATGACAAGGTGTATGGTACATAGCTTACAAAACTATCTCCATATAATATGTACAGCACCACCTGTGTAGGTGTTTGAAATGCCCTAAGTATGGCACTTGGTTCATGCTTGTCCAAAGTTCCTTTTCTTTTCTAATCAGAAACTAGATATGATAAGTATGCCGCATAAGATACATAGGGAATGTAATCTACTAGGGTATATTGTATATAATTAGATGTATTTGGAATGTCTGATTGTTTTATTTCACAGGCAACCTAGTACAACCCAGTAACTCGTTGTGTAAAGAAGAATGATGCTGCATAACTCCCCACCCTGGAGTCCTAGCTTCTGACATACGCTTTAAAGGTCTAGAATTTCAGAACATGTTACGTTCCCTCTCTCTCATGCACAGACATGCACAGTGCACTTCTACCCATTAGAAAGTGGGATACATAGATAAGGTCTCATAGGTCCTATATGTTAGTACCTTCCCTCACCTCTTCCCATGGTGGAAGTGGACCCTTAAGTCTGAGAGATGGATGCTACTGAATTAGATCAGAACATCCCGTATTTTCTTGCATACCACATGTACCCTTCCCCCTCAAGATCAGCCCCCCAAAACTGGGGGGTGTGTATTAAGTGAGGAAGCTGCTGGAAAGAAGCAAGTCTGAAGACACTATGTAGGTCATGCAGGTCTACACGTGATCGCCAGCTACATCGCTATAGCTGGCACTCCCCCCGTATAGCGCACCACTGGTGACATAGCGGCAAAATCTAACCATGCGCCGCGTGCACAGTGCAGTAACCGCCTGCGACGTGTAGACACACCCTGTGTCGCACAACCGGCCATGGGTCTGGAAATTTTTTTTTTCTTGCATTCTGCCTTCTATAAACAGGATGCGTCTTTTATTTGGGGCATGTTGTATGCAAGAAAATACAGTACTTACCTGATTTGATTCTTGCTTTGATCCTATTGCTTTGCTTTCAGTTCGGGGTTTGTGTGCTTGTGTTATGGTAATCCTGGTTGTTTACTCTTAACAAAATTAGTACCCATTTCTGTTTATAGTATCTTAATTTATTCCCATTAGCTTTTAGGCTGGGTTTACTTGCCTGCAGATACTTCTAAACTTCTCTAGTTTACATGAGCTATCATACAGCAATATTGAACTGGAAAGGCTCTACCTCCATGTGCTTTCTTCCCTTCGTGCAGCTCCAAACACTGTCACCGATAGACTGGAACACTTATTCCCACTGGAATAAGTGGGACTGGAACCATCCTATTCCCACTGAAGCAAATTGTAAAATGTTCGTTGACTTCATTATTGTTAAATGGAAGTAGGATCAGGCCTTGAGGCATTGATGCGACGTGTTGCTGCTGTGGCACACTAAAAAAAGCCAACAGCATCCTGGGTTGTATTAACAACTACTTGCAAATCAAGGAAGTGATTCTACTATTCAGTGCTGGTGAGGCCTCAGTCCTGTGTCCCATTTTGGGCCCCACAGCTCAAGAAGGACCAAGGGCCTGGAAAGGAGGACATACAAGGAAAAGCTGATAGAGGTAGGGTTATTTAGGCTGGGGAAGAGAAAACCTAGGCGGGATTTGGTAAGTCTTCAAATTCCTGAAGGGCGATTACAGAGAGGATGGAGATGGGCTTGTCTCGGTGAGTGTAGCAGACAGTGGCCTCACACAGGAAGGTTTTAGAATTTGTAGCTCAGCAGTTTGATGCTACAAGCAGGATTCATCTTGCCCCGAGTCCAGTCCTGTTGGCTATGGCTGATACAAGCAGGATTCATCTCGACTCAAGTACAGTCCTGTTGGCTACGCCTTTCCTGGAGTAATACCTCTTCTTTGACATGCTGCTAAATAGGAAGCTAGCTGAGCTCAGATAGTTCTTTGTTTGAGGTAGAGCTAATAATGTCACATTGTCACCTGTTTATCTGGTTAGTTTAGTGTAAGCACGTGGGATGCTTTATTTTGCAGTTCCCACTTCTTTAAAATGTTTCATAGTTGATAGGGTTGGAAGGGACCTGAGCAGATCATCAAGTCCAACCCCCTGCCATGGCAGGAAAGAGCACTGGGGTTAAATGACCCTGGCTAGGTGATTATCTAACCTCCTTTTTCCCTCATGTGGCATAGCTACTCTGTAATCACCCAGTCCCATGATATCAGCTCCCTCGGTATGCGGTAAATACACGCTCACTTCATTCTTCTCAACCCATGTGCTGAATCCACAGTAACTGCTTTCACACCTACTGGCTATAAGTACCCAGTAACATGCATGCCTGTGCTGCAGCTTGCAGTGGCTACATCGTACTTGCCAAGTAAAAGGTGCATACAATAGTTGTCTTGTAGGTGCATGCTTGCCCTCGCATTGTGCTGTGCAGAAGTGTCCACAGCCCTTTTTGATCCCATTTTGTTCTGCACTTACTACTACTTGAGCCAGTGTTTTATAGCTATGATAGCTAGCTGATCCTTTATACCTGATAGCTATGAAGGAGGATAGGTTGTTTCCTCCAGAGCCACCAGTGGTTGGTGTTGCAGGGATGTGTAGACAGCTGCAAAGCGGGCTCCACCCCTTCATGTTTTAGACTGGCTCAAGCCTCCAAGTCTGGTCCCAGAGCCAAGTCTGTCTTGCTGGTTCCTTCTGCAGCAGCTGGGCACTTGTGCTGACGCAGGAATACATCGGCGTTCCCCTTTCGGCCCAGCTGCTGAGTACTAGCTACCACCTTTGTTTTAGAAGCCCAGACAAGTCTGCCAGCTTGTGCAGGTCTGAGAGGTCCTATCAGGATCGCTGAGAGCACGCACCATAGCTTGAGGAGCGGTCTGTGGAATTTTATTTTGGGTGAGCAACTCAGAAGTGCGCTGGCCCCTTCTGCCTGCATCTCAGACACCTGGCTGATGTTCATTTGTGCAGGCTCTAAACAAATGCCTTGTTGGACTTTCCTTTCTCGAGTGAAATCATTACACTTACCTTTGGAATAATCCTTTCACAGCCTGCTGCAAGGCATCCTGCTGCAGAAACACATACGAGTCCATGGCAATACTGACCTACTTGTAGATGAATGGGAAGCTGTTACACCTTGGGGTAGGTCCTGGAAGGCAGAAAGTTTTTAAGCATCATACAATCCAATATTGAAATAATTTTCAAACCTCAGTTTTTTTATTGAAAAGAAATCAGTTTGATTCTATTTTCCAGTACTCCAAGGATGGATAAATGAGAATATTTGAAACATGTATTTTCTATTTAAAATTTTGTATACCGTCAAACCCTTTTCTTCTGTGTAATGAACAGTGTTTCTTTCCAATAACTTTAAACAAGGCTTTTTACATTTGCAGTGCAATATACTTGCTTTTTTTCTGGATTGCACTGTAGCAGTGGAGGGAAAACCGCTGTTAGAGGAAAAAATAGCAAAATGCTATTGTGGCCGAGTTATTTCTCCATGAGTGCTAAATAGTGCCCCTTGCCATGAATTTTGCTCTTGATACAATTCTGGCCTTTATAAATTAGATGAATTCTTATATTTCCACTAAAATTCATTAAATATTTTCTTTTTACCCCAAAATTAACACAAAAAGAATTTTGCCTGTAAAATCTTTGTATAAGAAATGGAAGGTGCAATTGCTGGTTTCAGACAGAGGGATATTTCTGAGTATTATAATCTCACTGGGATTTCAAAATGGTACTCTGTTAATCTGCAAACAGCACTTTTTAAATGAATGCCTGTAGATTTGTAAATATATAATGTTTACACTTTATTTACCAAAAACATCAGTATGTTGGATGTTTATTTTGGATTGTAATTCATTTAAAATACATAGGTCAATGTTCACAATGATGGGGAAAAAGAAACTTTTTCTGTCTCATCCAAAAAGATAAAATGGATCTATTCAGAGTTTTACAATAAATCCAATAAAAAACTAAAATATCTCAATATGGTTATTTTTATTTAAATTTTATTAAATGGCTTAAGAATGACGGAAGTGCCTGTAATGTTTCACTACGCTACAGGTTTAACTGAGGCGTTGGTAACTTTAAACCATACAGGTTAATTGATTTATGGTGGATGCCAGTTACATGAACAGTAATTGCATAGCATGGTTATGCAAAAAACATTTGTGTTAACAGCAGGGGCGGGCGCTGGATGCAAACGCTGTGAGTGTCAGAAGTTGGTGTCCGGGAGCGAGGAGCATTTCAGCTTCCTCTCATGGAACAGTTTCATTTCCTGCCTTCCTGGCCTTGCACTGCTATGCCATGTGCTGTTCCAGTCCCTGGGTCTGCAAAGCCAGCTGTGTTCGCATCCTCTTCTGTCCATGCAGGGCCCCAGTGGTTTCTGTTGGACTCCACCACACTGCAGGATTAGACCCATGTTCAGAAAGGAGCAGACTGGCTCTTTCAGACCTGCTCCACACCAGGCAAATGCGATCTCTTCCTGAGCACAGACATGGCTTTTCTTGCTCTTTCTCCAAAATCTTCAGGATGAAGTCCCTCCCCTGTTCAGAGGGGCCAGCATAAGGCTTATGTATCAGAAGTACATCCCATTTAAGCCCTATTTTGATGGGGGAGATGTAGAAGGTCACTAGCAGGTAAGTGCTTGTACTGGCCCTCTCCACAGAGATGAACTTTACTCTCAGGGCCTATGGGGAAGTCCTTGTGAAATAGCTATGATGCAGATTTAGAGCACAGTAACTCCTTGCCATGGACACTAGGTGAATCCACTTCCAAAATGTGGCATTAGTGCAGAATAGCTGTTCCTGACTAGCTCTCCTGCACTTCTCACTGTGTAAAGCTTCCCTGGGGGTCTGACCCATGCACATTGAAAGCTAGGATGAAGCTCCATTGACTTTCATGGGTTTAAGATAGAGCAGTCTGATAAGCAATTTGGGATCTGATCCTGCAAAAGTGTACATTTGTGTTTAATGCTACCCTGAAATCAGCTGGCCACTCTCAGTGTATAGCATGTGTGTAAATCCTGGCAGGGCTCAGTGCATCAGGCTTGCTTCTTTGACACTTGAAAACACGGTTGGGCTGTTTAGAGACAAAGCTTTAAGCGTTTAGTTTTCAAACATCTTGGTAACAAAACTTGCATGAATTTGTCAAAAGGTCAGTAAAGCTCGGGTCTGCAGGCAGTTTGTTTCGAATCAGTAAAATACAGAGCTAACGTAAACCCCTGCTCGCATTCATTTATGTGTACACTGAGATCTCCTTTACAAGAATGCATGTGTCCCGGCTTGTCCAGCCTTCATACGGATACTGGGCAGGATATGATCCTATCTTCAAGCATCACGCTGACAATAAGAAATACAAAGTACAGAGCAAACATGGTAAACCCCAAGAACTTGTTCATCTTCCACTTGGATGTGGCAATTGAGATGATCACAAACAGGAGCATGAGGAAGAGCAGAACGATTGCGCAAAACAGGCCATTACTGCTGACGGGAACCGATTTGAATCCGTTGAAGAGGGAATAAAGGAACCAAGGAACTGGCAAACTGCAGCAAGGGGGAAAACATTGAAAAGACGTGTTAAAGATGATCATGGAAATGCTAAGTGCAAATCTACACCGATACAGTGCGCAGAGCAACTACACGCGTAGCCTTCCTTGATCTAGATTCATGAGGGTTTCTCTTGCTTTCCACCCTTGGAAGGAAGTTTGGGATGATGACCTTCTACACTTCTGTAATGCCTTCCATGCTGGAGACTCGGAACGATTTACTGGCATTCGGGAGTTGAACCGTCTTCCTTCACTGGCGTGTAGAATCTTTTTTTCTCCCTTGGTTAACTAAAGAATCAGTTTTCAAAGGACCCTGGGTAATGGATGGCCCAGCTGCCTTTCTGCTGGTTTTATGCTACACTAGAACTAACAAATAAGACTTTCTTTGGAAAAGAGATGCAGTGTTTTGAACTTTCACACAAACACGTGTTAATGCAGGGCTAATACTCACCCCACGGTGATATCGAAGATGTTGCTACCCACAGAGCTGGAGACGGCCATGTCGCCCAAACCTTTGCGAGCAACAATGACGCTTGTGATGAGGTCAGGGATGGAAGTCCCTGCGGCCAGGATCGTCAAGCCCATAATCTCCTCTGAAATCCCAATTGTTTCACCAACCTAATCAACAGCAAGAACAAAGGGTCCTTAATTCCCTCTTCCAGGCCTGCAGGCAAGTGGCCATGTTTGGGTCAGTTCTCTGAAGTGCTACAGCCTATTTCTGGTTTTCAGAATGCAACAGTGTGAATGCAATGGCACGGGGCTGACTTCAAGTCCCTTCTTTTGATGGGTGTTGTCTTGCCTTAGCCCCTTCCACCTGCAAAGTTAGGCCTCAGACATGGGTAAGAGTCTGCCCATCATGCCTCTTCAAAGGCCTCCAGAACAGGCATTCTCTTGATTTGCAACAAATTTAAAACTGGCCTAAGTGCCACCTATGTACTGGTGGAGTGGTCCTTATCCGCACAGCAGTACTGGAGTTGGGAGCCAGTCCCATTTGGCGCTAGGTGTCTGCACGCTCCAGGCAGAAGCTGACAGTTCAGGTGGATTTATGGTTTGATCAGCTATAAATAGGGTGTGCCGTATACCACCACACAGATGGTAGGCCCAGTTCTGCACAGTGCTGAACACCCCCATCTCCCTCTGGATATCAAAGACCAAGCCAGTAGGAGTTGAGGTCGCTTACTAACTATCTAGCAAGATTGGGGTCTATGTAGAATTTTAGCAAGATGAGGGATAATCTGTCCTGCCTGGACAAGTGTGTCCATGAGGAGAGAGTGTTAGGATTAAGCTACATCTCAGCTTGACTGCACTTCTGCCATATGCAGAAACTATGCGAGGGGAGCTGTTATTCCCTGAGGACCAGCTCCTTCTGCCCCAGGAGTGCAGTGCTCCCCATCTTTCCATCTGCTTGGTTTTGAATTGGCCCCTGGTTTAGGCAGAAAGAGACACCCTTACCTGGTGAGCCCACCATACCATGAGGTAGGAGAACATGGCGATCCAGAGGATGGACCCGAGAAACGTGAAGACAAAGAATTTCCTGGAGTTCTGTTGAGGACAGGTTTGGAAAGAAAACAGTCTGGGGTGAGTGGGCAGCTCGGTGGGGCCATAGTCGCAGCTCAGGTGCAGCAACCTGCACCCCTTCCTCTCCAATGCCCCCCCCCCCACTGCCATCAATACATCTTTGCTCAACTCAACAACCAGACCTCACTGGTCCCTCAAGCGGCTCTACTGAAATGAGATCTACCCTTCCAGCCTTGCATTCACACTGCCCCATCCCCCTGCTGCCATGCTGGTAATCACGCTGTGGACACAGCAGGATTCGACCTTCCAACCACGGAACAGGTCACTGAAGGCAGCGGTGACATGAATGCCTGTGCCTTGCCAGGGGCCCTAGTGCATACCGTACAACAGCTATGCATGGTGGGAGGAACTTGGTCTTAATGGGTCTCAATAGGGGTGATTTTAGCAACGAGGGGCATGGACAGATGAACAAATTAGACCAGACAGGAGAGTGGGGTCCAACCAGCCATGGTGACCACCTACCTCATGGTAAATGGAGTTTAAGCCAGAGCTACACAGCCCGTGGGCATTCAGGGGTAAGCTGCTCAACTTGGTTCCCATCTACCCCTGGACAGGAGTGGGCACACGGTGCTGTTACCATAGAGCACCTGAGACATGACAGTCTCCCACAGGCACATCCCCCCCACCCCCGCATACGCAGGTACTTTTAACTCAGTATGATTTATCCAGCTGTTCAGTCTCTGAGTCCCTTATCCACAGGAAAAGGACAGAGAAGACCAAACTACCCTCAGCCTGGATTACCCAGGTTACTCTGCCCTGCTGGGAGCACAGCTGTACCGCGTTCGCCGCCCTGCTCCCATGACTCTGGCACATCTGTGTTCTCACACCCACGTTCCCCTCCATGCCCTTAACTGGTTGGGGGCACAGTTCATCTGACAGGTAATGGGGCCTCTTTGCAGCCTTTCCACTCTGCCTGGTCTTACCCTGCATTCATCACTTCCCCAGAACCTTCCAGCAGCTCATTAAGGAAGAGAATTGTGTCGTCACCTGTCCTCTCATCCTCCCCCCAGGGGAAGCAGGCCATGGGGCACCACACCTTGTTCTGCTGGGTGCTTGTCTTTTGCTCCAGGGAGGGTGCCTTCTGAAGGCACATGTTACCATGTTGCACCACGAGGGAAGCACCTCAGCTGGGGTGGAAGGTGGAGAGGTTGTGTTGGTTCTAGGCTCATGCAACAGTTTAGGACTCCCTTGCAAGGAAGTTGTTCAAGTTGCCTTTCTCTTCAAGAAAGCAAGCACTGGCTTTGCCAGAAGGTCAGAGAAAGAGAGCTGCCCGTGTACCTTGAGCTGCTCAGTGAGGGAGGCAACCGACAATGGGCCTAAGCCCCAGATCCAGAAAGAGATTCAGCAGGTGAATTTCCATGTGCTGCCTGGGGACCTCTGCTCCGCTGGTGCCCAAACTCCCTGGTGCTCAGTTGGATGTTAATGTTTCTCAAGGGCATAAAGGTCACATCTGAGCTCTGGCCTCCAAACGCTAGGCATGTCTGTGCCTGGCTGCCTGTTGGGCTCACCTGATGGGCATTTTCACCAATGGATCAGACTCATCACAGCATGCAGGGGCAACCATTTTGTTTGAAAGTGCAGTGGTGGTTGGCCTGCCCTCCCCCCTGCTACCTAATGACTGTGTCTGGCCATGCCCACCAGCTGCCTTACCGCCAGCCTGCAGTCTCGGTAGAGCACTCACCAGCAATGTACACCATGGCCCATCCTCATCCACAGCTGCAGTGCCAGTTGATCATGTCGGACCCACCTATGAAGACTGGCCGCACATGGACCTTGGCCCACCCACAACCTGCTTAGCGGGATCCATTGACCACATGGAAGGTCAAAACCAGAATGGCAGATGGTAGGATCGGCACCAAGCAACTTGCTGTTGTCTGAAGGCTGTTCCTCTGGCCAGTGTGATTCTGTGCTGCTTTGGTGCAGCAGAGAAGCATAAAATCATAAAACAACTGGGCCCCTGGGAGTTCATCTAGTCCAGCCCCCTGCAAAAGGCCAGCTCATCCCTGTCTAAACCATCCTAGACGGGTGTTTGTCTAAGCCACTCGTGTAAACTTCCAAGGATGGAGACTTCACAGCCCCTCTGGGCAGTCGATTTGAATGCTGAGCCAGCCTCATAGTGAGAAAGTTCTTAACCTAACCTAAGTTTCCCTTGAGCAATTTAAGACCATTGCTCCTTGTCCTGTCCCCTTCAGCCACAGGGAATAGTCTGTCCCCATCCTCTGTATAACAGCACTTCAGGGATTGGAAGACTATCAAATCCCCTCTTAGTTTTAGTCTTCCGTTTTCAGTGGCCTGCTGTACCACAGGAGTCATCTCAATGACCAGTGAACTGCAGCTGGGTTGAAGACATCCATATATATATGGCAGGCTGTCAACATTGGCATGCGCCTTCTCCTGATGGTGCTGAGGTTGCATGTTCATCACCAGCCACTGTGGGAATGGGATAGGATGCAACTTTCTGACTCAGGTCTGAAGGTAACGAGCTTCATGCATGATGAATGGCATCAGGCACATGCGTCGCAGTCTCCAGCTGGGCAGCAGATGGTGAGTCCAGGAGTGGATCTAGAGGGGTGGTTGTGGTGCAGTCACACCCCCTGTTCAGACCATGTCACGGGAGAAGCAGCCAGGGATTTTTAGGTTCCTAAATCCTTCTCTTCCCCTCTGTGCTTGGCAGCATGATCCCCTGCAACTTTTTCCACCTTCCCTTGCTGACTGTCCCTAGCTGACCTGGGGGCAGGGGGAGCTTTAGGACCACTCCCACTCCAATGCAGCTGGACTCGGCAGTGGGGGCAGGTAGGCTCCTCTTTCCTGCCCAGTCCCCCCAGGGTTCTCCACTAGCCCATACATAGCTCAGGTGGGGTACCCAGCCACCATTACACCACCACTACTGTCCCTGGCTCCCTGCACAGCCTGGCTAGAATAGGGCAGGAGCAGCTCTGGAGCTCCCCACAACTCTGGGCAGCTGGGGATGATGGCACAGGCAGGGGTGGGGTGAATGGGAGGGGAGAGGGGGGGAAGAGAGGGAGGAGGTGCTGCTGAGGGGAGGGGGAGGGTGCCAAGAGCCAGGGAAGGGGGGTGGTTCTTACCTAATTTGGGGACTTAAAAAAAAAAAAAGGGTCCCCAGCTGCTGCTCCCACAGCCCAGTAACCGCTTTGGGAGCACACAAGTAGGTGAGTGGACAACCTTCCCACAACCTTCAGCCAGCTGGGCCAGGATGGCACTGAAGGGCTCATTCTCCACCCCTCACGATGCTGAGCTCTGGATGCTGAGGACAGACGTCTTCTGTAGGCGAACTTTTGTGAGTGGGTGGGATGTTGCTGCAGTAGGAATTGAATAACGTGGTGCCCAACAGGGAGCTTGGTAGAAAGAGACTAACTTGTCCTGTCCACCTGCTTGTGTTATTTCCTTGCGTGTCATTAAGCAGCAATTTGGGAACCTCTAGTGCTCACCTGGGTGAGAGGACAAGGACTGTGTGTGTGCCAATCATTGGAGCAGAGGCTGCAACCCCAGTCATCTCAATGGCAAGCGAACTGCAGCTGGCTTGAAAAGATCCATAGATGTGGTGGGATGAATCTGGTCAGAGAAGGCCAATTCCTGCAGGTCTCCCATGTGTAGGCTGACAGCCATAACCACGGAGAAACCATATAAAAGGGCAGGAGCAGCAGCCCCTTTCCCATGGCCCTTTTTTTTAAGAATACAAGAACCCCTGCTCCATTTCTAAGGGGAGGCTCACACTCCAGAGTAGAAGTACATGCCTCGCGTAGTAATGAATAAGGCCCCTAAGCCTCAGAGAAAGGAGGCAGCTCCAGGACTCTGAGTCCTGCTGTGGGGGCCGGGTGCCAGGAAGCTGCATGTTGCAATGCTCAGCGGTCACTTTTTGGATCTGGGTCTTGGTCCCTTCAGAGCTATGGAGGGTTCCCACTATGGAGGTGGCTGTGGCACGAGCCAAGGAGGGATGGTCTGAGACAGACAGACAGGCTGCCTGCCCATCAGCAGTCAGTGAGTGCCTGAATACAGAGTGCCTAGAGATGGGCTTGAGCATCCAAACGCTTGTGTCATGTACAAGCATGCATGGCGACAGTGTTCCCATGGTGACATCTCTCCTAGTACCAAGCATTTGCTCCCTAATGTTCCTAGCAGACCTGGCTTTCTTAGTTCTTAAAAAAGAAATCTAATCCAGTGCTGGCCTGGTCTCCTGCTTTTCTGACCTGAGTCTCCTGCTGGTTTTGTCAGGAGAAGGGCCAGAGAATAGGGGAAAGCCATGCAACCACCACAGCTGGGTCGCAAGCCCCACTCCCACTAATATCATTGGTAATCAGGTGGGAAGGACTCTAGATACCAAGCTAAGCACCAGGGGCTCCCGCTGCTAACAAGTTTACCATTCGATTACTCATCCCAGAGACCAGATCAAATCTTACCGGATTCCTAACATCGGGCACGGTAGTCCAGAGGGGGAACAGAATGGGCAGGAGGAAGAGGTACACTGCTTGTTTTCTCCTGGTTTCTGGCCATTCAAGGGAGAGCGGCTCATCGTTTTCATCATCATCATCGTCATCATCCTCATCCCCGCTGTCATCGTCACTGTCCTCCTCTGAGCTGCTCTCTTCTGAGCCCTCACCCTCCGAAGAGGGCTGCAAACCAAGGAAATGCAGCCGTTTTAACACTGTGCACAGGCTGTGTCAGCTGCTCAGGACATGGGTGAGTGCACACACCAAGCCACACACATGGAGCCTGATATCTCTGCATTTGCCTGCAGGTGTGTAGGTTTGGGTTACTCGATCTGTAAACTCTTGGCAGGGCATCAAGTCCTATGGCCCCCCATTCTGTGGCCCATGGGGACAGATCCCAGCTCAGGGCATATGCCTGGGAAGGTTACTCGGGGCCCTTGAGTATCTTAAGGGGTTGTATTGACTGGGGCCTCTGGTCACATGGTGGTATGGCAATACACACCTCAGCTGGCTTTAAAAAAAAAAAATCTCACCTGCACAGCTATTGGCATTAAATCAGGCTGTCTTTTTGAGGGACAATGTCCCTTTCCTGGGTTAGAAGGTGTTACTAAAACAGAAAACTGAGCAGAGAAGAAGCCCGAGTCTCTGCCCTGTCCAGTTTCCATAGGTTGGGACAGTTCACTTATATCCAATAGTAGCTTCCTCCTTACTCTGAAATCCAGGGGGGAGCCAGGAGACATGCCAGACCACATGGCCACTCCAACCTGGGCCCCGTACCACTAAGCCTGGATGGGCACAGAGGTGGCACTCTGGAACCAGGTCCTTAGCCTGAAGGGCCAAACTAGTCACATCCACTAGCTCTTTAAGCTGCCCTGCCCTGTACCTCTACAGCAAATGCAGCTTCTTCCTAAGAGCTGATTGTGAGCAGCGGGCTGTGCCCTATTCCAGAGTGTGGGGTGAGGGCGGGGAGGGGTTCTGTCTGGACAGGGAACAAACAGATGCATGGTTCCAGCTCACGGTACCTGCTCGTCCTGAGGGGCGTCTGCATCTCCCTTTGCATCTGGATCCGCATTTGCATCTCCCTTTGCATCTGGATCTGCATCTGCTTTTGCATTGGGATCCGCATTGGCATCAGCATTCTGTTCATCCTGCTCTTTGCTGGGCTCGTCGTCGCTGGCAGGGGTCACTTTCACGGCACTGGGTACCTGGGCTTCCTCGCCTTGAAAGGAGGAGGAGGAGGATGGCTGCAGGGCTGCTGGCCTTGGGAGGAACCTTCCCCTCTGCCCATGGGGAGTCTAGACATGGGAGAGGTTTGCCTTCCCTCGTGCCTGAGCTGTGATGGCTCGAGCGTGCTCTCTCTGGCTGCCCAGGGCTCCCATCTGTTATTTTTTCTCAGCTGCTTATCATAGAGGACAAGCTGGGAACAGACTCTCCCTCCCTGTTATGGAGCCTTGCCAGCAGAATAAGGGCAGGACCCCGTCTGCTACCCTTAGGCAAAAGGCAGCTGCAGCGAGTCTATGGAGGGGAACACTGCAGTGTGAGTTTTTTCCAGATTCTCCATCCTCACTGACACCATGGCCCCATACTGCAGACTGGGTATCTACGTCTAGCTCAAGCAGCCCAAGGGTTGCTAGTGAAAGGACAAAAAACAGTGACTATTTGGGGCAAAACCCCTTAGGACATTTTCCACTGTTTGTCACCCATCATCGCATCCCTGCAGAGGACTCTGCCAGAATGCAGCTGTAAACTTGCCCCCTTCCAAGGCCAGTCTTTTATTTGCTTCAAAGATGCATCCCATCTGCAACCACCATGATCAACACACTGGCACATCAGCACCAGCTGCTGAACTCTGTGGCATGCTCTCCCCTCCTGATTGAAATATGCGCCATCTCATCACAGCAATTTCCATTTCAAGGCTTATTTGACTAACCCACTTCTGGGCCTGTGTGAGTTTGAACTGGATTGCCACGTGGTAATGCAGGTTGGTAGCCAGACTGATTGATTGCTGCTGTGCTCTCACTGACAGCTGTGTGCAGTCAGTGCTAATGAAGAGGGACTTTGGGCATGGGCAGCCTTGGATGAGTGGGGCTGGCAGGGTGAGTGCATACAGCTTTCCTTTAACTCACCTGACTTTGTGACTAGCTTAAGCTGGGAGTCAATCTTGGTCTTGGCCATGTTTCTCAAGATGTCAACCTTGTCTTTAAACTTGGCTGTGAATGAGAGAAGAGAAAGGACTATCATCAGCTGTATGCCCCCTCTTCGTGTCTGCAGTCAACTCCGATACCCAGATTGTTTTCTTGGCTGGTGTCTTTTAAGTCCTGAGTGTTGCTAATTCACCAGGCTTGTTATATTTGACATCTCCGCAGTAAATATCCCTGAGCTCTCACAGATGATTTCCCATGAAATCTAAAATAATCAGCTTTAAAAGGGACTCTCAGTATGATGGGGAAAGAGAGGAAAAGAGCCTCCTTTCCAGCACAGCAACTACATCATGCCCCAGAGGAATGAGCAGGGAAGGCAGGCATTTGGAAGCGAGACAATTTTGTTACCTGGGGACCACTGATTTTGCTGAGCTTTGATTACATGAGAAACTAGGAGCAGCCCCTCCTTCCCTTCACGGGTTGAAGAGGCTTGGCTGCTCTGCCTGCAGTCTGGCAAATGGCTAGAACAGGGGAAGGGATGCCTTTTTTATTCTGTTTATCACAGGAATGACAGTCTTCTCCAAGCCCTTGAGAGCAGGGCTTTCCTGCAGAGGTAGTTGAGGTGACTGATACTCAGAGCCAAGGACCCAGGTTTAATCTAGCCCAGGTGAGAGCACCACACTGCAAACCTCTCCCTGAGTCACCATGCTGCTCTCGCAACCCTGTGTGTGACAAACGAAGGCACTGCCTGCCATGAGCTGAGCTGCTCTAGGAGTCTTTCCCAGTCGGTTGTGAAGGAACTCATCTGTTCTTCTGGATATTGTGGAGGACTATTGGCATGCCAGTGGCTTGGCCTGTCTCCTCACTGCAAAAATGAGCCAGTTACACCCCTCCTTCAGCTTTTGGGTAGATCAGCAGCTGGGCTAGACTGAAAACACCACAAACTCCAACCAGAGGGTCTGCGTGTGTGACAGGGACCGGGCTGGGAGTGCCATGAAGGCCATGCTCTGAGAGGGCCCAGACACAGGAGCTTCATATGCTGTCAGCAAACAGCACTTTGCAGATGTGGGAGGCCAAATTAATCCGCTTCTGTGCTGTGGCCAGGCTGGAAACGAATTCCCTCTAGGGCGGCATTTCATTGGCCTGACGCTAATCTCTTGCACAGCTGGTTGTATAACAACCATGTGTGATTCTCATGTGCCCCCAGGCAGGGCCCTGCAACTGTGTTTTGCTCCGTGGGGAAAGGGTCACTCAGAACCCAAGCCCCAATCCTGCCCGATCCACTGTGTTGCCTTTGAAGCCTGTAGCAGGGGGTTGAGAAGCTCCAGGACAGAGCTCTCTCTCCTTACTGATGCTACATCCAGTGGCAGCTCAAGGTGAAAGTCAATGGCGATCCAGACCTTCCGCTGCAAGCTGCCCCTCAGCCCACATGACCCCTGGGCCTGCCTGCTGCTCTCTCCCCACACAAAGACACAGCAGTTGGGGCTGGGCCAGCTGCATCAGCAGGGTCAGGCCAGGCATGCCCCAGCACTGATCGGGATTACATAAATACTGGCTCTTGGCTCCCTGCCCTGGCCTGAGCCCTACGAGCTGAGCAAACCGCGCTGGGAGCGGAGGTTGCGGGTATCTTTCCATCAAGATAAACAGCTTAGGTTCAGGTCGCTGTCCAGTTTCTCTGAGATCTGTCTGCGTGTGGGCTAAGAGCGGGGCACTAATTCCCAGGACACCTTCCAAGGAGCGGGGCTTGGATTGGCTGAGCCCTGAAGGTCGGGCAGGCAGGACGGGTATTTGTAAAGTTAAGTCCCTGTCCATGCCAGGGGTCACTCCAGTGCTGCGCTTCTAGCCCCGGTTCACACGGCAGCCCTGTCTAGAGGGATGTGCGGTTGGGGCGCCTCATGGAGCTACGGCTCCCATGGTCTCATGGCCGACGGGGCAGTAGTGGGCTGGGGGGCAGGAGGGCTTGGTTGGCCTCCTCCCAGCAGTTCTCAAAAACTCAGCATGAGGAGCCCCATCAGCTAAAACCCTGCATCAGCAAATCCTCTTGAATCCCCAGCTCCTGGCAGAGTCCAGCCACCACCCGGTGCTGGGGCTAAGCAGGTCCCAGGCAGACAGAAGGTTGCTGCTGCCTGTTTGAACTCGGCCCTTTCCACTGGCGCCTGCAAGCTTGTCTCTTACCCCACCAGGAATGACCAGTGGTGCTGGGATGTTCTGGCCCTGTGGCTCTCAAACATTTGTGGACCACGTTGTTAGGTGCGTTACAGAGCACACTGTGTCACTGCGCCCATAGTGGGCCCTTTCCAACTGCTCACAAGAACTCAGGGAAATAAATTCTCTTCATTTTTGCTCTTTTTCCCTTTTGCTTGTCCCCCTTCCCTTGTCCTGCTTGCTCCCATGCTCTCTAGAAGTTCACCGTGTACCTCACAGGGATGCTCACCACGGTTTGAGAAACGCATGTCTACCGCAGGATCCCCACACCCTGGATTGACAGCAGCCCATCAGTTCTTCAGGCTGCAGCTGAGCTGGTTGGATTCACTAGTGGACTAGACTGGCAAACGTCTGAGTGAACTGGCTGAGAGATCCCTGAAACATGGCACCCTAAATCTGCATTTGGAAAGGCTTCCAAGACTTTTTTGGCATTTTGTAGTAAAACCACAGCAACGAACCAAACTGCAGAAATCAGGAAAACTTAAAGGTAGGATGCAAGGGTCTCTTGGCTGCAATCTAGTGCAGTGATGATGGTTTATTCCAGTCTAACTTCCAAATTCACTCTCTAACTGGGACGTCACTGGAGCAGACAACCTTAGCAGGTTTTGCACAAGGTTTGAAAGGACTGCTGGAGCCTGTTCTGTGAGGAGCACACATCATATTTGTGGGTAATTTGAAAACAATACTGCCACATGCACTGTAGGGAAGAAAAAAATTCTGTCCTCTGTGTCGGGGCAGACAAAGCATACTGAAATAGGTATGTGCCTCTGCCACCTGGCTCTGGGAAACTGGACCATCCAGCACCAAAAGTACATATGTCTGGAAATGGCTAATGACATACACTCCTCAGAGCCTGTTTGTCATAAATAGGGCTCCTGAACACACCCATAAGTTAATGGATTGTAATCAGTCACTGCTCTCGAGTTGCATTTGATTCCTCAGGGTCCAGTAAGGTGCCAGAGTGGCTCCTTGTGCCACTAATGTCTGCAAAGACACCCTTGTAGGGCTGTTGTCCTTGTTCAGTACCATCAGATAAAAGTAATGCCCTCCTGAATCTCAGAAAACTGGAGCTAGTAAAATGTTTTCACCCCAAACTAACAGCTCCTTTTCCCCTCAAAACTAGTATTTTTCACCACAAAGAGGTGTCTTTCTTTAAAAAGTTTCACTTTCCATGGATTCCTCGTGAAACCCTGGTCACTGGTGACGTGTTTCATTTCTGGAGAGCTAGGGTTTTTTGGTAAAAACTAGATGGTTAGTAACATTTATATTTTTGACAAACATTTCTGTGAAAAAACACCAACCTTTTTAAAGTGAAAACCCTTGGACAACAGTTTGCACCATTTCCCTGATTTCCTTGGAAGGGACCTGGGGGCAGGGGCTGGTCCTACAAGCCTTGGGATGTCCAGTAGAAGAGAACAGGCACTGGCAGAAAAAGAACAAGGGACCCACCCCATGTGGACTTCTTGAGGTGGGTAGTAAGGCAGAGCCTCCCACAGATCTTCAGCGACCAGGATCCAGACCCTAAGTGCCCTTTGGCCCCTCCATAGAAAACGAATTCTCTCCTCCCACAGCTAAGCTTCCCACAGAGAATAACAAAGACAGTTCTTCTTTGAGCTCTGGAGGGAAGAGGGCAGGAACTTGTATTAGAAGCTGTAGTTGAACAAGAAGTTGACTAACAGTTATGTGTCATAGCGTCATAGGAAAGTCGGGCTGGAGGAACCTCACAAGGTCATCTAGTCCAGCCCCCCGCTCAAGGCAGGACCATCCCTGACTAAGCTATCCCAGCCAAGTGTCGGTCCAACCTGCTCTTCCAGGGATGGAGCTGCTGCAACTTCCCCAGGCAGCCTGTTCCAGTGCTTTACCACCTTCATAGTCAGAAAGTTCCTCCTAACAGCCAACCCAAATTTCCCCTGCTGCGGCTTGAGGCCATTACTCCTTAGTCCTTTCCCATACAGCCAAAGAAAAAAGCCCACCTCCATCTTCTCTGTAATTGCTCTTCAGGTATTTGAAGTCTGTTATTAAATCCCCCCTCACTCCTCTCTTCTCCACACTAAATAACCCTGGTTCTTTCAGCCTTTCCTTGTAAGTTTTCCTTCCCAGGCCTCTAATCATTTCTATTACTCTCTGCCAGACTCTGTCCAGTCTGTCCACATCCTTTTTGCATTGTGAAGCCCAAAACTAGACACAGGACTCCAGGTGGGGCCTCACCAGTGCTAAACAAAGTGGAAAAATCACTTCCTTTGACTTGTAAGGGACACTCCTGTTAATACAACCCAGGATGCTGTTGGCTTTTTGTTGTGCAAAAAGAGCACACTGGTGACTCATATTCAGCTAATGGTCCACTGTAACCCACAGGTCCTTCTCTGCAATGCTGCAGTCTAGCCAGCCATTCCCGTCTGCATTTGTGCACGCAATTATTCCATCCCAAGTGAAGGACTCTATTTGTCCTTGTTGAATCTCGTCTCATTGATTGTGAAGCATTTCTCCAGTCTATCCTGGTCATTCTGAATCCTAGCTCTGCCCTCCAGAATATCTGCAGCTTCACTTAACTTCGTGTCATCTGCATGGGCGACTTGTGCTGCCTTTGGGGGGGGGGACATGCCCCCCCAGTGACCAGTCAGCAGCTGGGGACGGGGTTGTCCCCTGCAGCCAATCTCACTGACTGGGGGGGGGTCCACCTGCAGCCAATCGCAAGGCAGCCAATCACTGCAGCTGCTTCCAGAAGTGGTTGCGGCTGCTTCTGGGAGTGCCACAGCGCTCCACTCCCTGGCTGGCGCTTGCAGGGGGGGCACCTGCACTCCCACCTGCCCCCGTTGTCTATCGCCTAAGCGGTGACCATGGTGAGTCAGGAGGTGCATGTACACCCCCGCCCACCCCCTACGCATCGCCACTGGTCATCTGCAAATTTGTTAAGTATACATTCGATCCCATTCTCCATATCTTTAGTGAAGATAGTAAACAATGACAGACCCCTGGGAAACCCCACTTGATATCTCCTCTCAACCAGACACTGAGCCATTGAGGACTATTAGTTGAGTGAGATGGCCCAACCAGTTATGTATCCACTTCACAGTACCTTCATCTAATCTGCCTTTCCCTTGCTTGTTAATGAGAATGTTGTGGCAGATGGTGTGAAAACCTTGCTGAAGTCCACACTCTCTCCACTACTTTCTCCTCATCCACAGAGCCTATCACCCTATCATAGAAGGAAATCAGGTTGGGCAGGCATGACTTGCTCTTGGTGAAGCCATGCTGCCTGTTCCTGATCACCTTGTTCTCCTCTAGGTGTTTCACAATATTCCTTGAATATCTGCTCCATGATCTTTCCAGGTATTGGGACCAGACTGACTGGTCTGTAATTCCCTGGATCCTCCTTCTTCACTTTCCTAAACATGGGTACTATATTTGCCTTTTTCCAGTCATTTGGGACCTCACCCAACCTCCACAAGTTTTCAAAGAGAATAGCTAATGGCTCTGAAATGACCTCAGCCAATTGCTTCAGTACCCTAGGGTTTATCCCATCTGGTCCTGCTAGCTTGAAAGCATCTAGCTTCTCTGAGTAATCCCTAACCTTGTCTGCCATTACTTTAGGCTGTTTGACTCCTTCCCTATCTCTGCTGCCAATTGCACTCATCATTTGGTAGCTACTCCTGTTTGTGAAGACTGAAATGAAAAGGCATTAAATACTCCAGCCTTCTCTGTATTATCTGTAACTAGATTGCCTTCCACGTTCTGTAAGGGACCTATGGTTTCTTCGGTCTTCCCCTTGCTCTTGACATATTGGTATATCCCTTTCTACTGCCGTTGGTGTTGGTATAACGATGCCAGCCCATTTGCTTCAGAAGCCCCCTCGGCACCCCCCAATTTGTTAAATATGAGCTATTCCTTTTTTGACATGGGCTTCACAGGCAGTGCTGGGAAGGTAACAGGGGATACTGAACTCAGATCAAAACACTTCCCTAAGCACAGCAGTGAGGTGAGAAGGGGCAGCCCTGGGGATGTGTAATTTCCCACTTAATCTATCTACATTTTTTCGATCATGCCTTTTGCCACAGGGTTAAGTGCTGATGATACAGGACTGGATAAGAGGAAAAAGGAAACAGCGCATTGCTGCCCACAGAAACTCCAACTCCGAATGTGCTGGCTGCTCTATCGTATAGAGGAGAATGGCATGCTGGCAAGCTGCAGTGGAGCATCATTAAGATAAAGGCTGGGCTGGCAGTGATGGTGCTGAGCTAGGACCTGGTCTCTGCCAGAGGCTTCTTGGGTGAGTCACCGAACCTCTCGGGCTCTGTCTACACTCTGTGCAATACATTTCCCAAGGTCAGCACTCAGGCCTTCAAACTCGGCTCCTGCTCCTTATAGGCTGGCTCTGAAACTAAACGTGGCATGGTTGTGTCTGTCAAGTGCTGCCAGTGGGCTAATTGGTTTGGGGGTGGGTTGGTTGGCCTGTTGCAGCAATGCTAATTGGCCTGCCCAAGGCATCACGTGGACACAGCTATCCAGCTTCTAGCTGAGGAGACAGCCTGCCTGGAGCATTGCAGTGTGCTTGAGAGCACTGCTTCCAGGCACAGCAGGGTGTCCCATCAAAACCAAGTATACTTCCCTTCTCCCAGATGCTCCCTCTTTAGGCTACAAACTTTTAATGGCAGGGACTTTCTCCAGCTACATGTCTGTACATCATCTGACACTGTGAGGCCCTCACTTCAAGTGTGACCATCTTCTACATGCTGCTACTATTATTACTAGTCTTTATTTATTCCAACAGCTTTCCAAAGACAGCTCCCTTTTTGACATATTTTAATGTGCCAGAGGTGGCCACTTGTGTGTGTCTGGGTAGGCACAGAGGACAAGCAGATATTAGCAGCACCTTTTCCACAGAGCATTTGTGCAATAATATCTTGTTTCACAATGCGTGTCTTCACACAATATGTCACTGCTGCCATCTCCTGGGTTCAGTAGATATGCTGGAGTGCGTGTGATCACATTGCCATCTGGTGGCTATAGCTCACACAGGGTAGACCCTTCCACCCCTCCACATGCCTGGTTGCTCTTGGGTGACCACCACTGCAAAGACGGCTGATATTCTTTGCTAAACCCCTGCCAAAAAAGAGCCTTTTGCCCCACTGTACTTACCAATGTTGCCTCTACCTGCCCAGTTTGTGTTAGGAGTTTGGGTTGGGCAGTCCTTTTCATAACCTTAATGATATACACAAGAGGTGTTTATCTGCTTAGCTTCAATCTCTTTTTGAATGGCATAACAGATAATCCTTTTAGAACAAGTAGGGCAGTGGGATTGCATGCTGGGAGCTAGAAAGGAAAGCTGTCAATTAAAAAAAATGTGTGAGCTTTGTGGTTTCTTGGAAACTCAACCTTGGATCTCTGTATAGATGCATGGCTGATAGAAAGCAGCAAGTTCAAGGTTCCTAGGCATGGGCAATGCGCTGTATTCTGGAGTCTGGCTCCTCTACACCCAATCCAGTTTGGGAGAGGTAGGCTCAGAAACACCACTATGTCACTTTTGCTATTCCTTGATTTCAGGGTTGTGAGGCACTGAACGAGCACACTCAGGAGCAGCATCTAGACCCCAAGAAACTGACATGTTGTCTGTTAAGTGCCAGGGACACTAAGAGTGATAATGGTCATGCAGTACTAACAAGAGAATAGCAATGCAGGGCAAGGGCTCAGAAGTGCTCAGCATTGGCCAAACTCTGCTCCTGTTGACACAAGTGGTAAAATTCCTGCCAATTTCAGTGGCAACAAAATTAGGTGAACACTGGGCTCTTTTTCAAATCCTGCCCAGCACAAAGAAGAGTGAGAACAGCTTGTTCAGCTCCAACTCCTGACTTAGATTCACCCAAGGTTTTAATTTCATTATCCTGACAGGGACCTGTGTCTGGATTTCAACAACTGCTGGAAGGATATTTTCTGGAAAGCTTTAGATTGGTTCTGGAGGGTTAACTTGTCCATTTCTTAGCCTTACACCGGTGTGTGAAGCTATAAAGACGTATACAGCTAAAGAAGATCTCTGGGTCTTCCTGTGTTAATATCTCTAATGTCCTATTAAAAGTCAAGCATTTCAATAGGAGTAAACAAAATGCAAATGCATAACAATGCATGTAAAAAGCCAGCCTCTGCTATGCTTGTTATTTGTGTGTATCAAAGCAATGAGATCTTCAAAACTAAAGAATGTGTCATTGAATCCCTAACACAGAGCCTGACAGAAATCTGAAACTGTTGCCAGAAATGATCCCTTGTTATACCTGCCAGACAGCTGGAATTAGATACCAGAAGCAAATCTTTTAACTAAAATATTTTCATTATGCCTACCACTGCTGGGTATCCATTCCACCTCCATGGCATCAGGAGAGGCTGCTGACATGCTCCCATAAAAAAGACCAGAGATTGCTATCTGGTTACAAGCACATTAATTTCAATATGTTTGCAATGGTAAGACAGTTCTGCATTAGCAAAGCAATAAGCATTTATCTTATAGCTACCTTGCTATGACACTCAACCATCTCTAAATCACTTATTTATGACTTAGCAAAAAGAAAATATCTGCTTCCAGGTTCACAGAGCCACTGGCCACCAACTCAGAAAAGGAGAGCAGTTTTACAATCTTGTTAATGCCCCATCGTCTTTCATCTGCTGAGGAACCCATCTGATGCAAGAGCAAAAGCAGATCTGCTGAATTTTTCACTTCCTGCCTTGTATTAGGTGTTTTTAACAAGCTTGGAGTTTCTTGTTATTGGGATAACAGCTCCCACAGTGCATCAGAAATGGCGTGCCAGTGCACGAGGCTCCTCAAAAGAGGAAGGAGTGAACTTTCACAAGGAACTTTTTTACTGCAATAAGCATATCTACCATGATTGGCCAAGTCCTCAGGTGGTGTAAACTGATGTGGCTGACCTTGACAGAACCATGTTGCTTTACACCAACCCTGACTTGTATGGCTTTGTATAAATCACAGTGATTTGTACCTGCAATAGGGGTAGGGCACGGGATCGTATAGCTGAGCGGCATCTGCTCACCTTCTGCCAGGGGGTCCAGGGTGTGGATCATGAGCTGGAAGATGGTGCTGCGCATTTGACTGTTGTGGAGAGAGGCTGAGCTGCCTCCTCGCTGCAAGGATGGCATGAGCTGTAGAACAGAGCACGTGGACAATACAGCCATTAGTACCAGGGCCCTTCACTGGTTTCCTAGTTGTGTGATTCACTATGTTCGCAATTCATGGTTTCAGGGCTGGTGCCAGGAGCCAACATTGGTTCCACTGGTACCAATGCAAAGAGCAGACCTAGGGTGGGCAGGTTGTAGTCCAGCCCTTCAATCAAGTTCATAGTGTGCCTGAGAGCACAGTGAGCTGGGTTGTGCTCCCATTTGCTCAGGTCATGAGTGCAGGACTGAGGCTAAGGATCTTGAAACACAGAAGAGGGCACCTCTGGTAGGAGCATGGGCCCACTCCCCTCCTGCCCAAGACATCCCACACTAAATACAGAGCCACAGCACACTGCTGCCCACCTACCTGCAGCCTCTTGCCCTCTCCTGGTGATTTTGCTCCGTCTTCGAGGATGGACCCCGTACTTTTCTGCATGCAAACAAGAGCAACAAGTCATGGGGGTGTTCATGGGCTGCCTCCACTCACCCCGGATCTGGCACCGTCCACACACGAGTCTGAGACAGAGAAGCACTGTCTGCAAGTATCTGTAAGGGCAGCTCGCTGACCTGGGGCCACACATTTCCTTCAGAGAGGAGAAGCTTATGACCATAAAGGGGAGCGGGGTGAGGTTTGCAAACCCCTGTAGAGAGCAAAGCAGGGAGTGGTCAAAGGGATGCAGGGCCAGCGCCATAGTGTCCCCATTTTGCAATACTTCCTGAGGCACCAGGCAACCACTGGCTCAGTTCCCAAAGTGTACCTTCCCCATCGTCTCAGAAAGTTGCAAAGCAGGACTAATCCTGCATTGAGTGGCATTGTCCTCTACCCATGTAATGTGGGATCAGGTTTCTCCAGCCTGGCTGGCTCCAGCAGCTTTATGATCTGCTGCTGTCTCACAGCTAGTTCTCCAGTCACTCGAAGTGGAGAAGTTTGTTCCCAGGGGGTTGAAGGCCCCAGATATGATTCCCGCTGTTCACTGTAGTGTCTGAGTCTATGTATGCATGTTGCTGCAATATGTTATGCATGGGTTTCCTGTTGGAAATCTGCCATGTTTAGCAGGAACCACACAAAGTGGACTTTGGTTCCACACTCTCTCAGCTCTGAACCAGAAACCCAGATGGAGACAGGGCTTCCCTCTTCTGCACTTTCAACAATTCCTGCTCCACTGCCTCAGTTTACATGTAGGGACCCCCAAAGCTACAGAAATTGGAGAGGCCTGCTGGAAAAATCTCCGAAAATCTGTGCCTCTCATGATTATGCCACTGAGTTTACTCAAGGGACTCTACTCCCTGCATCTACTTCCTGCTCTTCCCTTCCTACATGAGCTGTCACTTTGACATTGTGTACAGAGGGAAGGTAATGATACCCTCATCAGTGAGTCCAAGGCCTCCACTTCCCAAACTGGAGGTAGTGGATGCAGCCCCAGACGCTCATGCTTATTCACTGTGGATATAAAACCCTGTATTCCCACCCACCAATACACTAGCTGCATGGATGAGGTCTGCTCCACAGACATGATCTGAACCAATGCAGCAAAGTGAGATTCTCTGCTATACCAAATCCCGATTCCCTGAATTTCCAAAGCTGAATGGGGTTAATTTATCAATAGCAGCTGAATGATAAAATCCCATGCAGCTCTCTGAAAAGAGAGACGTAACCTTAGTGTGTGGCCCCTGAACAAAGTTTCCCTTGATTTCCTTATTTTCTGTTGCTACCCAATATTTACATGATGCCTCCTCTTTTTTAAATAATTATCAAGCAAGCCAATTGCCTTGACCCCCACTGTTGTAGTTTGAGGGCCTTGATTGGGTTGTTTTAATGTGCCCTCTTCCAAAGGGGCTCTGTGTTTCCTTGTGGTTTGAGTCCAACATTCCCAACTAGATATCAAAATAACGAAGGCACCAACCTTCTTTTTTACTTCTAAAGCCGCTGCCTGGATGAAATTTCTCCTCTTGCTCAACAGATCCTTCACCCATTGTTCAAAGTATACATTCCATTTCATGGTGACCACATACATGCTGTAGGCACTCAGTAACATGAGGCTTTCCCACCAGTCAATTAAACTGTCTAGGAAAAATGCGATGAGCATCAATAGGTCTAAAATGTAGAATGAGACGTCTCTAAACAGTGGCCACCAGGTCAGATGGAGTATCTCCCTGGAGAACAGGGCACAGGTACCAATGACAAAGAGGATGTTAAACACGGCTGAGCCCACAATGGTGCCGATGCCCACATTGCTGTGTGAGATGAAGACACCTATGAGAGATGTGAAGAGTTCTGGTGCTGATCCACCTGCTGCCATGAAGGTGGCTCCTGCCACATCATCAGAGATCTGCAACTTTTCTGTGATCACTCCCAAAGCAGGGACAAAAAATTCATCGCACACTATGGCCAAAGCCACAAACACATACATCATACCAAAGATGTGAAGTATAACCCACCCTTTCCTGCGCTCCTCCACACTGAACAGGTCTTGGGGGTACTCTCCTTTAGGGGCATGTGTGGGAGAGTGCCTCTCTTCATCTGGGTGGCTGGATGTGACATCTCCTGGCAAGGGGCTTGGACTCACTGCCACAGAGATGGGCACAGTTGGCTCAGGATCCACATACACGCATTGCCTTATCTTGGGTGCTGTGGTGTCATTGTGTGCTGCAGCAGTCGTGTTGCTGGAAAGGTCCCTGATGGCCACTTTCACTTGCTCCTCAGGTTGAGATCCTCCCCAGGAGGCTGAAAGGATTTGGGGTTTATAGATAAACTGATAGATGGAGAAAGTCAATATCATGGCCAGCAGGAAAAAGACACGGTTCCATCGAAGCTTTTTCCTTGGTGGTAAATGCATTTTCTAAATGGTCACAAATCTGATCTAAGCTCCTGAAGCCAATGGAGGCTTCTCCTGGTCAACACGTTGTGTTTACATCCACCACTGGGGGTTTCTTGATGTTCCTAAGTGCCAGGATATCATTAGGACCAGAATGACACGCCATAAAGGGCAGAATCCTGCAAAAGAAGGCATTTTAGTATGAAAGGCATAATGCAAGGATATATGGCCTCCTTCCACTATAGAGGTAAAGCCTGCTGCTTTGAAACTTAATGCATCATTGATTGACATTATGTTCTGATAATATGAGATGTGTCCAGGTTGGCAAGGTCATGTCTGCCCATAGACTTCAAGTTTCTGACTTTGCACTGTTTGGGACTGTACAGATCTGTTCTTTCAGTTGGCCTTGTTATGAAGATGAGCAAGGCCCTGACCATCAGTTCAGGAGTCGGAGTCAGTTACTCCATGGCTCACAGCTTAGGGTTCAATCAAGCTGGGTTTTGATTTGGCCCCATCTATTATTTTGTAACACTGACAGAGTGTTCAGCAGCCTACAAACATATAAGAGGATGTGGTCCCTGCCCTGAGTACTGACTTTTAAATTGGCTGAATGCCTTTATAAAATGAAGTACTAGTGACAGCCCCATCATTTTAAAACCAGCTTCTAAACAGGCCAGTTACATATCAAAGTGAGCTTGGTAAATGGCTCTAATATATCCCTATTGATTTCACTCTGCAACTCTCCAATATTTGAACTCATACAAGATACAGACCAAGCAAAAGGTGATTTTTTTTTTCTTCAATTTGAGAAGGGCGTGAGGGAAGATTTGGTATAATAATGTCAAGGGTGCTGGGCAATTTTTGTTTCTTTAGATACATCTCTTTAAACCTATTGTACAAATTAGGACTGGCAAAGCAGAATAGTTATAATATGGTTTATTAGGAGATGATTATCATATCTTGCATAATTATTTGAAAAGTACTTAAGGAGCATGCCCAATTATAAATGCCAAAGCAACAGAGATTTGTTATATGACAATGCAGAAACCACGATTCAGGGCTGAGAAGCATTCACTATTTGCATGCTATAGTTTAGAGTATGCCCTTTCTAATGCATTTTTCCCAGAACAGGATTATTTTATTAAATTAGAAGAGAATATAAATCACAGTTCTGCAAGCCACTCCGTAATGAGCTCTTCATTAACATTTGCATGCATACTTTCATCTATACAGTCCCCTTAAACTAGTCGCTCTAAACTTCCTACAGGCTAGAAAAGAAAGAAATGGGCTCTGTAGGCTCCTTTTGGAATAGGAGGAGTTTCCTTTTGAACTCTGTAGTCTCCTTTGAAATGATGGAAAGTCATAGACCAGATAAAGTCTGCTCCTTTTGTCTGCAAAGTACACGTACCCATATAGTATGTACAGTATAAATGGTAACAATAAGCATGCTACAGCACAGTCAGCTGTATTCCAACATAAAGCATTTAACAGTAATGAACTAAAGTAAATAAATCCCCTTTACTACAAGAGAGACGAATAGGGAAAAAAAGATGCATAAGTTTATCCCGCACTATTTAATCACAACAATTCATATTTTCTCTCCAAAATGAGCTCCTTAAAACTAAAAGGGTATGTTCTCAGCTGGTATAAAATATCATAGCTCCCTTGACCTTGATGACTTCTGAAAATCTACCTCTTTTTATCATTATTTATATTCAACGTGCATTGTTCTCTCCTGTTCAATTCCTTTCCCCTGCATTTGGCTGTCTTGTCTAAGACATACCTCTCAGGCAATCATATGACCCCCCCCCCCCCCCCAAGCTTACCTTCAAAAGGTGATGTTCAAGACAAACTGGGGTACCACTGGTCGTGTTTAGCGATAGAAGTTTCTTTGACTCTTAGCACCCAGAATAGAGATGCAGTTATGGGTAGAGGCAGCAGAAAATGACCTCATCTTCATTGGATCTCTCCCAGGTAAATTCTAATAAGAGACAGGGTCAGGTGTGAAGGACATATTGCTAGAGGCATAGCCAATCCAGTTTAGTACCGGCAGCCCCTAAGCAGATTAAATAGTATTTTATAGGTTCTGGACTATCTCTGAAGCAAATATCTTTGTCTGTTACTCTGGGATGTTCTTAGTGTCAGAGCAGGAGATAATCTCTGTTATGAACCGCAAGATAAGAGCAACAGCTCTGAGATAGTGAGATGCTATATATTTTTTAAATGACAGATTTTGGGGGGAGGCAGATCCCTAGCTGAGATAACTTGTCATAGCCCCAGTAAGTCAATGGGTCTTGGATATGTTTCACCAGCTGAGGATCAGCCTACTTGGGACATTCAGCATTAGCAGACTCCCTCAGACACAGCTACATTTAATTAAGCATCCCAAGTAATTAGCAATTGTTTCCCAAATGTGAACGTCTGGCAGGAAAACACTAGCAGAAACTGAAGCTGACTTACATAGCCAGGTCCTCAGCCTCACTGAGTCTGGTGTAGCTGGCTTTGCTGTGCCATAAGCCTGTTTTGCACCTTAAATGTCTAGGTGAAGTGTCCATCTGCTGTGGTAGCTCCTGCTCCACTACCCTGCTAGCTCTAGGGTCCTGGTCAGACTGAAGGAGGCGTGGTTGGAGTTTGTTATGCTCTCTGGCTGTCAGAACAGCCCATAAAGACTGTGAGAGCCAGTACTGTATGCCTGATCTGAGGGTGGTACTAGCCCAGAGCAATCAGATCTTTGTCAATGCTGAATGCATTCAAGGCCATTGGCAGTTTTACCAAATGGAAATAAGACAGAGGTGGTTTGCAGGTATTAAACAAAGGCATTGTCTTGTGATGAACCTCTTGCCTGCATCCCCTTATCTACATGGACAGCGTCCAGTGAGGTTCTGCACAGACAGATCAGCTTGCCCAGTCAGAGCCTGGACCCAGTCTCTGCTTGGACAGCACCTGGCACTGTTTCGGCTACTTCAGGGCTTGTTTACACAGGGAAGCTACTGCTCCATAAGAGCTGTCATCTGGCTCCCTGTTGTGGAAGCTCCTAGTGTCAAGGCTTATAAGGATTCCAGACTCCAAAAAGCCACCTCTGGGATGCAGAGTTCATCCTGACTGGCAGCTTCCTCCTATGCCAGAAGTGGTGAAAATATTCTATAGAATTAACCACTGTCAGGAGATGCCTTTTGGGTGCTGCCCTAATTTCTCTCTGAAGAACTAAGGGCATGTTTCCATGGTAAAATAGTATTTCCTTGACTCCTTTTAAAACAGGAGTAAAGATAAAACAATATAGATAGCTAATGCCAGATCACCTGGGTTGAACTCCAGCTGCTAACGTGAGTTAAATCCACATCACCTTGTCCTCACTGCAACTCTAATCCAAATCAGCTAACATGCATGCAGTTGTTATAATGGCTTCTGCCTCTGGAGGCAGCATCACTGCCAATCACACTGATCATAAATTCTTCGCTTTTCACCCGGTCACATATTTAAAGGGATCTTCCACAGACTAATTCGGCAAACATCTTTCCTAGCATTTATTCCACTCTTATTTCTACTGGATTAGCCCTGCTGAAATCCAAGTAGTTACTAGTCCACCCACTGTCTTAGCTATCCAGACCTCTTGCTTGAATTCCAGAGGCCCAATTTCAAACAAGTTTTTCCCAGTTTTGGTCTGGGTGCATGTTCCCCACCCACAGTCTCAGTTCGAGACCGATGAGTTTGGTTTCATTGCAGATCTCCTATCACCTGACTTTTTGGTACATCTGGTCCGATAGGTGTTGTGTGGAGGTACCAGCCACTCTTCCCATGCATTTATGGATGCTATCGCCTATCCAACAGCCAGACTTCAAAAACAGCATGGCCTATCCTTGCATCTCAAACTTTTCCCCTTTTCAGTGCCTTGGAGCCCTCTCCCCTATTTCCTCATCTGAGAGAAGGATTTTCACTAGATAATTTGTAATTCTCTTTTTCCCAGCCTTGTACTTCATAGATTTCATAGACATTAGGGCTGGAAGGGACCTTGGAAAATCATCGAGTCAAGCCCCCTGCCCAAGGGGCAGGAAGTCAGCTGGGGTCATAGGATCCCAGCAAGATAAGCATCCAATTTTCTCTTGAAGGTGTTCAATGTAGGTGCTTGAACCACCTCCGATGGCAGGCTATTCCAGACCTTGGGGGCTTGGACAATAAAGAAATTCTTCCTTATTTCCAGCCTGAAACGGTCTTGCAGTAGTTTATAACCATTAGACCTCGTCATCCCTTGGGGTGCTCTGGTGAACAAGCATTCCCCCAGATCCTGGTGAGCACCCCTGATAAACTATAGGTGGCCACCAGATCACCCCTGAGCCTGCGCTTTTCCAGGCTAAAGAGTCCCATGGTTCTCAGCCTGCCGTCGTAAGGTCTGTTTTCCTGACCTCTGATCATGCACGTGGCTCTTCTCTGGACTCTCTCAAGCTTCTCCACATCCTTTTTGAATTGTGGGGCCCAAAACTGGATGGCAGTACTCCAGCTCCGGCCTCACCAAGGCCGAGTACAACGGGAAAATGACATCCCGGGATTTGCTTGAGAAGCACCTATGGATGCAAGCCAGTGTCTTGGTCATTTTACTAGCCGCAGCATCACATTGCAGGCTCGTGTTCATCTTGTGGTCAATCATGACCCCCAAGTGTCTTTCTTCCATAGTGCTAGCCAGCGTAGCACTGCCGAGCCTATAAGGATGCTGCAGGTTTTTCCTCCCAAGGTGGAGAACTTTGCATTTTTCAGTGTTAAACACCATCAGGTTCTTGTCCGCCCATGGCGGACCTGCTAAGCCTGTCCAGGTCCGCCTGGATCGCCCTCCTGTCTTCTGGTGTGGATGCTTTGCCCCAAAGTTTGGTGTCATCAGCAAACTTGGCCAGTCCGCTTCTGACTCCAATGTCCACATTATTAATGAAGATGTTGAACAATATGGGTCCAAGGACAGAGCCTTGGGGGACCCCACTGGTCACAGCACACTGTGACGATTGACTTCCGCCAACCACCACCCTCTGGGTCCAACCACAGAGCCAATTCTCCAGCCAGTGGATCATGGTGAGGTCGAGGCCGCAGTTAGCCAGTTTTGCCAAGAGGTGATCATGGGATACCAGATTGAAGGCTTTTTTAAAGTCAGGATATATGACATCAATCTCATCTCCCTTGTCCAGGTGATAGGTCACCTGGTCGTAAAAGGAGATAAGATTGGTCAAGCAAGACCTACCCGCAACAAACCTATGCTGGCTATCCCTCAGGAAGTTGCCGTCGACCAGTCTGTTGAGAATGGCCTCTTTAATAATCTTTTCTAAGACCGTCCCCAGTATAGAGGTCAGACTGATGGGCCTATAGTTTGCTGGATCCACTTTCCTCCCTTTCTTAAAGATAGGCACCACATTGGCCTTCTTCCAGTCTTCAGGCACTTCACCAGAGCGCCAGGAGTTCTCGAAGATCCGTGCCAGGGGCTGGGCTGTGATGCTCGCCAGCTCCTTGAGTACCCTTGGGTGTAAGCCGTCAGGGCCGGCTGACTTGAAGGTGTCCAGCCTGTCAACGTGTTCCTTCACGAGGTCAGCATTGATGGTGGGCAGGGAATCTCCCTCACCCAGGCCTCCCTCACTCAGGCCCCGCCTTATATCAGTCCACCTTATTGTGGTCATTTTTTTCACAGTGCCAATATTTTGCTGAAGCTGCTTCCTTTAATTTTTTTGCCATTATTACTCATTTCCCTTGTTTTTACAAGTTTATCATTTGCCTGAGCCAAAATATCAGGAGCCAAATTAGAATCTCACTTCTCCATCACACACATTGGACACAGAGCTGTACTTACAGGGCTCACAGTGATCAGCTTCCTCAGGCACCAGTTATCCTGTTCAAACCTTAGTGGTAGAGAACCACATGGACTCTTTTGATGGAGAAATCAGTGGTAGAGTGAGATATCTTCAATGTGACCCTGTTGATCCTTTTCCTGAAATAATCAAACAGAAGATATTTTTTTTCCCAAAGCTCCATACCTCAACCAGCCCCAAAACATACTAACTCTCACTTTTTCCCCCCAGGATTGCACTACTAATGCTTGTTGGTTTTGTTGCTTTTTGGCTACTTTCTCAGCTTTTGGGGTTGTTCTTGTGTTTCTCTTCCAGATGCTCAAAGCAATTGACAGGCAGAACTCCTCTCTCTTCATGTGCCTAGTATGTGCCTTTGGGGCAGTAATATGTGTCTGTCTTTGGGGTCACATAAAGGAGTTTAATGGCTTCATTTGTTAATGAAGATTGGAAGTTGTACTCTTCACATCCAAAAACATAATGATATATACCTTGCCATGATAAATTGCCCTAGGTTGTTATTGTTTGGTCTGTCTAGTGTTGGGAGTTCTTACTTCATTCTGGAATCTGGACTTTTATATACCCTTGCCATAATGATGGCAGGTAGTATTTTAATGGGTGTTTGCATGATGATGTGCAGCCTGCCAGGCAGCTCTGCTGAGAAATGCCAAACAGGTGCGTGCTGTCATCTGAAATTAAGAAAACAAAAAAAACCCCAACAAAACCCAGTTGTGGAAACTGGGAGAGACCAGGGAGGGGAGAGGGAGTGGGCTGTAGAACCAGACATCCCTTTTAATGTAGCTCATGCTTGCTGTGGTCAAAAGCTGATTCCATATCATAGCTGAGAACTACATGACTCTTCTGGAGTAATGTACAGCCTCTCGTGTGCTGATCTCTTGTAGGAGACTCCTGGTTGGGGTGGGAGGGAGGAAAGCCATGAGGTCTGCCGTACCCCCTTTCTCTGTGCTACGTTATGAAATTAAAGTAGCAGAGCTGCTGGTTGCCAATCAGCGAGTTCTTGCACTCTCGGGTGGCAATATGATTTCTGTCAGGAAAGACAGTGCGCACAAAGTAAGCACAGCACAGAGTGGTGTGGTACTAAGGTGGCACAGAAATGCCCCAGATACCTTTCTCTCTTCCCTGTCTTTGGTAGGGTTGTCTTCAGAGTATGTATCTCTACTTGGCCTCTGCTGGAGCCTGAACTCCTTAGTTCAAAGCTTATTTTAAATTTCCCCAACTGTCTGAGCTTTATTGTACAAAGGAGAAATTTTCTCCATGTCAAAACCTCAGGGGCTGCAGAAATCCTCTGAATATTCATTGCAAGAACAGGACTGAAACAGGAGGAGGCAGAAGGACACATTAGACTGTATTCTGTGCCTTTAATCTGCATGAGCTGGCCAGTCTCTTAGTTGGCACTGGGGACTGAAATGGGAGCTAAAAGCATGCGTCTCTTCAGCTTGAACTAAAGACCTTGGTTTTATAAATGAGCCTGAAACAGTCACCTCCTTGGAAAATAGATTAAAAGGGTGGAGAACGAGGGTCTTTTAAACCATGCTGGGCAGCGGGCTGTATTTATCCATCAAAGGAAGGTACAAGGCAAGGCAAGTCAATCCCGAGGCTGCTCAACCGTTGGGGCATCTTAGAGGCTGTAACCACCCTAGTGGAGTTGCTTTGCATCACCGGTGATTCCTTGGGCAGAGTGACCTGGTGGCGCCCATCTCCTCTCCAGGTACGGATGGCTGTTGGCTCACAGGGAGCTCATCCACCCTTTGAGGGGTCTTGTTTTTAGTCCTGCTGAGTGTCCACGCACCCTTCTCACCCAGGCTAGCTCAGGTGGCAGTGCAGTTAGTTGCTGACAACCCGACCATGGAACAGTCTGTACTGGTTTATATGGTACCAGAGAGCAGACTGAGAGAGGCCTGGCCTGACATCAAAGGAAGGTACAGTTTCCAAGATTTGTGGCTCCCATGTGAGTCAGCAGTGGAGGCTCTTTTGTACGCAAGAAGCCACAAGGGTTTGATCCTTTCCCTCTGTTATGGGTTTATATCATTAGGCATCTTGGAAAATCAGGAATTGCATAAGTATGCACCATCCCCCAGTATCCCATGGGTCTAATTAGCAAAATCCTGAATACCAGCATATCTCATTGATTTTGGTGACATTTATTTGTGTTCTGCACTTTGAATATCATTGCATGTCTTGGAAACATGGCTTTATTTTCAATTTTTTTTTTTTTATGGCATCCTTTAGTCTGTGAGAGATGGTAGAAATTGCAGCCTATGACATAAATGTCTCATGTGACCGAATAATCCCATCTGAGATTTGCATGATCTGTGGCACTGGTTGCAAACATATGCATCGCGGTGGGGTGGTTTGGGAGCTGCTTGCTTCTTACAGACTTTTTTCAGTTCAAGCTGTTGGGGCCAATTCCTGTCACGGGCTTTAATGCCCTGGTGGAGACGATGATGCCACTTGTTCGGATCACTTGCCAAGGTTTCCCATTGGCCAGGATCAAGTCCAAATGCCTTCATATCTCTCTTGCACGTGTCTTTATACCAAAGCTGGGGGTGTCCTGTTCTTCCTGTTCCCTCCAATAATTCCCCGTACACCATGTTCTTGGGTATGTGTCCATCTTGCAATCTACTCAGCTGGCCTAGCCAGCGCAGTTGTCTCTGTCTGAGTAGGGCTGTCACACTTGGTAAATTTGTCCTTTGAAGAACCTCTGCGTTGGCAATTTTATTTTGCATTTGAGGTCGAGTCTGAGGCATGAACAGCGCAGGTGGCAGCTGTTCAACCTTTTCTCTTAATGTCCAGAAGTTTCCCCACCCCACGTGAGAGTGCTGAGTACGCGAGCTTCGTACACGAGCATTTTGGTCTTGATGTTTAGTCATCCATGCGACCAGGACAAGCCCTACCCGACAACGAAGCATGTGCACAGCACCCATCTTCTGTTCCACTCCTGTAAAACTTCAGAGTTTTGCCTTTGGTTTTAATGGGAGTACGATCAGGTCTTTAATATGCTGTACATATATATGCATTGCCACCGTGGGAACTTGAAACGTGCTTTTTTTTTTCTTTTTTAAATGGGAGGCAAGACTCCAGGCGCTGGGGCATCTAAGAGCATCTGCGAAATACTGCAAGACGTCGGATGAAAGCGCGAGCGCGGGCAACCGTACACGTTAAGTAAAGGGGCAACAGATGCGTGAGAGCAGATTCAATCGCCGCGGAAGATATTCCAAAACCCCTATCCCATTTTATTTTTTTGAGTCTTCACAAACTTCTCTAACGTATTAAAAAATCTTCCACGAAAGACGAGAGAGAAGCGAACCTGTTATCACCGCACCGAGCGCAGGGCCAGACCCGTCTTCCACAAAAGATGAGCAGGGAAGCGTTTGGCGCGCGTTGGACTTCACGCGGTCGATTTACGAGGGCGACAAAGCAATTCCCTTTCTTATGACTTCGAAGGCGTTTCCTGGGCGTCCTGCTCCCGAATCGGGACCCTGGCGCGCTAGGCGCTGTACGGACCATGGTGCAGGTGAGCCCGCACCTAAACCGAACCGTCTTCGCACGAGACGAGGGGCAGCTCGCGAACGGACGACGTAAACCAGCGGTGTGGCGACCGAGCCGTGGCTGGCGTTTGTTTCTTGGGGCAGAGGAGAGGACGGCGCGTGGCTCGGAGGGGCTGGGCGGTGATGTGGCGGTTGGCGCTGCCGGCGTGTGGGGACCGCCGGCGGCTCGCTGTCAGCCATCCGCTCTGCCCCGCGCTGAGGCGGCGGCCCGAGGCCGGCCCCAACGGGCCGGGGCCGCGGCGCCGGGGGAAGCTTTCCGCGACGGACCCGGCGAGGCGGCGGCGGCGGCTCGGGGTGGCGGGGCCCTCATGACTGCGCGCCCCTGCCCCGCACGCACCCGCCTCAGGCCGCGCTCGCCTCCGCCTCCAACCGCCCGCCCGCGCAGCGCAGCGCAGCGCAGCGCAGCGCTTCCGGCCTCCCCGGGCGCAGCTCGGCCGGCTTCTGGCGGGGCCTGTGAGGTGAGGCCGGGGCTGCGCGGCGCGACTCCGCGGTGGCCGGGGCGAGAGCGGCCGGGCCGCGCCGGGCCGGTGCTGAGGGCCGGTGGGTCGCGCAATAAATGCGCCGCAAGCGCGAAGGACTTATGGCACAGGTCGCTGCTGCGTCGCGCGATAAATGCGGCCCGGGCACGCCTGCGAAGGAAGGCCGCCGCCAGTGCTACGGATTTAGTGCACGGTTCTCTGGTGGATTGCTCAATAAGTGTGCCACAAGTGCAAAGGGTTTCTTGCACGGTTCACTGGTGGACTGCACAATAAGTGTGCCACAAGTGCAAAGGGTTTCTTGCACGGTTCACTGGTGGATTGCACAATAAGTGTGCCACAAGTGCAAAGGACTTATTGCACAGATCACTGGTGGGTCATGCAATAAATGCGCCATGAGTGCAAAGGGTTTCTTGCACGGTTCACTGGTGGATCGCACAACAAGCGCCACAAGTGCAAAGGGCTTCTTGCACAGATCACTGGTGGACTGCACAATAAGTGTGCCACAAGTGCAAAGGGCTTCTTGCACAGATCACTGGTGGATCGCACAACAAGTGCCACAAGTGCAAAGGATTTATTGCACGGATTACTGGTGGGTCGCGCAATAAGTGTGCCACAAGTGCAAAGGACTTATTGCACGGTTCACTGGTGGATTGCACAATAAATGTGCCACAAGTGCAAAGGATTTATTGCACGGTTCGCTGGTGGATCGTGCAATAAATGCAGCGCGGCCACATGTGCAAGGTAAGGCCGGCTGCAAGTGCAAAGGACTTAGTGCACAGTTCATTGGTGGATCGCACAATAAGTGCAGCCCGGCTACACATGCAAAGTAAGGCCGGCCACAAGCGTAAAGGACTCTCGGAGCAGGGGTTGGACTATTTGTGACCTCCTGAGGTCTCTTCCAGCCCTCATTTTTTATGATTCTGTGAATCACGCAATAAAGGTAGACCCGCCACACATGCAAAGTAAGGCTGGCTGCAAGTGCAAAGTACTTATCACACAGTTCACTGGTGAATTGTGCAATGAAGGTGGCCTGGCTACACGTGCAAAGTAAGGCTGGGCACAAATGCAGAGGACTTATTACACAGTTCACTGGTGAATCATGCCATAAAGGCAGACCCACTACACGTGCAAAGTTATTCTCGCACAATAAAAATGACTGTCCTGCTGTAAAAAGAGCCAACCAGCTATAAAGTTAGTGCCTGAAAATGTGTAACAGCTGTATAGCTGGTTCATATCTAGCTTTCATATGAATGTGTAGCAGAGCCCTAACTTTGCTGCTTTGATAATCGCTCCACAGAGCTTTTCCCGTTTGCAGTGAGGCGCTGTTTTGCTCGGTAACAGAAAGGACAGATCATCATGCCGACGGTGGTGGTGATGGACGTGTCGCTCTCCATGACCCGGCCTGTCTCGGTGGAAGGCTCTGAAGAGTATCAGCGGAAACACCTGGCTATCCATGGACTGACCATGTTGTTTGAACACATGGCCACCAACTACAAACTTGAATTTACAGCCTTGGTGGTTTTTTCATCGCTTTGGGAGCTGATGGTTCCCTTTACCAGAGATTACAACACACTTCAGGTACAGCATTTAAAAAATGTACTTGAGAATCAACGAGTTGCTGGTGTTTGTAACATTCACCATGTTTCAGAATTACAGTGAAACTAGCCCTTTCACCTAAGGATCTCATGGCCAGTTTACGCAGACTAGCGAAGAGACCATTCCTCCCTCCAGAACTCACCTAAATTATCAGGTAGCAGCTGAAGTGGGTTAATTGCGAGGAGGAAGAAAATGTGAGAAAAGGGGGCTGAATAACAAAATGAGGTGGTTACTTGGTGAGCTATGTCTGCATACTGATGGTTCTGTGACAGTCATATTTTTGGATGTGAGCATTGGCTTGTTCCATAGGTGATGCAGCAGAAAGAAGCTTTTGGAAGGTTTAGGATAGATGCAAAGAGGTGTTTTTTTGCAGGGGACAATACAGAAGTAGGAGGAGAATGGGAAAAAGTGAGTGAGAGGTTTTCAGTAAGCCGGCACAACTGGCTAAAGAAACGGAGATGCGGAGAACACAGGAAGGTTGTAGATGTGCTCGAGAAATGTTAGGACACAGCACTGTGAGATTCAAGTTGCCTGATTATGAAACATAGTACTAGAAGAGACCTGGGTCTTCAAGTCCAGTCCTCAGCTACTGCAGGCACCATGTCATACACACTGGTTTATAAATGTGTAAGTCCTTGGACAGACTTGTTGCTTAAAACCAGTGCCCCGTACTGCTTGCCCTTTATCATCTGAATTTTGCCACGTTCTCATTTCCCTAGAGTATTTCTGTACAGTTGGCCTTGGGAAATCTGTCAGGCCCAAAGCGTTCAACCAAATCCCTGTAGGTTGTACCGCTGTATGTATTTTGCAGTGGGTTGTGATGCTTTGCTGATCTAATATATATTTCCATTTTAAAGAGGAGGGAAAGTTGTATAGTTGAAGCTAAACATGGACACAAATCTCTCTCTCTGCTAGATTTCACGTGTGGCAAGATTTCAGGCTGTGGGGCAAGCACCCTATGGCACAGTTTCCACCACCTCTATAAACTGGAGCTATAATAGCTGCCTTGCCTCATAGTGGTATTGTGAGGCTGCATTCCTCAGGGTCATATTTATGATATGGATAAATAGAGCCTTTTAAAGCTGAGCATGGTTTTCCAATCACTTCACTGGGTGAATAAATGGACCCTCAGAAAGCATTCTGAGATCCTTGAATGGGCAGTGCTGTTAGCAGAAGATTGTCATTTTGTGTGTATGCGGGTGTTTGAAACATCAGGACAATGGGAGCAAATACTGTGCTTTACATGGAGTAACAGCACAGCTTTCAGCATTTACCTTTATTATTTTCAGAGACCTGTAAAGGATCTTTAAAAAATGGGTTGTGCCTTACATGTACTTAGATTCCTTTCCTCTCAGCTTTTGTTCTTTGCTCACAGTTTCAGTTGTTCTCCAGTTAATATGCGGTCTGCCAGACCTGAATCTCTAAAAGGAGAGAGCAGAAAATACTGAATAAAACCAATCAAACCTTAGTTCTTTCCTTCTACATCATAAAAGGGCAAAAGCCTAATTTTTAAATTTTGCAGGTGATGTTTAATAATTGTTTCTCCCTTTGATAGTAATGCAGTGGGCACAGAAAATAAGTATGAGTTATTTCTGGTCTCTAAATAAACTGTATATGGTTTGTGATGATGATACTCCACCCAGAGGTGCTGATGTTCACTTGTCTTTGCAGGAAGCCTTAAGCAACATGGACGATTATGACAAAACATGCCTAGAAGCAGCACTGCTTGGGGTGTGCAACATTGTGCAGCAGGAATGGGGTGCAGCAATTCCCTGCCAGGTAATGGTTGGTGGCTGAGTTTGTTGGATTCTAAGAACAATCCAAGTAGTTCTGGAGTGCTGTAAACTGCATATTGAAAAATGAATGTATATAGCCATTATTGCAATGGAAGACTTCAGCCCTTCTGTAAAGTGCCTAGCAGCCAATTTGGGACTGACTTCTACCCAGATAGTGGTTGAAAGAACAGTACTGGGAAACCCTCTTCAGTACAGATTTGCATGGTACAAAGTGGTGATCCTTGAGCACTTTGGGGAAGCTTGTTTTATGTTCCTGGCTATTATCCCCGAGGAGCCATAGCCAGCTAGGTAGGAGACATGGTCATATACAACTGTCCTTTCCCAGTATTCACTGTGAGGATCAGGGCCAAGCAAGGGTAAGGGTTGCTGTTGAGCATGGTTTGTCCTCGAACCCCAAACCAAATGAGCTGCTTACATCTGCCCTGATCAGATTGAAGAATTCAAAGAACATTCACTCAGCCATCAAAGCTTTCAGCTGTGTTCCTTTGAAGGGAAAAGTCTGAATTTAGCCCTCATTTTTTCCAAGACACTAATAGCCTGTGGCTGTTTGAGTTATGATTTAAATTAACTAATTTTGCAGCTCAGTGGACTGAGGAACATCTCTTATGCATTCTTCAAAGAAAGAATTAAAAATCTGAGGAGGTTCATTGTCTAGATAGAACCTCTCATAGTCTCACCATTATAAAGGCACCTTGAAAAAGCAGACATCTAAAGCTAAGAATTAGAAGGGTGTAAAACAATCAAACGCAGATCAGATTCTTAGCAACTTGATCTCTTATATGAGGCACCACTGTGCTGGCCTATCAGGTGACTGATTGCAAAGCAATGAAAAATGTACTGTGCAAAATCTTTTCATAGTAAAGCATCTTCTTGGCAAGCTCTGCAGCAAACAAAAGCACCACAGAGATGATGCAAGTGGCAGAATGGGCTGTTGAAAAGAAGAGCATTGTGAACTGTGTGTTCCCTTTCCATCTGCTAAAAATCTGGATCATAGCTCTGGATATAAAGAATAAATATTTAATTTCACCGGGTTTTGGTGTTCCTTACTTCTTGATCTAACCTGTTGTGCAGAGTTGGTGTACAGAGGTCAGACAGCAGCCATATTCTAGCATAGAAATGGCTACATTTCACTGGGGTACACACAATCCAATTATTTTAGGTAACTCATAGGGAATTTTTACAGCCAACTTTGGGCTTCGTTTCAATGGAAAATCTTATCATGAGTACCTATCACTGCTGCTGAAAGATCTGAACAGACTAGTATGCAAGCCTATAATTGTTAGCAATGTATGGAGGGTCTAATGTACCTTACAGCTCTTTCCTTGGTGTGGCCCCAATTGATATCTGTGGAAATTAGGTTGGCCCTTTTCTTTATACAATGATAACAGATTGCACGTCCCTAGCATCTTTTGTCTGAGGGTTTTGAGCCCACAGCAGTTGCGTGGCCTTATGAGAAGGTAGTCTCTATGCTGAAAGGATGCAGAGCTTTGTAAGACTCAAAAATGTAATTTTACTAATCAGTCTATGTTTATTGGTAGCAGCATATGATACTTATAAAAATGCATCCTATCCTATTTGCTTAATTAAAACTTTAGAAGGTACATACAACTATTTATTATGTAGAGCATTTAATTTGTAGTGGTTAAATGCATTATGTAATGTACTTGTAATACGAGTGCCTAACTCTGCAGACTTTATAACAGTAATCCTTATCTACCTAGTCCATGTAAACAGGGACTGCTTGTGTGAGTAAGGATTTTCATGGTTGAGCTGGGTGGTCCCAATGGGACAACTGGCTTGAGTGAAGTTAAGTACAGGTATAAGTGTTTGCCATGTTGATGCCTGTCTACAGGTGAAGGCATGTTGAGTTGGAATTGCTGATATATCCTTTTCTTTCACACTAGGTTGTCCTAGTAACTGATGGCTGCTTAGGGATTGGCAGAGGCTCTCTGCGGCACTCCTTAACTACTCATAACCAACGAAGTGAAAGCAACCGATTTCCTCTGCCTTTCCCCTTCCCCTCCAAGTTGTACGTCATGTGCATGGCTAATCTGGAAGAGGTGATTCTTTTCACAACTTATTTTTCAGTGTTGGGGATAATAGTTCTTACATGTTCTCAGTCACTTTCTAACATCCTAGTTCTATAGTGCTTGGTTTGGGTGATAATTTGGTCACATTTAACTGCAGTGTTTGCTACCTAATTTTATGACTACCTTTAGATTAAAAAACATGAGGTTCCAGACTCTGATGATTCTTGGCAGTTTTGTTCTAGGGAATTATCCTCTTTATTTCAGGATTTCTGTGGGTACAACTTTCTGTGCTAGGTGAGGCTGAGATGTTGAAAAATAAGGTCCTAAAATTAGTCTCCGAAATCCATATCCTGTCTTCAGTAAATGGCTCATTTTTCAAGTGGACTACTGGATGCCCAGCATTTCGGAAAAATTAATTGTTTATTTGCAAATGTAAATGTAGACTTTCAGCTCCTGGGTTGGCATTTTGAAAAAAAGATTCCTAATCTGTTTTCATGAGAGTTTGACCATATCACTCTTGGGCACCTCCAAAAATCTGAGCTCCACTTTTGAAAATCTTAGAGTTATTTAGTAATAAAAATGTTTTTTTGTTTGTCACTTATATTTTTCCATAATGGGCACGCCAGAAATGCCATGAATAGAAGGATTTTCCATTTATGCAGGTGTGCTGCTTATATTGCAGGTTGGAGATCTTTGTCAAGGATGATTTTCTTGATCAAGCTGATAAAGTGTTATTAACATTTTAGAATAAATTGAAAAATCTTCTTAAGGTGATCTTTTATTAATAGGATGTGCAGTCACTCTCACAAGCAATCTCTGAGAACCTCCCATGGGAAGAGAATAATGTTTTGCTAGCCCTCTCTTAAAATTATATTATTCTAAAAAATCGGGAAGCTATTATAGTCACTAATAAAATACAGCTATGAATATATTTCTAGGTTGCATCCAATCCAATGTTGCACTAAACATAAGACATGCATGGTTTGTGCTGAAGTCCAATTAACTTAATCTTAGCTAGAGCTGGTCAAAAGATACAGGAAGGAGAATCTTGATGAGAAGTTTTGCTGGTGTCCTTTAAACAGAGTTGGAAATGGCCCCATTTTTTATTTTAAAAGTTTGAAATAAATTTGTCATTGAATGCATCAAAATCACTAACATAGTGGCTGTGAAAAATGTTCATGTGTTAAATTTTCATTTTCTGAATTGAGAATGAAGAATTTAGGAAAGGCCAGCAGATTTTTCCAGTATTTTTCGTCTTCAAATGAAAACCTTTATTAAAAAAAAATTGACTGGCCTAAGGTCCAGCCATTTGGATTTAGGCTTCTCCTCAACTGTCTACCTCTCACTGGCAAGGACCGTTAGGAAGAGTTAACATACAGACGTATTGTGAAGCTCTGTTCTTTTCCAGTGGTAAAATATCTGCATCCAGCCCATTCCTAATTAAGAAATGTAAACTCTGCCTGACTGCAGTTAAGATGGTCTAAAACTGCACATCGAGGAAGGCAGAATACAGTTTGTGGTTAGTGGATAGGGCAGGGGCAAGCAATTATTTTGGGTGGAGGGCCGCTTACTGAGTTTTGGCAAGCCATCAAGGGCCGCATGACAGGTAGCCCAGGGCAGACTAATATTGATTTTCTAAATTTTTTAGGGGCCCCGCAGGCTGGATAGAATGGCCTGGCAGGCTGCATCCGGCTCCCGGGCCACATTTTGCTCACCCCTGGGATAGGGCCTAGTGAGGAAAACTGGGCTCTGGCCTGCACTTCATCACTGTTGCATTGTAGGTAATTACTTGGCTAATAGGAGTTTTGTCATTGGCATCTCTGAAACTGGGATTTCACCCTTGATTTCTCAGACACATAGCTCCTGATGGAGAGAGTGCTATTTGCAATGCCTTGCCATTACTGGTAAAGTGCTGTGAGATTATTTCTATTGCAGTGGTGCCTGGGGGATCCAGCCAGAGATAATGGCTATGCTGCACCAAGCACTATACAAGCACATAGCAGAAAAATAGCCTCTACTCCAAGGACCTTACCCTCGAAGTAATCCTTTGAGGAAAGGGACTCTAGAAATACACCATTTATATTATTAAAGGTACTTCAGTACTCTTGAAAACTAAGTGTTCTTGTGAGTACTGGAGCTTTTGAAAAGGCTTTGGAAACTATGATTTACCAGCTGCAGTATAAGGGCCATATTCTGGCTAATAATAAAAGTTACATTAGGAGTAAATTTCTTGCAGGAGCAAACTCTTTGGCAGCTTTAAAAATTAATCAGATAATTTTCCGTTCACACAGACCTTACTCTTATTGGCAGAGGGAATCTTAAAATCTGTGTAATAACACATTTGTTCTGTTCTTGTGCTATATGGATATCTTTTCTTTTTCTTTACAGCTCCAGAGCTCGGATTCTCTCGATTGTCTGGAACGACTCATAGATTTGAACAATGGGGAGGGACAGATTTTTACCATTGATGGACCTCTTTGCTTGAAGAATGTACAGTCCATGTTTGGGTTAGTAGGCTTGTAACTCATATGGTTCTTAATTTACACCTGTAAAGAAAAACCTAATGCAAGATAACTGATAATTTGTGATATTTGAACTCGGAGGTTTTTTCTTTCCAACATCGTTTTGACTATATTATTGATCTACCTTGTCCTTCTTGGGTTATGGCTGGTATTTATTTTGTGTACTCTGTAATTAAAAACAGCAGCATCCATATTTACAGATATTTTCCTTTAATTTGACAACTTGGGATGCAAATTTGCCTGGAACCTTTTCAAGAACCAGCATTAACATGCCATAAAATTCATAATGTACTGTATCATTTCATCACTGGGCAATGCTATAACTATCAAGTTATCTTCAGATTTTACAAAAGATTTGGGAGCTCAGCTAGTGCACTTTAAACAAGCTTAAATAATTTATTTTCAACTGATTTGTCTTACTTTTTCCCTAATAATAAACAATCATGTTCTAGAAAACTAATAGACCTGGCTTATACACCATTCCACGCTGTTCTCAAATGTGGCCACTTAACATCTGATGTGCAAGTATTTCCCAGACCAGAACCTTTCATTATAGATGAGGAAATAGATCCTATCCCCAAAGCAATAAATACAGGTAACAAATGTTTGTTTTGTTTTTGATTTAAATTTACTTTAGTTTTAATTTTTATTTCTCTTCTAGCGTCCCCCACCTTGCATAGTGCACGTTCCCTCCTCACTCTCTGCCCCGCAAGGAGTGGCATGTAGTCACCAGTAACACTGCAGTTGTACTCACCCTTTTCAGACTCCTGTATGGGGCTGGAGTGATATAGAGGGTTTCTAAAAGCTTTGTTTCACCCAAGGTGAAAATTTCCCTGGTGCAGGGGCAGGTGGACAGCTGCAGACTGACCTCCAGGGATTTCTCTGAAAGTATGATGTAGAGGGTAGAAGGGGCATGTTGGGCTAGAGCAGCATTTCTCAACCTGTAGGTCGCCACCCGAAAGTGGGTCACAAGAATACATGAAAGGGTGGTGAACAAACTTTAAAAATGGATCAACAAACTAAAAATAGATTCTCCTTTAAAGGAGAAAAACGTGGGGAAACCCTGGGCTTTCCATTGCAAGCTTTCAGAGTCCCAGCCTCCAAGGGGCTGCTTGGGTCCTGCCATACCCCACACACACCTACTCCCTGCCCCACACACTGGAGGGTGGGGGGCAGTGAGTCAGGAGTGAGGGGCACCAGGTTGAGACTGGCCATCGATGTTTACAAATGGGTCCTGATACAAAAAAGGTTAAGGACCACTGGGCTAGAGCATACAACAGTGTGGAGAGTCTAATTGTCCGTATACAGTGGGAGGGGGCAAAGGATTCTTAAAGTCTCCTTTGTCCCTAGGTTACAAGTTCTAGTCTGAACCTCTTAAATGGAGACTGGCTGGTTTTAGGAGTCTGACAAGCAGATATGGAGACTTTCACAGCTGGGCAATTTGAAATCAGGGCAGCCTGGTGGTGACTAGAAACCATTATCCTCTGAAGGTCGCTCAAAGGCAAATGAGCTGGTGGTGGCAATGCAGGTCATATAAGAAAGCTTGCATCAAAACCTTATTGTCCCTTGGAACAAAGGAGCAGGCTCTGTAGAGAAGCCAGCAGAGACTGAGCTGTTCTTGAGAGGCTGGGATTGAGAAGATTGGCAGGGCAGCCTGGAGAAAGCTTCCACTGCCATTGCCTAGATCTTCCTTCTCTAGCCCTGTCAATCTGGCACTGCTTGCCCCTCCTAAATTCTCTCTAAAAACAATGAGGAAGGGCAGAGTCATTGTTCGCAGATGGTGAATGACACCCAACCACAGGGGACACTGATAATTGCGCACAACCCACAAATCAGCAAGCGCATGACAAAGAGAGCATATACTGCAGTGTTTGCACCTATGGCGTAGATAGAGAATGCAAGGTTGCCTCAGCAAAGTAACCTCTAGCTCGTCCATATTGTGCACTTGCCCTGGTGCTTTTGACTTTATTCCTTACTGTTTGGTAGTAATGGCAGATTGTTCCAGGCGGTCATTTCCCTTCCCCAATCTCCCCTGTGCAGTTTTGTAAATGAGATTTGGCTCAATTGCATTGTTCAGCCAAAAGTGGGTACTTGCAAAAAATACAGTGATCAAACAATTACATTAAATTGCACTACAAGTGCAGTAGGTTCACTGCAGCTGGGGCATCTAGGCTTCATTGATTTTTACAGATACAAAGGACAAATATTTGGGTGGGGAGCACAGTGTAATTACATGTTTTTGTGGGGTCTACATTGAATTCAGACTGGTATTACTTTTAAATAGAAATTGATATGAGTACTGAAAGCTAGCACAGCTGAACAAAATGGGGGCATGGTGTTAGTTTGGATAAGAGGACTTCTCATTGTATTTCCGCTAAGCGGGTGAGCTGCCTGTCACTTCAGACAGGAAATTTGGTATAAATGAGGTGTTGCTCTATGTCCATTGAACTGCACCTTAATTGCAGTTCAATTGACCATTTGTAAGTTTAATTAAGTGGTGTATTAGCTATGGAAAACATCAATTTTTATAGCCTTTGGGCCAGATTCGTTGCCACAGAGCTGAAACATTTAATATAAAGATTACAGCGTTTATTAGATCTCAGCGTTTATTAGATGAACCCAGGAACTCCTCTGACTTGTACTGGGTAAGTATGGTGCCCAAGGGATTCACCATGCTCTGGCTCCCCTGCTTCATTATTCTGTGCATCTTGGATACAGAAGCTGGAGCAGCAGAAGGGGGCTATGCTGAATTTATATTTGCTAGCGATTCTCTTCAGTGGGGCTAACTCTGGAAAGGAGATGAAGAGAGACTTCTGTTCCCTGTGTGCTGTGTGAGTGATGGGAAGGGAGTGGCTCAGGCACTCAGCCTTACCCTCATTAAAATCTCAGACAATCCACATCTGCAATTTCAGAGATGAGTGACCATTCCTGTCCTTTACGATTTATAACAAATGCCTTGAAAAAGCTGATAGTTATAACAACATCTTTCCTGGATAACCTGGTGCCTCTTGCAGAAGGGCTACCTGTGATAGTTGGTTTTTAATGGCCCACTTTGAAGTTCCATTATTGCTGTGTTTGTAACACAGACAGTTCCTGCTCATGTTCAGGTCCCAGTGTGATAGGTGCTGTAGACACAAAAAGCTTCCAGACATCCAAGAACTAGTGATGTTAAACTGATTGTAAAAAATGTATTGCCTGTTTCCAAATCTGACCTAAATCTATTGTTTCTTTACAGATCTAGAAATAGTTGGTTTTATAGACATAGCTGATATTTCTAGCCCTCCTGTCTTATCTAGACACCTGGTGCTGCCAATAGCACTCAACAAAGGTGAGCAGATTTTGTTTCTAATGGTTGTTGTTGTGCTGTTTGGAATTCACTGTTTTTATCTTCTGTTGGCATGGTGGGAATACAGGAAAGCCCAGCATCCTGCAGATCTCATAAAGGGCAAGTGCCGTGTCCTTAAAAAGGGACGTTTTTGATGGCCACATTAAAATTAAAATCTTAAACCCTACCTCTACCTTCTTTCTTTAAAAAAAATCCTCTTAAAAGTGCATCTGTATATGAAAAGGCGAAGGTGCTACAAGGGGAAGTGACCCTTTTGTAACACCATAAATACAACTTTCTGAATTTAGAGCTAAAAGTAACCCTGGTCAGGAAGCAGGCGACACAAGATGAATGCTTAATGCGGGCATTTATCTGCTTGTACTGATTTGGGGCTTGGGATGTTTTTAAATCTGGCCTTCAAAATGGCTTTGAATTAGCACTGTGATTATTTATGTTACTCAGAAAAGTCACCCACTGCTTGCTAGTGTTATTTGTACAGCATGTGTAACCAGGTGGCAGGTGTGAGTTGTAAGGGTGTTTAGGCAAATCTCAAGATGTTATCTCCTTTCCTCGTTGTATGCATTGGGTTGCATTCAAATGGACCTCTACTATCCTTTCACTGTGGTTTCTGGATAATGCTTCCTTGAGCAGTGCAAAGAAGAAATTTTGTGAGGTTTTTCTTGGAAAAAAATATTGAAAGGAAAACTTTGCAATTACTGGGTTGGTCTCTACATATCAGCACTCTTGTTCTGCCAAACATGTCTCCCTTGTAAGAACCAGCTGTTGCTTGCTGAAGCACAGCTGTATTCCAGCTGCTAACATGCAGCAAATTGCTCCTATTGATCTAGAAATGGGAAACATCATGAGAGAGGATGGTTCAGGGATCTCTGATCAGAAGACACTGTGTGCAAGAATATTGGTATTTTAGTGTTTTTTCTCCAAAGATGAGTTACCCTTGGGTCTGGGGCAGCTCTTCAGAAACAGTTTTGTGAGGAAGATACAAAAGAAAAATGCATCATCCTGTGCCATCTTAGTTGTACAATCTGCTTTGCTCAGGCATTTCACTTGGCAGCTGTTCAAGACGGTCTTGTGGTGCAGTCCTAGCCCATGGGGTTCAGCATATCAGAGGGGAAGCTGAGATTGTGTAAGAACTGGAGCTTTCCTATAGAAAGGAGAATGTGTGTATGGGGCCAGTGTTGCTTTTTTGAATGTGTGTGGGGGGCGAATGTTGCTCTTATAGGGTGGTTTGCTCTCCACTGATGACAGGCAGCTGTTCTAGGGGACTTTCCTAGCGACGGGTGCTAGATGCCCTGCATAGTAGAACCAGTGCTTGTAAGTTTTAATTTATGCTCTTGCTTTCTCTCTCTTATTTTTTTTCACAGAAGGGGATGAGTTGGGTCCAGGGATAACTGATGACACAGAAGATGAGAATTCAGCTAATCAGATTGCTGGCAAAATACCCAACTTCTGTGTACTGCTGCATGGGAGCCTGAAGGTGGAAGGCATGGTGGCCATTGTCCAGTTAGGGTATGGATGTGGAGTTCTTCTTGCAGTCTTTCTCTGCCCTTGGGGATATAGGAGCAGTCATTTATGCAAATTTCACAGTACTGGATACAAAAGCTGGATTTTTTTTAACGTGATTCAGGATTTTGTAGTTTGCAGAAGCTTTCAAGTGACAGTAGGAAGTGAATTTAAGTGAAAGAAACATAAAGTTTTCAACCTGTACTGTCTACTCTTTTCTCTAGGCCAGAGTGGTATGGGATGCTGTACTCCCAGGCTGATAGCAAGAAGAAATCAAACCTCATGATGTCTCTCTTTGAACCTGGGCCTGAACCCCTCCCATGGCTAGGGAAAATGGCACAGCTTGGGCCTATTTCAGGTAGTAACTAAGCCAGTTTTAAAGTCTCTTGTGCATGTGATGTTTGTTGTGTTAATGTCCCAGCCAAGTCTTGTTCTTAAAAGTCTTTTCTTCTTTCAGATGCAAAAGAAAACCCTTATGGGGAAGATGACAATAAGAGCCCTTTCCCCTTGCAACCCAAGAATAAGCGGAGTTATGCACAGAATGTCACTGTGTGGATCAAACCAAGCGGCCTGCAGGTAACTGCTCTGTGTTTGGCCTTGGTGCTTTGATGTAGCTTACCGGTGATCCTTTGGAAGTATCCAGCACAGGGGTGCAGATAAGTGGGGCTCGACTGTGCGTCAGCTGCTCTGGGGAACTGTCTATATCCCCATGTCTATCCCACAGGAAGTGAGTACTGAACTAGGGCAACATAGCCCTTGGAAATAGGGCTGAACTGATTCAATTTGGCTCTTTAATTAGGGCAGACTGGTAGTTATTGTGGGGCAGCTGACATGTAACAAGTTACCGTCTTCTTTTACTGGCTGGACTTTGTTGATACCCTCCCTGCTAGCAGCAGAATGGTGTCTGTTGCTTCCATCTTGTACAGTTACTTTACTGTGGTTTCTCTAAAAGCTTTCTCTTTAAAATGACATGATTCAAACACACAAGCAAATGGAGATGGTTCACTGAAAGCCATCCCTGGCCACTTGGCATCATGCTTAGTTCAGTTGGTTTAGAGCAGGGGTGCTCAACCTCCAGCCTACAGGCCAAATGCGGCTTGTGGACCCATCACATCTGGCCTGCAGGGCTCCCCATGCTAGGGGTGCACCAATAAAGATTTTCTTGGCCAATACTGATAGCTGATTATTAACCATATCGACTGATGCCAGTCCAATAACCAATATTTAGTAATAATGTAGTTTTCCTTCTATTGGTGCTGGTCCAATAGGCAACGGATATATCAGTGCGCCTATACCTATGGGTTAGGAAAATTGGCAGTGGGGGTGCAGTGGCCATTTATATGGAAACACTCTCCCCTGCCAAATTCTGAAACACCAACCAGTGTGTGTCCAGTTGCGGCCAGGTCAGGCTGCACCCCCTTCCCTCGCAGGGCTGGGCCAACCCCCTCCCCTCCCCACAGGGCTGGGTCAGGGCCTGGCCATGCCCCCTTCCCTCCCTGAGGGGCCAGGTTGGGGCCTGGCCCCATCCCCTTCACAATCCCCCACCTCTACAGGGCCAGACCACATTCCCTTCCCTTCCCTTTCCATGGGACTGAGTCGAGCTCCTTTTCTGTGCCAGGAACTGGCCTGCCTCCATCCCCCTCTACATGGCCAGATGGTGCCTGCCCAGGTGCCGGATAGGGCATGCCAGCTGTATCTGGTCTGTGGACAGACTCGGCACTGCCAGTCTGGCCCACCAGGCAAAAAGATCGAGCACCACTGGTTTAGTGTAATTGCCGTGTGGGCGTTACCCTGTGTGAGTAGCATCAAAAGCCGGTAATCACAGATGCTCCGGGAAAGATTGAAGGATTGTTTCCTAAGCCATTGTTGGGGATTCTTTCCTGCAGTCTCTCTGAAAAATGACATGATCTTTTCTTTTCCTTTCTCTAGACGGATGTGCAGAAAATCTTGAGAAATGCAAGAAAACTTCCTGAAAAAACTCAAACATTTTATAAAGTAAGTAACTTTGTAGGATTGATTATAACCACACTCTGTACAAACTGGAAGCCCAGTGGTGATGGCCCATCAATAGAGAGCCTGAGTGCCATGTAGGGGGTGTTGACATGTGGTCGGCACTAATTCTCAGCAGCTGCAGGGAGGGAGGTGGGCATTTGATTCAGTTCACTGATTAGTAAAGCTGAGATGCTGAATCCCTCTTCTATCTGCTGCTTGCGTGGACAGAGTTCCTGTACGTTTTGGGGGTGGTAGATGTTCTCTCAGAGAGAGGAGGAATGGTATGCACTAGTCACTCCTGCCAAGTGAGCTCCTAAATGGAGCAGGGAGACTGTCTCATCCTGCTTTCACAGGCCGGTACACAGGGCACAGGACTGGTCCAGAGGGGTCACGGAAGGAAGTGAGAGCATGAATGAGCAGTAACCCCCACAATTGCTCGTCTGAGGAGCTGCTGCCTGCAACATGTTGAAGGCTGCTGTTAGCAAAGCAGAGTGAAATCTAATACTCCAAGGACAGATGGCTCCAGTGCAGCACTCTTAAAACCAGATTATGACCAGGGTCGATTGTCACTCCTCCCACAATAAAGCAAAAGCAATTTATGATGTTTGCCTCCAGCTGGGGTGCTGGTGTGCCCTGTAGAAAAACATGCAGAGCCACAGTCCCTGTCATAAATTTACAACCTAAGAAAATCGGTATTATAAATCTGCTGGCCCTGATGATTGAGATGCTACGATGGAGCAAATGACAGAGCACTTAGCTTCAGGACTGCTAGCTTGGGAGAAGGGCAATATGACCATGGAAGCAGACAAAAGCAGGTGATGGGGAAACTCAGCGCTTTTAGTAGCACTGGAGGTTGCCCTTACTTCATTTTGTTTCTGGTTGGGAAGCTTCCCAAACCAGAGTCCACCTGTTTTACTGTTTGAAGCAAGTTTGCAAGAAGCAGAATTTGTTAGAAGAATAGGGATGGTTTTCAATGGGATTTTTCTTCCTCCCAGGAACTGAACCGTTTGCGCAAGGCAGCCTTGGCTTTTGGCTTTTTGGATCTTCTGAAAGGCGTGGCCGATATGCTGGAAAGGGAGTGCACCCTTCTCCCGGATACAGCTCATCCTGATGCAGCATTCCAGCTTACACATGCTGCCCAGCAACTCAAAGTGGCAAGTACTGGGACCTCAGAATATACTGCCTATGACCACAACATCACCCCACTGCAGACTGACTTCTCAGGGAGCAGTGCCGAGAGAATGTGAGAGCTGTTTTTTAGAACTTTTTGGAAAGGATTTCCAAGTCTCAAGTGGTCCAAAGTTTCCTGTCTTACTTGCTTCTGGGACCTGTTCAAATATTGTTCAAAGAACTTTGATACAAATTGGAGAGTCTCTAAATACAGTCTCTTTATTTCTAAATGTGGGACTGATTTTGGTTTTGGTGGATTTAGAGGTTGACCTGGAAAGTGTATTTTTAAATGTCTTGCGAAGGCCTCAAATACTGCATTTAAGCGTGAGCAGAGGGAACTTGGTATGTTGTTAAAGGATGTGTGAAGAAACAAAGGCAATGCTCTCAGGCAGTGGATGGTGCCAGCACTATGCCCATACCCACTGGCGATTGGGAGCTAACTCTCAGCACTTAGATTAGTGGCAACAAGCATTGGTGAAGCCTCTCCCCCAACAGCTGGGGTTATCGTTTGGGGCTTGCCTTTCCAAGTGCCAGGTATGCAACTGCACACACGTGCATGGCTCCAGGTTGGATGCACAGCTCACCTTTTCCACGAGCAACTGCCTGACAATTTATGGCCTGATGTTCAAAGTGCAGTTGCTAACATTTTAGCATCACCTGTCCAGTGGTGCTGACACCCATGAAGAATAGTTTACATTCTGCAGTGAAAAAGTGGGCTTTTTAAAAATAAATTGTAAGATATGACATTAATAAAGGTTAATGTTTTATGGAAACTGCTTTTGGTTCCAGCTTCATAAGATCTCTGGCATATTCATGCTTAGCATTACACAGGCTTAATATTGACCCAGGGAAAGTATGTCCATGCTGTTCCCCATGAAGGTCAGGTAACAAATTGTTTCCAGTCATTTGTACAAAGAACACCACAAAAGAGGACTTTGCTTGTAAATCTTTATTGATAGAAACACATATTCTGTTGCTTTTAGAACTAGCAAACTCAGGAGATTATGGTCTGTAACAACTTACACCAGATATTACAACTTAACTGAGAAATGTCATGTTGTTATGAATATGCATTCTATAATAAAGAATAAATGCCCTGTTGAGGAGCTCGAACAAAATAATGGAAGGCAACATCCCTGCCGTGCTAACGAGATTTCAGTACTAACACTAACCTATATGATCCCTCAACTGTTATCAAGCAGGTTTATGTATGCAAATGTGTGTGCAGTAGTGAAGCAGTAAGTTTATAAATTTATGCCCTGCCTCTCCTGAGGAAGCTGTCTGTGCCCCGGCTTTGCCATCATGAGCCAAAGGTTCATTCACCAGACATTTCAAAAGCAGCAGAAGTTCTTCATGACCTAATGTCTTTCATTGATAAAACTGTTCGTTGCAAAATGCCCTCCAATGAATCTGTGTGTCCTTACCCTAGCCTGACAGGAAGTAGCACTGGGACTGTTTAACCGTGAAAAAAACAGCCAACAGTTTGATCAGTTGGGAGCTGGGAATAAGAAGGACAGATACCTTTTTCCTACAACACTTTTAACACACAGCCAACAGCCATGCAAACAGTGGGGTGTAGAGAACATTGGGGACGCTTCTGGATTATGGCTGTTAGCCTGCATTAATACTGCAAGCTGCTACAGGCTTTTAAATTTAACCACAGAAGCAAGACAGGGCTGAAGTCTAGGAGGTCAAGGTGGAGGTGCAGGGAGAGGGTCCACCACTGAAAATAGCTGATGCCAGGGTGGGGGCAATTTCTCTATGACGGTATTAAAAAAATATCTCTAATGCAAACAGTGAAGTGTCTGAAAGCATTGCTTGACTCTCCCCTATCTGGTCTGTGGCACCAAAACAGCCTGCAGCTTCCTGGATCAACACAGACCCCCAGCACTCCATACTGAGAGTGGGTAAGCAAGTACACTTGGCAAGCTCCTTAGCTGCACTCTTGTATTCAGGGAACAGGAAAACCGATGCTTGTTTCCATGTCAGCACGATTTGATCCATCACGTCCCCCTCGCAGTTCCCGACAAAAGCAAGGACTAGCTGCCTCTGCTACGCTAATACCTCAGTGTTACCTGTGTGCCTCCTAATGCAGTGCTCATGTCTTTTTCAGGATACTGAGAACAAAGGGAACTTCCTGGTTTTCCAACATTCGAGTATCTAAATTCTCAGTCAGGAAGGGGGGGGGAGTTAAAAGCCACACAACAGCACAAAGCAGCTGCTGCCTTAGTGTTTTACCTGGTAAGCCACCGAGGGACATCAGAAGGACTAGGCTGCTTCCACTACTAATGACTGGATAGGACATAGGCAGCCAGACAGGCGCTGTTCAGGAACACAAGGTACTCCTGCTGCACTGGTAGAGAAACTTGCATGCAAGCCAAGAACAAGTTAGTCATGTCCAAGCCAACCAGTTGTACCTCCAGGTTATTTATAATCAGGAGAATGCTGCTAAAAAAAGCAAAGTTCCCACTGATCATTAATAAATCCCCCAAACCTTTTTGGGAATGAATGGTCTGATATATCCCAACATCAGAAGCCTTATCTGCATGCAATATTAAAAGAGCAAATATCCAATTCAAAATAACTAGTCTTTTTCTATTCAGTGCTGCTCCATTTCTTTTCTTGTAAGCATATTATATGCAGATAACAGGATTTCTTGGTAACGTGGTGGTCAATGGGATATAAATTTAAGTATTAGGTCATTGTTCAACATTAAATACCATGCATATATGACTGAAGAGTAACTAAATACAGTATAGAGGAATGTTTTCCGAAGATGCTAAGAAATCTAACGTGATCATTGAACTGTACAAAATTATTTATAGCATAATGGGTAAAACTGTAAGAATCACAGGCTCATCTCATCTTTAAGATAAATTAGGTAAGAATCAAAATCACAGCTTTGCTGACTTTACTTCATCTTTCTCTTTTTTGGTCCAAGTTTCTGCCTCCTTTGCTTGTAAAGGTAACGGAAGTTTATAAACAGTCCTGAAAGAGAGAGAGAAAATGTTTACTTGATGCCAAAGATCCCTGCAAATTATTTATGCCAGACATTTTTTTTTGCAAAAATTCAGGAACTGGCACATTTCTCAAACTAGCACTTGCAAATAATAGTTAAATGATTTTTTCCTTAGGTGTCTAATTATGAGAGCTAAAGAAAAACACTGCTTTGGTACTGCAAGGCTGCTCAGGAGTTCAGGTTGTCACCTTTGAAAGGTAGCAGAAAAAGGTAAAATAATTCTAGGGAACTTGCAAGGAAAGAAGTGTTGTAAAACTTGCAGAGGCTGTATCAGACTGGATCCCCAGTGAGACGGGGGGAAAAGTGTCACTCTGATTTACTTTGTCTGACAGAATGGACATCTAGTTAGGGTGCTAAGTTTTTGTTTGTAAATCCTGAGTTGAAAACATGTATTCCTCTGACATCAGTAGCTTCAATCAGTAGCTTCAGCCAAGACACCACACTTTTATCAAAGATCCACTAATAGAGAACAAACAGGTGTAGTTGATCACAGGTAAACATCACTTTTATATAATAGGCTGCTGTTAAGAAATCTCCTATATTGCTTTCCAGAGGACTACTCCTTCATATTGCATTGGTGCAATGACAGTCTAGTTAAACATCTCTATCATGCTGAACTATAAAGTTTTTAGCATCTCTATCTGTATGTACCTCAAAGTAATCTATGTTCTAGGTCTTCTTTTTAAGCAACCATTATTATTCACTTGTTTTACCTCTGAATTTGTTCGGTTAACATATTTAGACATAACACACGGGCAAGAAGAATTTAAACTTATAGAAACTGGTGTTATGATTAATTCCCAAACATATGCTAATAATTTAATTTTTTTAAAATGAAGCTGTCGTCTTCCTCCCTGCATCCCGACCCCCCGCCCCTCCCTGACCACTGATTTTGGATTTTTCAACAGCTGGGAAAACAACAAAAAAACCCAGAATGGCCTACCTAAAAATAATAATATAAGGTAGATCTGAAGAAAGAATGAAAAGTTGATTGTGACGTTCAGTGGATTTGGCAATCTCAAACTGAATTTTCCTGTTTCACTGAAGATGGGGATGGCCTGTATCACAGAGACAGCTGAAAGCAGAAAGTGAAGCAGGTGAGAGGTCAAGTACAAGGTAAACTATACAGCTAGTCAAACAGGAACTTTCTCAAATGTCTTCCTTATTTGGTAAATAGTGACTTCAGCATAAATCAACTTAAAGTTGTTATTTTAAATGAAGTTGCCCCAAAGTCCTGGTCTTTGCCAGACTTTAGCCCTTGGGATCGATGAGCAGTGCTGTGAGCTCATTCCCTGCAGCAAAGGGACTACTCAGCCTGTTTCTCTTATGGCTACAGCAGCTGGTTTCTCTTATGATTGCAGACCAGCGGTGCAACATTTTTGGAGAAGAACTCCAAGCTGTTTCATGCAGAAAAGTTAATGTAAACACATTTGTGAGACTTCCTTTCATATGGAGGTGAACAAAGAATTAGATTGCTACTGTTTCTCTAGCATAATGGATCTCAAACTGGTCCTGGAAAAGAGTGGAGCCCATGGGTCCTGCTTCTCCAAGCGTCATCTGGCTGGGCTCCTCACAGAAACGCTGTGCCCGTAGAGCTCTACAGGAGCAGTAGCTGCAGCTTAGAGAAAGCACTTCCAGCTCCATGGCTTTGACCCCCTTCGGAGTGGAGGAGTCAGGGGCTGCAGTTCTGCCACAACCACTGCTGCGTGGATGGAGTTTCCCCCAGAAGACTGGCATTCCCTGGACCATGGGACATTCATGTTCTTGGAGCCAAGATTGTTCCTGGTTCCTGCATCCTTGCTCCAGCCAAAGCCAAATATGCAATTTCCTCTCCAAAGCTGCTAGTGATGTCTTCACCTGGATTGGCCAGCAGAAGGTACAGCTCACATGAGTGTAACCCCAAAACCCAGGTCAGAGCAGGGAGGAGTGCAATGCTGGCTATGTAAAGATGTCTTTAAAAAATTCCTCTGAAATGTGGTGGGCCAGGTTAGAGGGGGAATAAGAACTGCCAACCTGACTGCTGGAAACTGAGGTTCTCTGTCTATCCACAGGGCAAGCACAGCAGTTGTCAGCAGCACTAGTGTCCTCCCAACTTCCGCAGATTAAAGGTAAGGTTGCTTCTCCCACTAGTGCCATCTCAGCCCTCTCCCAGACTACCAGCAAGGTTGCTAACAAGGGGTGCACTGATTTCATGGTTGATGCCGATATTGGGGCTGGCCACATTGGCCAATACTGATCCAATAACCAACTTACAGGAATGGAGCTGGGCAGTGTAGAGAGTAGTGCCCTGCAGATAAGTCTGTGGAGGGGAAAGTGTGTGCGGGGGGGAGGGAGATAGATCGAGGCCCCCACAGTGAGGGAGGGAGTGGGACAGGGTAGGTGCTGCCCAGCCAGGATGATGTATGGGACCCTGGGGCCGTAAGCAGGATGGAGCCATGGGTGGCTTGCTCAGAGGGCGCAGGGGGAAGTTGAAAGTTTGACCCCCTCCTGAACCTCTTCCTGGTATAGCCACTCCTCCCAGCACTGCCATCCACCCCGCACAGCTGAGCCCACCCCACTCCTTCCCACTCTGAGTGCAGGCCTAGCCCAGCCCCTGCACTGGGAAGAGGCTGGTGTTGCCCCGGCCATGAAGCGGGCAGCTCACCACCATCCTACCAGTGCAATGCTTTTCTTTAGCCAGAGGGGATGTGAATCCAATTTCTCACCACCAGGCTGTGGGCTCCTCCTGGGCGAGTGCTCTCAGTCTTTGACACCTGGACTCAGATGCCCTCCACAAGATCTGGAGGCTCCCCACATCCTTGGCAGGAAGACTTTAAGACCACCCCTGCTACCATGTTGTGCAAGTCAAGCCCCTCATTTCCCTTGTGATTCTTACTAGTGCCTAAAAAAGGGGAAAGCTTTGTTTGGGGCTGAACAAAACTTTGTTTTGTCAAGAAAAATCTGAAGCCAATTTGGTCCTGATCAAATCTTTTTTCTATGACGCAGGTTCTCTGATGCAGACACTCTGTTGTTCACCTCCATATAAAAGGAAGTCTCGCAAAAGAATTAGGTCGCTACTGTCTGTCTAGCATAATGGATCTCAAACTGGTCCTAGAAAAGAAAGGAAGTCTCGCAAAAGACGTAGCAGCGCGACGGCGAGGTGGTCTTTCCCAAACATACCTTCTCCCAAGGCTCCGAAAGGATAGAGAGGGATCCAGATGGTGTATCGGATCCAGGTGAGGACCTTCCATTCCATGTCAATGGAGGAGAGCATGTAGAAGGGATACCTGGAGCAAAGGCAGTTTGAGAAAAACAGATGTCACTTATGAGGTTAGCTCCTTACTTAACATGCTGTTCCAGGATTGTGCACAGTGGCCATGAGGTGTCATCTGGCGACCCTGCTGACTATCTAAGATGTGACTGTGTGTTCAGTTCCTGCCTTAGTGTTCACAAAGAGGATGTTCCCTGTGGCTGTCTTAGCTGTGCTCTTCCTCTAGCAGGCTGCCAAAGCACAGCTGTTTGTCAGACAGCCCAGAGAGAATGAACTGCCTGGCTTGTTCGACAACCATCTCAGTTAAAAATAGACGCACTAAAAACCAGAGCAGAGATTGGGCAGAACAAAAATTCCAAAACCCATAAAATCTGGCAGTGGCTGCTGCAGATGTCCTGGGGCGAGCTGCAAGCTAGCACAGGATGGGGGTGCCCCAGTGCTGCCCAATGCTGCCAAGAGACCCACTGCAGGCTGGGCAAAATGGCTCTGTGGGCCATATTTTGCCCCCACCCCCTTCTGTAACTGAAGAGCATAATTTTGCATGGCAAATGAGTCCTATGATTGTCTTTGGAGGTGTGCAGGCATGCAGCTCTATCCTATCCCTATCACTAGAACCAATTCAGACTCTGGCAGACGCAGGGCACTAACCAGAGCATTATGCTGCAACTAGCCTGAGTCCAAACAAACATGGCTCTCCAGCACCATAATGCTGATACTGATGCCAGAGAGCATCTTTCACAAGCAAAACTCAAAACCATTTTAAAGTAAAGGCTCCTTTAAAAATGAGATTCATGCACAAGCGCTATGGCAAAAATCCAACAAACCTGAATATTTCTATCATACTCCAGGCATAGAATATGAAGAACACCACTGCTCTGCTTTGCATTTCTTCCATGCTGCCAAGGATGATGAACAAAATAAAATTCCTTCCAAATACCTGTTAGAGGAAACATGCATGCCTGTAAGTATAACAAGAGATACAAACGCAGCAGTCAGGGGGCAAGCTAGCCCTGCCCCTTAAAAGCTCTCAGCCGTAGTAGCACCGTGTGCCTTTAGCACGTGATACTAAGGGCAGTGGTAGGCCTGGGTGATATTGTAAGGCCAGGATCTACCATTGCAGCTAAGCTGTTTCCTAACCCTGTAGCTTTTCTGCACTGGTTGTGTTTGGATCCTAGCCAGAAGCAGGGAAAGAAGCCATGTTTCAGAAGCCTGGCCATACCTTATGTATGGCAGCAACTGACCCTGGCACAGAAACCTTTCTCCACCAGCTTCTCTCTGTCTTTTTGTCCCAGGGGTCCGGCCTAGGTAGGCAAACCAAGAAGAGGGCTTACTGCCCAGGCTGGGGAGCATGGTTTCCTCCTAATTAGGTCAAGTGGATCCCAAGAGTAACACCAGTGCTGTTGCATTAACTTATTTTAGCAGTAAGGCCTAAATACTACTATATAAAATATAGAACTACAGTGACCAAGATGGCATGGGGGAAAAAGAGGCATCTTACCACATTACCTGTATTAGAGAAGGTATCAGTGGTGATCTGACAAGTCCTATTAACGAATTCACACTCTCCATAAGTGCAAGTGTCTGACAGAAATACATCATGTCAGAAATGGTGTGGAAGGTATCATAGAAGGAATCTGTAAGTAACAAGAGAGCATTTAAAGGCATTTGAATGCCTGCCATGGCAAAACCTACTCAACAATACATCCCTTGACTGCAATCAATTTGCGCATACATTTCAGAATCAGGTTTGGATTTGAAAAGTTGGCTTGCCCACCTTGTATAGATGGCTTTTGGGCAGGCTATCGGAGACGCACTTAGTGCCTTACCCTGCTCAAGTAAAGGGTCTTATGCTAGGAGAAATGCAATACACTGAATTATTTCAGTACTTAAGGTACACAAAAGAAATGGTAGCACTGTACATCAACACAGTACACAGCTGTACGCTTAAGAACAGCAGTGTCTTGGCTGTTCTGCTTTCACTAATACCAAATGTCAGTGAAGGCGACATCTCAAAAGGGGCATTTTCCCCACAGTACAATTTTTCGATAGAGAGCTTAGTATTTAGAGAACAAAGCAAACATTGCCCCTAAATCATGGGTCTGCATTTGCCATTTACAAATCCACAGTAATTCCTCTCCTCAACGCTATGGCAACTTTGGGAAGTGTCCTGTTGTGTGTTTCAGTGAGGTGCTGACAGTTTCCTAAATGCAGCTTTGTTAAGATTTCATTATCTGGAAGTTTTTGTAAGGGTCAAAGAAATAGCACAGCTATAGAGTGCCTACTACTTGCCTTTTCCCAAGATAAACAGTCGAACTGTCATGTTCACAAAAATCCAGGAGAAGCCCAGAAACTGGACAAGATTATACATGAACAAGTATCCTCTCTTCAGGTGTCTGAAAGCTGCAATCAAGTATTAAACGTCAGGTTAGCAAAATGCACTGGCATTCCCATTTCCTGCAGCGGGTGGAGGATGAGATGGGGATAGCAAGAGGTCACCGATTCAGCCTTTCAAACCTGGAGGTAGGTATCGATCTCTTCCTTATTAATAGTATGATCTGCCTACTGGAGTCAAAGGAAAACCAGGACTAGCACAAGGGGAGTGCTGGCTTTCCTGTCACCTGCTTACAGGAATGATATATCGAAAGCCAGTCCCCTATCAAACAGCAATGCAGTGACACTGTGATTGGAAGTGATCTATATGAAGTCTAGGGCACTAATTTTCCAGAAAGACATATCAAGCTTCTTCCGACAGCGCTGGAAGGAGGCATGTGTGTTACAAAGCGCTATTTTGCCTGTGGTGTGTATTAACAGACAACTATCACTGTCTTTTAAGTCCAATCAGCCTTATGCACTTAAAGATGCAGTCACTTACGATCTTTCGGGACTCTGGATTCTATTCTCATTTTGTTGATTCTTTCTTCCTCCTAAAGATGATGGAGAAAGTTATAAAAAGTGTTAGTGTAATAAGCTACTGACCTGTTAATTAACTATCCTGTGGCAGAGCTAGTGGGATTTACAACTCAGTTACACATACATTTCCTACAAGCATTTAATTTTTCATGCATACAAGGGGGGGCATATTCTTTTGCATCAGGAAAGACTGTTCCCCCAAGAGCAAATGCTTGTTTAACCAGCAGAGTTACTTTCACTCCATGAGTGAGAATCTCTAACAAGCAGATGCTTTTGCTTTTCCTTGTTTTTTAAAAAAAGCTGTTTTCTAGGACAACTGTGGGTTGTTATTATTGCTTGAAGCTGTTTCTTTTTCATGTTAAGGGATCATTCATCCTCTGTTTCTCCTCCAGTCATTAATGGCAGATCTAACAGGTGTTAAATCCTGAGAAGTAACAAGGAAGTCTGTGTAGTGCCTAACCCTGTGAGACTCTCAACCAGACTAAGACTTTGAGGCATAAGTAGTTACAAGTGAGGCTTGGTTTAAACCCAAACCAGCTCATTTGTGACTTCCCCTTCAAAATCTGGGCAAGATTATACATAAACTGCTTGTGACAATTCTGCTTGCATCTTGCGAGCAGCACGCTCACTGAACTCCAAGCAAATGGAAATGTTTAAACTCAGCAGCCAGACAGAGCCTCTTCAAAACAGAATGGCTGTTTTTATCTCTCAGGCCATCACACCTCAGCTGCTGGTTTAACCTGTGTGTGCAGGCCATACCTACCTTTTCTCTGAGCTCCATTTCAGCGTCCGACTCATCCAGCCAGCGATCAAAATCCGGGGCCAGAAAGAGTGGGCGTTTCTCTTGCTTGGTAAGTCTCTCCCACCAGTTGCTTTCTTTTTTCCGCACAGTGATGTTCAGCTGCCGCTGCGTCACTTTATACGCTGGCTGCAACAGAAAGGGCGAGGGCGGCCACGTGAACACATGTCATTAGGGCCCCTTAGAGAGCAGGCTGGATTGAGCTGGGGGCAGGCTGGTGGTTCTGGAAGGTGACATCCTGGATCAGCCACACGTACCAGCAGTGCAGGGTTATCCCAGCTGCCCAGCCATGACCTCCATTCTCAAATTCCCCTAAGCCCCATCTGCATTTCAGGTGCTTAACCCCCTGGCTTTCTGCACCCTCCTCTAGCGATGAGGTATCCTGTTCTTTCTGGACTTCTTGTAGCTATCCAGGCTTTTTCCCATTGAGTTTGTCAGCACACAACACTGAAATGACTCAGGGGCTAAGGGAACCAGCTCTTTGATAATGAGGGACTGTGCACCCAGGAGCATGCAGTAGGGAATTCCAGTTAAAAAATAGGTGGAAGTAATGCAGCAGCAGCCGCAACCTCAGCTTCTTTCATTAAAAAGGTGAGGGAAAAGGAAGCTTTCTTTGGGAATTGCGTTGCTGGTGGCTTTGGAATGCCCTGGGCTGAGACCAAGGCGTGGTTTTGAATTTAATTTCTTTGAAATCTCATATTCATTTCTGATCCAACAAGCTGAGGCATCATCAGGTGCTTCCAGACTTGTTTAGCAATAACTATACACACCACAGAATTGAAGGAGCCAGAAGGATTCTCCTTGCTTGGTAGAGGCAGGAGCTCTGGGGGTCTCCTTTGATGCACTGCATGCAATGGCCATATTATTTGCAAGGTGACCCCCCCCCAACATTGTGTCCTGCACGCCTCCCAGATTTCATCCTGCTACAGAAGCTGGACCAGTGACAGAAAGGCACCAACATCTGTCAGCTAGAAACTCCTTGTGGAAAACCTATTCTCTGGCAGGTGCAGGAAGCCCCGTGAAGAATTCTATGCTGGGGCTGGACAGTTAGACTGCCTGGCTGGTTGTGCTGCCCATAATCTATCTGTATGATCTCGCCAAGAGGCATTCCCACCCTCCATTCATTTTAACAGGCTGCAACAAGACAAGGGAACTAGCCCTCATATGCCTGGGTGTGGCAAGGAGATCGTGCGAGTTCCCCTGCTAGAGAACCACTTCCTGCAGAGGCTGATGGTCATCCGGCCGCAATGATACTGTTAGCTCCAAGCCACTGATTGCTAAGGGGCATTTGCTTGCTGGCAGATCACCCTGGATGGTGCGGTCACTCCACTGAGCAGTCTCCAGGGGCATTCATTCTCCCTCTCAGAGAGTATCCTCACCCAGGGTCCCATCCTTCATGGAGGGCTTAGTCAGGCATGAGCAGGTGGCTAGACTATGTGACCCCCTGTGGGCCCTTGTGCTCCTCCCTCCAGCCCAGCCAATACCACCCACTGCCTTCTTCAACTTGTCATGCAGTGCAGCGAGACAGGCTGGAAAGTTGTCAGAAGCACCCAGAAATTATGACAAAAGCAACGCCTGCCTCGGAGGATCAACATTGTTATCTGGGTTTGCAATCCTGAGGTGTGGCGAGTCTGTGCAGCAACTAGGGAATCAGGCAGCCCTGCTCCATCCCTGCGGTTAAGCCAGGGCTTTGCCCGTTTCCTTGGGATGCCGACCCTTGCTGCCATGCCACCAAGCCTTTGCCATCTCAACTCTCGACCACCATGCTTGCTTTGCACAGCGCTGTCCCTCCCACCCACCCAGAGACCAAGATGGGTTTAGAATGCATCAAGCACCATGAGCCACGATCCACACCAAGCCCTTAATGACTTCAAGGGACTGGAAAGGGTCAGTTCTGACCCACAAAACCACAAGCATCCTGGGCCCTGCCCATGTGCCTGAAATGTCACCTCTCCCTGTGGGCTTTATGGCCGTGGTGAGATCACAGAGATGCTGGAACTCATCTTAGGCACTTTTTTAAAGCTGTCTAGATCTGTATCCAAGATGCACTCAAAAGGAACAAGCCTCTGTTAAAGAAAAGACAGAATTATCTGGGCAGCCAGCACAACATGCGCTCTGGGCACAGACTCTCCAATTTCCACTGCTTGCAAACTGAAGTCTCCCTGTAGTGGCAGGATTTCTCTTTCATCCTCACCTCAATCCATGTCACTCCCTGCCAGCAGGTTTTTAGTGTCTCTAACAGTGAATGAAGGAGTTTGGGGGATTCCCATTTTGTCTTTAGTGCTGGGGACCAGAAAGGGAGGAGGGCGACGACTGCAGAGGCAGCATTCTCAGTGACCCAAGGAGGAAGGCTATCACCCCAGCAGGTACCTGGATGTGGGACTCTGTATGTGTGGAGTGTCGCTGGACAGAGCTCACGGAAGAGGAGACCCAAGGAGCAGAGATACAGCTGAAGCGTGTTGTTCAGAGGGGGATCTGAAGACATGTTTCTCCGCGAATCTGTGCAGAGAGGCCCTCTCCAAGTAGACTGCAGCGTGAGTCACAGACTGCCCACTGCATGCCAGTGAACTCGTGTTCCTTTCCCAGCACTTCTGCATCCATGGTTTGCAAACCCAGTTCAGCTATTTAGTCCTAGTGAGATCTGTTGAATTCTGCTTTACAACAGGGATGGTCTCCTTCCCTTCCTCTTTACCCAACCAGAAGAGAGATCTCCCAGGTGACAAATCCCTGGCTCCCAGTCTTGCCACAGCTATTCCCAAGGGCTGCAGGATGTTACAGGTTCTCCTATGCCTCCCCTCACCCACTGGGACAGCAGATGATTGCCCTACAGTGCTCCTCTTGATGAAGAGGGGAACGATAGAAGAGGTTGTTTTTCCCAATCAGGCCCTTTGCCATTACACTGAGATGGAAAGTGAGACAAGGTTTGCCTGTAGCAGAGGCAGCACATCGCAGCAAGGCAGATGGCATTTTCCCCAATCAGGGCTGCTTCACACGCAAAATCCCTAGATTTGCTGCTATTTTACTAATCCACCTAAATTACCTTTTAAATCTATCTACTCTTCATTTCTGTGGCTAATTTAAAGCCCAGTCCTGTACACTATTACCTAGAAGAGCAACTGGCTGCAGTGAGATTATTTGCATGACCAAGTGCAAGGAAATCAGGCTCAGAGAACGGACGGCAAACCCGTCCAGCATCTAGAACTATGACCGTTAGCAGACTTGCCTGTTAATCGCATCAGGAAACAAAGCAGCCACCCCAGGCAGCGTGCCTGAGGTTTACAACCAAGTCATTTCTCATTTGCATTTTGTTAAACTACATAATGGCAAGACTTTTCCTTTGAAAAGGACACCACGAAGAAAGAAAATATACGTACTTTGGGCTCGACAGGTTCCAGAAACTCCAGCTGAAATTCATAAATGTTGTCCCCCTTGGCACCATGGCCCTCAGCTAAAACAAAAGAAGCAACAAGCAGTGTCAAGACCATGGGACACCCCCCACCACACACAGTGTTGGTGAAACACATCATTGTTAATCACCAAGTAACATAAAGAGCTTCTTCTGCCCCTCCGGGCTGCAGGATCAAAGTACAGCATAATAGAAATGTAAAACCAGAACGAATGCAAATGAAATGCTAAACAGCTGAAACAAAGAGGAGTTCAAAACAGGCGGTGGGTGTCTCAAACAGGAATCAAGAGTGGCTACAGCCCAGCATCACCCTGGGAAGGGCTTTCTGCTTGAGGTAGGAAGCCATTTGGTGCAAGCTCCACCTGACAGGAGTCACCACAGCAAAGGGTCTGTGTCCTATCCCAGAGGCAGCAGTGCAATCCCTGCAAGCCCACTGGTAACACACTGCAAATCCCCCATGATCCACTTGGTCTCTGCACAGGACAGGCTCAACTTAAAAATCTGCTCCGTTCTAGGGAGTTGCTGCAAAAGGATCCTGTTCGCCTAAAGCTGTTTGCAACTTGAGATGACACTTGACTCTTCTCCATACACTCCAGAGCTAAAAGAGACCTTTACATCCCTGCAGCATGAAACAGACCTCGAGGTTTCAAATGAGATCAACTTCAGAGAGAAAAGGCAGCCCTGGGATGTTCCTACTGCAAGTCTGACACCCCACGGTCAAGTTAGTGCTGCTCGGTCCACACAGAAGGGCTCCATTTCCCTTTTCCATTGAACATTAGTTCCTGCTAGCCGTTGCGCACAGGGTCTCTGTGCCAGACAGATTGCTCCGGGTTACTTCCAGCTCCTGGGCTAGGGAGGTGACCGGCAGAGAGGCACGGACATCCTGCCGACATTTACATGTGGCGAGTGGGTTTGAACAGGTGAAACGTGGTGCTCTCTCAAGGGATGCTTGTATCAATGGATGCAGCTCATCCTAGGACCACCACAGCCGCTCCGCCAAGGCTCTGCTACATCTCACCTGCTCCACGTGAGCGGAGGAGTCTGGGACTGGGGCCTACCTCATCTGGATCACAAAAAGCGATTAGAAATCATGGCAATAACTGCCTCTGACAACTTATTCTCTGTCCCAACAGACGGCATGCCGGCACCCAGCCCTGCAGAGATGCCCAAACGCTACAAGCTCGAAAAGCAGCTGCTGTCACCTACCTTTGAAATGCAGCACGTTGTCAGTGATGGCGATGTTGGGGCTCTGCGGAAAGAGAAACCGCTTTAGGTACGTGCTTGTTTTAAGCCTGGGCTAAAGAATCCCAGCTGCAGCTGGCCAGGAGTGCACCGCGCGATGCCTTTCAATTCCAGCAAAGTAGATTTAGGTTAAAGGTCAGGTGACGACGCTTCCTTACTGTTAGAAACTCCTTTGCTGGAGCTTTGCAAGAGGAGGCTGGATAAGCACTGGGCGGGGAGGATTTGGGAATAGTTTCCCCATGCTGGTGCACGGGGTTGGACCAGATAACCCACGAGATACTAGTCCCTGATCCAGTCCAGCTCACGCCCTTTCTCCAGCCATCTCTTCCCCCAACTCCCCTGTCCACTTTCATTTCTCTATCCCCTTTTCAGTTTTGTTTTCACCGAAACCTTCCTGAAAGTTTCCCAGCCCTGCAGACGGGACGGTCCTCCGCGCCAACCACAAGAATCGCCCCGCGCCCTCTGCTCTGTCCGCTCCTGCACGACACGTGCGATTCGAAAGTCCAGCGTTTCGGGGGCCTGGAGGGCCCAGCCAGCTCCCTGGTGGGGAGAAGCAAGACCCCACGGGAAGGGGGGCAAGGAAACCAAGAGCAGAAGCTGGGGTTGCTTCCCCCCCTCCTCCCCAGGCAGCTGCGGGGCGTGGGAAGAAGGGCTGCGCGACACCCGCAGACCCTGCAGCTGGGCGCTACCTGCACGTCGCTGAGCTCCACGCGCAGGTAGAGCTCGTGGTGCCGCTGCGCCCAGTGCACGTGCGGCGTCAGGCTGGCCATGGGGCTCTGCATGGCGGCGGCGCGGGCCAGGCCCCGGCTGCTCCGGCTCCGGCTCGGGCTCGGGCTCGGGCTCGGGCAGGCGGAGCGTGCGCACGCGCCCTGCAGCCGCAGCCGCCGCCGCCGCCTCCGGGCCGCGCACGGGTGGAGCCAGCGGCCGGGGCAAGGGCCGTGCGGGGCTTTGTTCCTGGAAACCTTGCACCGCCTCCGCGCTGCTCCCGCACCCTCCTCCTGACACCCCATGGCTCCTCTCACCTGCCCCCGCCCAAAACAGCCCAGCGCCAGACTTTTTTGCAACCGGTTGAAGGCTGCTGTTAAATCCCCACCTCGGTCTTCCCTTCTGCAGGCCACATCAGCCCAGCGCCCGCCCTCCCCCGGGCCTGTCCCCCGGCCCCTCAGCCGCTTTTGTTGAGCTCCGCTGGACTCTCTCCAATGGGTCCGCGTCGCTTCTGTAGTGGGGGCCCGAAACTGCACACGGGACGGCAGGTGTGGCCTCCCCGGTGCTGAACAGAGAGGAAGAATCGCGGGCAGTGCCCTTACTAGTGCAGCCCAGGACGCCGTTGTGCACCAAGGACGCACCACTGGGTTATATTCAGCTTACTGTCCCCTGCCAGGTGCTTTTCTGCAGAGCTGCTGCCCAGGCTGCACCGGTGCATGGGACTGTTACGTCTGAAGTGCTTTGCGCTTGTCCTTGTTGAACTTTGTGAGATTTCTTTTGGCCCAATCCTCCGATATAGCAAGGTCTTTCTGAATCGTAGCCCTGCCCTCCAGCACTAGTACTCCCTGCACCTTTATGTCATCTGCAAACTTGCTGAAGGCGCGCTGCATCGCACCTTCCAGGTCGTTGATGAAGATATTGAACAAAACCGGCCCCAGGACCGACCCGTGGGGCACGCCGCTTGATGTAGAGGTGGGAAGCGAGACTGCTCCATAATCAATACTCAGGGGTATCGCAGGCATCAGAGCTCCCGCAAGGGGCAGGCCTGGCTGCACCCAGCAAATAAGCACCAATATGACATCCGTTCAGGATGACCAGAAGTAGGAGAGGGCCGGCAGGTCCTTCCATGAAGGTATCAGAGTGGAGACCTTGCAGATAAGCCACAGCTGTTGGAGGTGTAGGATGCAGCCATGACTAAAATCACCACAGCCAAGTCCCCTGTGTCCCAGCAATTCCCAGCCAAGCAGGTGCCAGGGAACTCAGTGGGAAAATTCAAACGCAGAGAAGCCATCGTGTGTCTAAGAAGTATAGGTCCTGGGGACAGAAGCGAGACTGCCTGGACTATCATTCCCTGGATCCTCCTTTTTTAAAGATCAGTTTTTAAAGGTTTAAAGTTATTGTTTGATAAGCAGGCCACAACTTGCTGGTTGCCTTCCTTCATGGCTTTCGGGGGCATTTTCCATTTCCCCCCTTCATTCTTCTGATTTTTTTTTATCTGGCAGCTCCAGTGTTTAATCATTGAGACCTCTAATAATCCATTCTGGGTTCTGTCCCTTGCTGCTGTCCTGGGCAAAGAGGGCAACACCGAATGTCCTTGGTCCAACTAACCCTGTGGCTTGAGGCAGTGGAGAATTGGCACCAACAGACATTTTTGACAGGAGCATTGAGTACAGTCCTTTGTAGGTACCACGTGCTTATGGTCCCATTCATAACCATACCGTGCCCCTCCTTACTGTCAGGTTTCTATGTGCAAGGACTAGTAAACCTTGCAACCCTTCCAACGGCTTAAGCAGCCACATTTAGAGAGATCTTGCACGACACGACCCAGTGAGTGTGAGGCAGCTGTATTCCTTCCATGGTTTGGCCAAATGCTGAAAAGCAGAACCCAAGTAAAACTGTAACAGGGCTCTTGAATTTGCATGGCACATTACAATTAGCACAGGCATATTGCACTCATCACCAGTCTTGGAGCAGGCTCGTGCTATTTGGATCAGGAGCAAAGGATGATCTCCCTGGTGGCCTGTGCAGTAGCATGGGCCCTCATTAATGACACATCTGGCTGGTAACGTGATACACAGGAGTCCATTGGAGGGCAACAAAATGAGTTAGAGGTCAGGAGACAAGACTTGTTAGGAGAGAGAGGCTGAGGGAACTAGGATGATTTAACCTAGAGAAGAGAAGATTGAGAGGGGATTTAACAGCAGCCTTCACCTCCCTGCAGGGGTTTGCAAAGAGGATGGAGCTGGGCTGTTGTCAGTGGTAGCAGATGACAGGACAAGGAGCAATGGGCTCAAATTTCATCAAGGGAAGTTGAGGTTAGATATTAGGAAGATCTTTCTCACAAGGAGGGTAGTAAAGCACTGGAGCAGGTTACCCAGAAAGGTGGTGGGATCTCCATCCTTGGAGGTTTTCAAGACCTGGCTAGACAAAGCTTTGCCTGGGATGATCTAGTTGGGATTGGTCCTGCTTTGAGCAAGGGGTTGGACTAGATGTGACCTGCTGAGGTCCCTTCCAGCCCTCATTGTCTGTGATACTTTCTGGTACTACATTCCTGGGCTCTGGGGAGGAGAACTCGTCTGGGTCCACCTGAACTCTGCCCAGGGCAATGCCCAAATATACCTAATAAATAGGAAGGGCAAAGAATAAGTCTGGAGTCAGCCTGGCAGGAAAAGAGGAGCAAAGGTTGGGTTGGGAGAGTGTGGAGGAAAATACCTAGGACCTCTGGGAAAGCAGGTAGACTCTATAGTTGTGGTGAGGAGCTGGACTGTATGTTCGTAAGAGATCCCAACTCTTCGCCCACCAGCCAGCTGCCACCAGAAAACCGCTGCCATTTTCAACCGGGGGAGCTGTGAGGATGAAACCCCAGTCTCACCATCCCAGGGATCCAGGAGGCAGACATGACCCAGGTGCTGACCTAGTCACAGCCCAGTGATGCAACTGGGGAAGCTCGGACGACTTCCAGTAAGCGTTACAAGACACATTTTCATAAACCAGCAGAGAGGTGAGCCAACCAACTCGGTTCCAGGCATCTCCGTGGGGTAGGCATGTTGACAGCCTCTGTGCATACAGTCTTTCCAGGGCTTTTATTTTTCCTTGATGCTAACCCACTGCCTTTCCTTCTTGTGTCCCAGCCATGCTCCAGCACCGCTGTCTTGGACTGGCCTTCCCCCTTTTCCACGGGTCACCCATTATGGGTGAATACAGGCACGCACTGCAGCAGCACATGCAGAAAAGGCATACAGTAGTTCTCTGTTTAAAGGTGTGTTCTCAGGACTGGAAAAAGACTACATTTACCCCGAGCATGCACTTATCCCAACTTAAGGTAAACAGTGCTTGTGAAATGCATACTACTGTCAGTGCTATGGTGTTATCAGCCCCCAAAACTGACAAGCGCCCATGGTTTTCAAGGCTTCTAATAGTGGTTTTCAGGGCTACTATAAGGAGCACTGAAAACCAGCAGAGATTAGCCCTGAAGTGGACTGTGGCTTGTCATTGGCAAGGCTTTTTATAGCAGCCCCTTTGACAGCTGCTTCCCCACCATCACACTTGTACAGCTAATGGAAATACAGTTACGTTGCAAAGCAGACTGGGCTGAACAGGGCTCTGCACTTCAGCGGTTTAGGCATTTCACTGATATACAGAAAATTGATGTTTGTTATCCCATCAGCACTGTGCAGCCCAACTGGGCTGGCTTTTTGTTATGCCATTAAGGAAATCCTGGATTTATGTGGTGTGCATGGAAATGGAGTGCACAGCACCTTGCTCACAGGCTTATTAGTGCTCTCACCTTTTCACCAGAGTCTGGAATTATGCAAGACAGCAGAAAGGGCCTGGTGTACAGCAGGCCAGATGAGGCAGCTGTTGTCAGGCCTGGTAAAGATTTCACTGCTCTGTGAAGCATGGTGGGAGGCTGTTTATCTTGCAGTGCACTTTCTGCTGGTCCCGCCCCCCCCATCCTTGCACAGACATCCAACAGAATAGGGAAACCGTGAGGAAACATCTTCCCATCTCCAGGCTGTCCTAAGAGTAGGCAGAACCCACGGGAGTGAAAATCCAACCTTGAGGGAAAAACACAGGGTTGACTTGGAGACTAGAGACCAGAGCAGTGGTAGTTAACAGTGCTAATATTACACAGTACCCTGCAACACCCTTAAAAGCATATCATGGCATCCCAGGGTGCCATATCACCCTATTTGAGAATCACTGGACTAAAGACAATACTCTTCCCATGGCTGTTTGTCCTTTCTCTCTTCTTCCCCACTTCAACTGCAGTTGGCACTTTGTGGTGACTCAGGATTGAGACACTAATATGAAGTGAGTGCCTTTCTAATCTGCACTGAAAGAAGGGAAGACTGAAAGATAAACTCCTGTGTACATCAAGAAAGGCATAAAAATGGGAGAAGCAGAGGGAAGGATGGCTTGCAAGCATGCATGTGGTGTGATCCCAAGGAAAGCTTTGTACCTAAGCACATGTTGTTCACGAGCAGCCCTTGGCCTTGCACTAGGAGCGCACTGCAGCCCTGGCTGTGTCCCTGGCAGTGTTTCATAGAGGCCTTCTCTCTGCCTGTTCAAGGCTGCTCCTTCACAGAGCCTCATTTCAAGGCTCCTTCCCTTGTTCTTGCAAAGAGTTGTACAAACTCCTACGAGCTGTCACGAAGGGCAGGTCTTTCCAGTAAACCTCAGCCTACACTACAGACACCCCTGCAGTTCCACTATTACTCAGCAAGTACTTGGTGCACGCTTAACAAGTGCCCAGTAAAGTCTTGCTCAGTCAAGGGAGCAGACGTAGGTCTTCCGGAACAAGTAGCAAAGGATGCAGATGCTGGGAGCAGAACGTTTCATTTTAATTGCAGAACCCAGTCCTGAGTTTGGAAATTTCCCAGCATGACAGCACCGCCCACGAGTCCCTTTGCTTTCAGGGGAGCACTTAGGAAAGTCCAGAGATCTGCGGAGATGGACTTGAATATCAATATTCTTGAATATCCTGAAGATCTCCTGGCCTTGCTGGTCATCTCTGGGTGGCAGCACCATCCTGTCCCATCAGTCTGTGCCACTGCTTTGAGCCTAAGGATGGTGAGTTCACTGAGAGGACCTGCTCTGGGAAGAAATCTAGAGGAGGGGTCTGCGTGTCATCAGACTCCTCTGCGCTGGCCCTGTCACCCTGAAGAGCAATGTGGAGTATGCTGAACAGGAGTGCAGAGGAAAAGGATCCATCATGTTTACATGTGATTTGGCTGTATCAGGTGGGTGTCTATCTACTGGGTAAGGCAATCAGGACTCGTAGTAGAGATGGTATCTTTTATTAAACCAACAAGATTTTTGCAAAAAAAAAAAAAATTCTTTAATTGTAAGCTTTTGGGCACAAACCCTCTTCATCAGGCATTGGAGAAAAGATTGTAAAAGTTCTCCTGGGTAGAAATACCTACTGGGTATTTGCTTGTCAGCTATTACATCAGTTGCAGTAAAATGACTTCTCAGATACATTTGGGACAAGTGCGGAGGCTGCTCCAACATGATGGAAGTCCAGCGCGTCGGAGCAGATTCAATGAATCGAGTCTGCTGGACTGTGGCAATTGCCATGCTCTAGTACCCTCCTGTGAGTCATGTATCAGTGTCCCTGCACTTAAAAATGGCAGCCAGGGCACTGGAACTAAGGCTCATTGAATGAGCTTTAATTCAAGTGCTCCTGCCTCAATTTTAAAGTGCAGGGACGCTGATACAAGAGACGCGGTGGCACTTTAATTAGAGCAGCTCTTGGAGCTGCTCTAATTAAAGTGTTACCCTCCCACCCCCGGAGCATGTGTTAAAGTGCCCACAAAGCCCATCGTGGATCTAAATGGCTAAGTGACTGCACATCTTACCTTATTTTGCTACGGCTAAGGGAAGGGGTCTAAAAGATTTCTGGACAGAGCAAGATATTATTAATCTAAATAATAAAAAAATAACCTATCAATCAGCATTTGCTCAAACAGGGGTGTGACAGGCCCACGTCCACCGAAGGGGGGGCACGTCCCTACAGCCTTGTGTTGCACCTGGATGTATCGCCCGCCATGACTTGTTGATAATGTACCTCTGGGGGTGGTGCTCGGTGGTTCCTTTGAAGTCCAAGGGGTTCACTCCCTTGGTGCTTCTGCGGGGCTCCTCCGCCCCTGCACCCCACCCCTTTCCACTCGGGTGTTGCACTGGGTTCTGGTGGTGCCCTGACACAGTCACCGTTTCCTTCCTCCACAGTGAAGGCTGTCAAAAGAGGTGCTGCTGGAACGCACCGCTATTCATTTGGCTTGCAGAAACTAACAATACAAAAGAAGAAACTCGGCCAGAAAGAGTCTGGCTTGGGCAGTGGACAGGGCAACATTGCCCCGTGCCAAGCAACTCACTCCTGAGTGTGGGGGGGTAGGTGCCCACTGCACTCCCTCCTTGAGGCTGAATTGACTTCCTGGTGAGCTGGCTTTCTACAAGGGGTCTTCCCCATCTGGCGACTGGGCCAGGTGTGCCACAGTCCCGTGGCATCCCATGCAGCACTCATATGGGACCCAGTGTCCTGCCAGGCCCCCATCAGTGCACTTTGAGTCTGCTGTCACTCCAGCGGGGTCTGCGGGTTCTGTTGGACTCCCCGGCGGGGTCCACCCCGGTCTGGCACCCGCAGGACCCACTGGACTGCCCTCTCTCAGCCTCACCTGACCTGTGTGTTCCCAGGTAGGTCTCTGTTGAGGGTGGGCCCGCCTCTGTGCTGAGCCCCTTGTCGGTGGACTTAGGCAGGCTGGTGTTTCCTTCTGTCCCCAGGCTCCAGGGGCAAGGGAGTCTTCAGTTGTTTGCCTCGGCCTTCCAGACCCGGGGAGCACGGCCAGCCTCCAGCCAGCTGTTGGGGTTGCATCGGGGTCTTTCCTGGCCTCTTCCCCCTCAGTGTGTGGGTGCAACACTCTCCTGGGCGTGCTGGCTGGCAGAAGAAGTGCTGGGCCTCTTCCAGCAGCGGGGCAATTGTCCGGCTTCATTTCCGGTGCCCAGATGTGTCCCCCTGCCTTTCCAGCTGCTGGGCCCATTTTGAGCCTGCAGCCTCCAGCCCAACCAGCGGCTCCTTCTCCAGCCATGCGGTGCTGGCCAATTTGATTGTGGCCTGGCCACTGGGCTGAAGCTTGAAGTGAAGCTGGCCGGGGGTTGTCACAAGGGGTTCTTATTCAACCCATGTTGCAATCCGAGGGAGGTCTGATGTTGGACTGTGTCAGTAAAGCACATCCATTAATTTTGTACTAGTTTCTCCTCTTGTGGCAGTGAGTGAATCTGGATATTCTGCTCTGTATAACATCCAGTGAGTTCAGAAAGGGCAGGGTTTTAAATGCAGAGTCAATGTTGTACCTCTTTATTTGGGGAACAAAACCTCTCATTGCCCTCTTGGAACTCCTGCTGCAGCTGTCTCCAGTTCTCCTTGCATTGCATCACGGAAGTGCCTGCGCTGTAGCCAGCAGATCCCTGCGCCTATCTGGACCCCTGTAAATAGCCATGTAAACTGGGGCCTGGTGAGCTGCAGAGCAAAATCCAAATAGTTATTGTTTGGGTTGCGCTGAAAGCTAACCGAGTGGGGGCTGCTGGCAGCCTAATCAGTTTTCTGGGTTCTTTGTACCCAGCTGCCCAAAAAGCCCTTGGTGTGACAAGAAAAGCAAACATTTCTTAAAGTTCAAATAATGAGGCAACTGCCCCGAGTGACTAGTTGTCAGCACAGCCAAGATGCAATGACCATGGTACACGTTGCCCAACATCCCTGTCATGCCAAACCTCCAGCCAGGCGACAGCACGTAGGAATGACGGAGGACTGAAGTCACAGGAAAATGTGGGTTGACGTCATTCTTTATTTTCCCCTCCTTTTTTTTTGTTCCCCAGACAAAAGCTAGTGTCAAAGGCTGATAGGCCTGAAAACACGTTACAAGCTGAAGGGACCCAACAGCAAACCCTGGATGAAAGGAAGGTCCTCAAGATGAGGCTGCATCCGTTTCTGTGACAGGTAGCACTTTCTTATCACCTCCCTTCCAGGATTTGTCCATGCTGATGGTTCATTCATTAATAGAGTGGAGCTCTGCTGCCTTGTGATTTGCACCAAATCCTATAGTTAGGAAGGAAAAAGGCCTGCTTGCTCAGAGCTGCAGGGTTAGAGGGACCGAGAATATTTGGGTTGCCCCGTTTGTCCAGGACAGCTGCCAGGGGCAGACCCCAGAACCAGTCCCTACAGCAGTGGTTCTCAGCCTGTCTAGACACAAGACACCTCTCGTTAGACTCAAGACCCCCCTTGGAAAATGCCAGCTCTTAGTTTCCATTCATTTTTTTGACTATGGAAAACTAATAAGAGCGGGTTTTTCTGTTGCAAAGCAGTCAGAAAAGCCATAACAGGTCAGAAAATATTTAACAGTGTAGATTCCTGTTTGAAATCTCTGGATTGCTGTTGTGCGGGGGTAACTTAACCCCAGCGGTCTTTCCTGCCCAGAGCAGGGCAGGGGGCAGGACCCGATGATCTCACGAGGTTCCTTCCAGCCCTAAACTTCTGTGAATCTGTGAATCATGTTTGCACACCTACGAGTGCTAACACTGAGAGGGGATTTAACAGCAGCCTTCAGCTCCCTGCAGGGCAGTTGCAAAGAGGAAGGAGCTGGCCTGTTCTCAGGGGTGGCAGATGACAGGACAAGGAGCAATGGGCTCAAGTTGCAGCAAGGGAAATTTAGGTTGGATATTAGGAAAAACTTTCTTACTAGGAGGGTGGTGAAGCACTGCAACAGGGTACCCAGAGAGGTGGTGGAAACTCCATCTTTGGAGGTTTTTAAGAGCAGGCTAGACAAAACTTTGGCTGGGATGATCTAGTTGGGGCTAGTCGTGCATTGAGCTGGGCATTGGACTGGATGTGACTTCCTGAGGCCCCTTCCAACCCCAGTTTTCTATGATTTTCTATGCATGGCACCGTTGAAAGGATGTCAAGGCACCTGAAGGTGCCACGACACCCTGGTTGAGAATGATGGTATTCGAGCTGCTGGATAAAGAAGTGGGAGGAAGGAAAGGGGAGTGGGAAACACCCCTAAAAGCAGTGGAGGAGGCCACCTGCGAGCTGTGGCCTGCTCATCAAACATCTTTCAAAACGGATCTTTAAAAAAGGAGGGTGCAGGGAATAACGGCCCTGTCAGCCTCACCTCTGTCCCGGGGAAGGGTGTGGGACGGACAGTCAATCGCTGTAAGTATTTGGGAGATAAGGCGCTGGGTTTTTGGTTGTAGCGGTGCTGGTCTAAGGAGAGAGAACCTCGCCTGGGGGATAAGGGGGCGCTAGACGAGGCGGGCTGGGCCGGGAGGGCTATGGACCCCGGCACAGGGTGGCACGCGGGATCCCGCCACGGGGGAGGGAGAAGGAGGGGTGCTTGAAGGAACAGGGCACGAGTGTGCATGTTGTGGGAAGGGGGCTGACGGGGGGTGTGCGCGCGCACCTGGATGTTGCATGAGTGTGAGCAGCAGGGTGTATGTTGTATGTGTGCACATGCATTGTGTGGGAGTGACAGGATGTGTGTTGTGTGTGTGCATGCATATGTTGGGTGGGTGTGCCCGGATGTGTGTTGTGTGTGTGCATATGCATATTGTGGGTGTGGCAGGATGCATGTTGTGTGTGTGTGCATATGTTGGGTGGGTGTGGCAGGATGTGTGTTGTGTGTGCACATGTGTTGGGTGGGTGTGCCTGGATGTGTGTTGTGTGTGTGCATGCATGTGTTAGGTGGGTGTGACAGGGATGTGTGTTGTGTGTGTGCACACGTTGGGTGGGTGCATGCACGTTAGGTGGGTGCATGCACGGTAGGTGGGTGTGCCCAGGTGCGTGTTGTGTGTGCACACACGTGTTGGGTGTGTCGGTGTGTGACAGGATGTGCGTTCATTATGCATGGGTGTGCATGCGCCTGTGTGTGATGGGGTGCACGTCTGTGTGGGGGACAGTGTCTGTATGTTTCCTGTGCACACATATGTTGTGTGTGTGTGTGTGACAGGATATGTGGGGGGGTGCGAGTTACGTGTGTGTGTGTCAGTCTGTACACTGTGTGTGCATGTACACGCATGTGTTGTGCGTGTATAACAGGATGTGCGCGCGTGTGTGACGGTCTGTACGTTGTGTGTGCATGTGCACACATATGTTGTGTGTGTGTATAACGGTGTGTGCGTGTGACCGTCTGCATGTTGTGTGTGCTCGTGCACACGTACGTTGTGTGTGTATAACAGGGTGCACGCGTGCGCGTGGCTGTCCCCGGGCACGTGGCGCGGCGCCCGGCTCCCCGCTGTAGCTGCTCCTCCCCGCCGGAGGGGGCAGTGTCCCGTCAGGCCGCGGGCGCCGCTCTTGGCGCTGCTCGTCGGCGGGGTGGGCGGGGCGAGCGCCCGGAACCGGAAGTGGTGGCGCGGCCGCTGCGGAGCCGGGACGTTCTGCAGCATCACGGCACCGCCCCCCCCCGCCCGCCCGCCCGCCCGCCGCGCCCGTGAGTACCCCCTCCCCTCCCCCCCCGCCCCGACCCGCCACAGCGCCCGCCACGGGCTCGGCCCCTGTGGGCACCGACGTGCCCCCACGCCTCCCCTCCCCTCCCGGACACGCACACGTACGGGCACAAGCTGCATCGCATGCACAGGCGTGCACATATGTGCCGGTGCCTGTGCACACACGTATGTGCCCGGACACACGTGCACACCCACATTTCCCTGCCCCCCACGCCCTTGCCCCAGGTGTGTGCTGGGCCCCAGCGGAGGACGAGGTGGCACAGGCCCAAGGCTCCGCGGCGCTAGGTGCCCGCTCCTGGGCTCGCGTTAATCCGGGAGGGTTCGCTGTCGGTGCCCAGGGCTGCTGGCGCCAGCAAGCGTTTTGGCGTCGTGCTGCGAGCCCGGTGCTCCCCTGGGCGCACCCTTTTCTCCGCGTCTGGATTGCAACGCACGGCGCTGTCCCGTCCCGCTGCCCCAGTCGTGCCGTGCGAGCGGCCGGGACCCAGGAGGAGATGCTGCTCTCTCTCCGGGCGGCCGTGCGCTTGCAAAGGGGATGGAAACGCAGTCTTTCACCCGGCCCTGCTTGAATTGGAGCCGCTTGCTTTCCGGCAGATGTGAACCGGTTCACCTGTGACCACCTTGGCTGCTGCCCTGGTATTTGGCAGCACCGGAGCTACTGTCGATCCTGGCTTCGCGTCCCCGCGGGGGGCAAGCCCACGGCTGGAGGAGCGGCAGCGTAAAAGGAAGGATCCGGGTGTTTTGTGTCGATGCTGGGCTGACATTTCTGGTCGCAGCGTGCAGGGCAGGTGGAGTCGCCTGAAAGCCAGTTCAGTCTCTCTTGTGGCTCTGGTTGCAGGGGAGGGCCTGAAAAGCAGACGGTTTCCACGCTGACAGCTGTCAGTTTTGGCCCGCCTTCTCCTCATGCCAGCTAAGTGCGGGCAAGGGGAGAAAGTCTGCTGGGGATGAGGTTTGAGATATTGGTATGGGCAGGGTATTGTCAGAGGAAGGCAGTAGTGCAGGACTTAACGAAGAGAAGCTGTGCGATCCATTTCCTATTGAGTCCAGAGTCAGAGGAGGATGAGCAGCTATTGTAAAAAAGTAGATCTTGAACTGCGTTCCTCTTACTTGAACCAGCAAAGATTTGAATTCCAGTGTCCCATCCCACTCTTAAACATTTCTGTCTGAGGATGACAAGGTATTTCCAACATACAAATACAGACCCCTCCCCACCCCTCCACCAAATGTGTATAGAAGTAGTTGTATTCCTCTCCTGTCTGTCGTTGTACTAATCTGTTCAAAGCAGGTATATGTTAGGCCTCTCAAAGACAGCCCTGACGTGTCCCTTGTCTTTCATTCTTCCAGAAACATGCAACATGGCAGCAGCCATGGAAACTGAACAGCTGGGCCTTGAAATCTTTGAGACGGTGGCGGGGTGTGAGGAGCATGTGGAGAAGGAGGAGTCGCCCAGGCTGGAGCCCTTCTATGTTGAGAGGTATTCCTGGAGCCAGCTTAAAAAGCTGCTCACGGACACGAGGAAATACCACGGTTACATGATGGCTAAGGCACCTCACGACTTCATGTTTGTGAAGAAAAATGACCCTGAAGGGCCCCATTCACACAGGATCTACTATTTAGGTAAGCTGGCTAGTGGGACTCATGCTTCTATTAACTTGTCCGCTGCAGGGACTTACAAACTACTTGCTGTGTGCTTAAAAGGGGACAGTACTTGCTGCTACTCTGGTAATGGCCTGTGTGTACACTCTTGCCCCATAGTAGATTGAAGATAACCCAGGGTAGTTTAGGTCTCAGTGAAAGCCCCTTTGCCACCTTTCATTGAAGGCTAAACTGTTTCAGGTTAGCATTCATTTACTGCAGAGTTAAGAGCATGCATGTAAGCAGTTAATGCAGAGCAGCTGACCGGTGACAAATCCTGGCCCTCTTTTCCCTCATGGTAACTTGTTCATGTGCCCAGCCCCTAGGTTTGTATTCGGTAGTGAAACCAGGACTGGCTGGCTGCCAGAATTACTGGTCAGACTAGGTAATAACAGTATTTTCCGACTGTAAAACCAGTGACATAATCTCCCCAAGGAGCGGGTGGACAGGGCTGGAAACGTTAATGCTCCAGGCTTGGAGAGCTGGACAGAGAATGGGGAAGTGTTCTTTCAACAGCAGCCCCACCCTATGTGGGAGGATAAAGTCCTGCAGGCCTCTTCTTGGGCCAGCTTTTCTCATCCTTGTGCTTGGATTCTGTTGAAAATAAGTGGTGTTCCCCAAACCTGGTACAGCTGGGGTTATTTTGCTGTCTTCCTGAACAGGGATATTAGAAATGTAATATTCCAAGCCTTCAGCAATTATAGGTAATTTGCAAGGTGTGCTTGGGGGCACACATGAACATTTCCTGCAGGTGCCTTTATTTCAGTAGCAAATTCACAGATTTACTTTGTCTTTCTTGGCTGCTCCTCTTCACTTTTGTCTCATTCCTGCTAGTCACTTAGGCTCCGTCGCTCTAGATTTCTGAATGGATATTGTGTATAATCGAGCCCTTCTAGGTGATTTTTGTAGTGTAAAACGCACCACAGGGGATCTCGGGTGGCTTTTCTGAGCAAGGCTCCAAATGCTTCTGTTCAAAAGCTGTACTGTTTAAACACAAACACACAAAAAATCTAGCCTCTGGGAGGAGGTGAGATCTGGAGCAGAGAACTGGAAGCTAGTCTTTGCAGCCCCCTCCAAATTAGTAAGCTGTGAACCTGAAATGTCAGCCATGTCTCAAACTGCTTTGGAATTGGTTATAAGCTCTATTTCTACCCCTTCACCCTACCACTTTTTTGAGGTTTTACAGCCACATTTTCATACGGTTAGTTTTTTCCTCCCCTTCTGCTGTGGCTGAATGAAAAAGCCATTCCTCTGTTGCAATTTGGTTACTCTATGCCTCTAACGGGAAAATTTCCAGGCTTGTAGAAAAGGAGGAACTGACTAGGCACAGCGTGAACAAACTACAAGATAGAAATATCCCCTTGTGTTTTATGTGGAGGAGCTTCAAGGGCTAGGTAGGGGGTAAAAAGTTCAAGCGTAGCTGGGTGGATTCTAGAAAGGATCCCTAAATAGTCCAGTCTGGTAATCTGTGGCCACACACTCGTTAACTTCACCAGGGGCCAGACCTCAGGCCCAAGTCTTATTAAATGTGGAATATGAAAAATGTACTGTATTCTCAAACTGCCGGCGGGGTGGGGTGGGAGAGGAGAGGCTTCATCGTCCTTGGGTCTCCCTTCACTGATACAGACAGCATGATGTTGCAATCAAGCAAGAGACTTGGAGTAATGATCAAGAAGCCTTGCCTGATTTTATACCTTCCAGAGAATTTAAATGTTTTAGCAGTGGCATACCTCCATCTACAGCTGCTCCCTCTGTCACTTCCCTTCTTGCAGTCTAGTGGAGCAGGGCACTCCCCTGCCCTCTCTGAGTGGCATGCCAGTGCAGAAACTGCCACTTGTTCCTCTTATGGAAGGTGATTTTTGGTGACACTGTTGTGTCTTTTGGTTGCTTTGTCATCTGCTGAGATTGCTTAATGTTCAGTAATGGGGACATGAATCTTTTTTCCTTCTCTCTAGCAATGTCTGGGGAGAACAGAGAGAACACACTGTTCTATTCAGAAATTCCCAAAACCATAAACAAGGCTGCGGTGCTAATGCTTTCCTGGAAACCCCTTCTGGATCTCTTTCAAGTAAGTGCTTATTTCCTTACTGCTTTGTGGAGGTTGGTTGCGCATTCACTGTGTATGTGCTCACTGCAGTCACGAGCCATCAACAGGCTCAGCAGTGGCAGCATGAAGATCTTGAACATTTTGAGTGCCTTTCTTGTTTAGATCAATTTTTTTCCTGCTAAACAAGGAAACATTACCTGCTGTGAGATCTCTGTGCTGGGTGGTTTCTACCCGGCCTTCAGCTATTGCAATTGGTGAATGCAGTTTCATAGATTTTATAGACATTAGGGCTGGAAGGGACCTCGGAAGATCATTGAGTCCAGCTCCCTGCCCGAAGGGCAGGAACTCAGCTGGAGTCATAGGATCCCAGCAAGATAAGCATCCAGTTTTCTCTTGAAGGTGTTCAACATAGGTGCTTGAACTACCTCCGATGGCAGGCTGTTCCAGGCCTTGGGGGCTTGGACATTAAAGAAATTCTTCCTTATGTCCAGCCTGAAACGGTCTTGCAGTAATTTATAACCGTTTGACCTTGTCATCCCTTGGGGCACAATCGTTCCCCCAGATCCTGGTGAACACCCCAATAAACTTATAGGTGGCCATCAGATCACCCCTGAGCCTGCGCTTTTCCAGGCTAAAGAGTCCCATGGTTCTCAGCCTGTCGTCGTAAGGTCTGTTTTCCTGACCTCTGATCATGCGTGTGGCTCTTCTCTGCACTCTCTCAAGCTTCTCCACATCCTTTTTGAATTGTGGGGCCCCAAACTGGATGGCAGTACTCCAGCTGCGGCCTCACCAAGGCTGAGTACAAGGGGAGAATGACGTCCTGGGATTTGCTTGAGAAGCATCCATGGATGCAAGCCAGCGTTATGGTCACTTTACTAGCTGCAGCATCACATTGCAGGCTCATGTTCATCTTGTGGTCAATGATGACCCCCAAGTCTCTTTCTTCTGTAGTGCTAGCCAGCGTAGCACTGCCGAGCCTATAAGGATGCTGCAGATTTTTCCTCCCAAGGTGGAGAACCTTGCGTTTTTCAGTGTTAAACACCATCAGGTTCTCGTCCGCCCACTTGCTGAGCCTGTCCAGGTCAGCCTGGATCGCCCTCCTGTCTTCTGGTGTGGATGCTTTGCCCCAAAGTTTGGTGTCATCGACAAACTTGGCCAGTCCGCTTCTGACTCCAATGTCCACATCATTAATGAAGATGTTGAACAATATGGGTCCAAGGACAGAGCTTTGGGGGACCCCACTGGTCACAGGGCACCACGACAATTGACTTCCATCAACCACCACCCTCTGGGTCCGACCACGGAGTCAATTTCCCAGCCAGCGGATCGTGGAGGACCCAAGGAGTCAATTGGCCAGTTTTGCCAAGAGGTGATCATGGGATACCAGATCGAAGGCTATTTTGAAGTCAAGATATATGACATCAATCTCTTCTCCCTTGTCCAGGTGATAGGTCACCTGGTTGTAGAAGAAAATGAGATTGGTCAAGCAAGACCTACCCGCGAGAAACCCATGCTGGCTATCCCTCCACATGTTGGTGTCGGTCAGTCCGTTAAGGATGGCCTTTTTAATAAACTTTTCTAAGACCTTCCCTGGGATAGAGGTCAGGCTGATGGGCCTGCAGTTTGCTAGATCCGCTTTCCTCCCTTTCTTGAAGATAGGCACCACATTGGCCTTCTTCCAGTCTTCGGGCACTTCACCAGAGCGCCAGGAGTTCTCGAAGATCCGTGCCAGGGGCTGGGCTATGATGCTCGCCAGCTCCTTGTGTACCCTGAGGTGTCAGTTGTCAGGGCCGGCTGACTTGAAGGTATCCATCCTCTCAAGGTGTTCCTTCATGAGGTCAGTACTGATGGAGGGCAGGGGATCTCCCTCACCCAGACCTCCGTGTCCCGTAGTGGGCATGGGCATCCATGGGACTGATGAACTACTGACGCAAAGTACCCATTTAATAGGTTGGCTTTTTCCTGGGCGTTGGTTGTCAGTTGTCCCATCTGGTTTAGCAGGGGTCCAGTGTTGCCTTTGCTTTTCCTCCGGCTCCACACATGTCTAAAAAAGGACTTTTTATTGTCCTTGATACTCAAAGCTAGTTAGAGTTCAGTTGCAGCCTTGGCTGTCCTGGTTTGCTCCCTGCAGGACCAGACCAGTGCAGAATATTCCTTCTTGGAGGTGACTCCCATCCTCCATCCTTTGTAGGCCTTTCTTTTTAGCCTCAGGAGATCTGCTAGATCCCTGGAGAGCCAGGGGGGCTGCTGTGCCCTCTTGCTGCTTTTCCTTCGAGATGGAATAGAATTAGCTTGTGCATTGAGGATCGCTCCCTTGAGGAGCAACCACTCTTCCTGAACTCCCCTCCCCCCTGGGGTCGTGGTCCCTTAGGGCCTCACTGACAATCCTCCTGAGCTTGTCAAAGTCGGCTTTCCTGAAGTCAAGGACTTCCGTGTTGCTGACTGACTTGCCAGGTTTACAGCAGATGGTGAAGGTGATCAGCTTGTGGTCGCTGTCACCCAGCTTCCCATCGATCACTAGGTCACTGAGTAGGTCATCCCCAGTAGCCAGTACCAGGTCGAGCAGCGATTTACGGGCCAACGAGAGGTAGACTTCTTGCATCAGGTAGAGGTCATCCACTCACGATAGGAAACTTTGTGACCGCTCGGTTTTTGCTGCGTGATCCTCCCATGAGATATCTGGGTAGTTGAAGTCACCCATGACAACCATGGTCCTGGAGCATGCTGCCTCAGCCAGTTCCCAGGTGAACTCCTAGTCAAGCTCTTGAATTTGGGTGGGAGGTCTGTAGTAGACTCCCACCGTTTCTAGGTGTTACTGTCCTACTGCAAAGAAATCACCAGGGGTAGATCTTGGAGCCTCTTGTGATAGATCTTGGAGTCGATCTGAGGCTGGAGTGCGGGGGCTGAGTGCCTGCATGCGTGCATGCACATGCCCCAGCCCAGCAGATCAGTCCATGGGGGAGGGAAGGGGCAAGGGCTAGATCAAGGCCCCCGTGGTGAGGGTACAGTGCTGCAGAGGCAGGAGCAGGGGCAAGTTGTGTGTGGCCCTGGCTTGGTGGGACTTACCTGCTGGGGAGGCATGCCCCCAAATAATTTTTTCTCCCTCTGCCTCCCCCTTTCCCTCTCACAGACTTACCTGCTGGGCGGGGGGATGTCAGTGGTGCACAGTAGATCTTGGGTTGCTTTTAAATGCCAAAGGTGATCTCCTACTTAAAGGTTAGAGACCACTGCAGAGGGATAAGCAAGGGACTTAAGCAAGAGTCTCATATCTCTTGAGCTTGTTTGACATCTGTCTTCAAGCTCTGTTTGAGGTATTTCTGCATTTGCTTTCCTTGCAAATCCTCCTTTGTTATCTGCTCCATAGCTGCAGCTCACCATGACCACTTTGCTTTGGAAGGACTAACTGATCAATGGAGGCATATTTATACCCCCTAGAGCAGTACTCAGAGGGTCTGCAGTGGCCACGGGCTCCCCATCAGCTGTCCTTGCTGCACAACAGACCTAGGTAGGGCTGCAAGGTATGGAATGGCAGGCTTTGTCCCTTAAGACCTAGGTCTGGGGTGAACAACCTGGTGCCATCTTAGGAGACTGTAAGTCCTGTTTGAAATTCCCCTTGTGCTTTCATCTATCTAGACTGATCACCATGGCTGTTGGCTGGAATGAACTAAAGGTCTGTCTTTTTCCTCTTTGGCCTCTGCACAGTTTTGTAATTCTTTGTTCAGAACAGGCTGTCTGTCTTATGATTAGGCTTGGCAGGATTCAATTTTTATTGGTAAACAGTGATTTCACCTTACACTCACAGACCATTGAAACAATTTTTCCATCGCTAATAATCAAAATGTATAGGAAGGGGACATAAGAGCAGGGCCTTCCCGGAGGTTTCCTTCCTGGGGAAGGGGGTTGTGGGGCCGGGGGGCAGCGACTGCTGCAGGACAAAGGAAAGTGGGTGCTGACTTGGGGGTGCCTGAGCATGGGCTGGACAGCAGTCTGACAGCTCAGCAGCACAGCAACTTCCCCCATGTGTGTTGGGCTGGAGGAGGAAGTGGGTATGTTTGTAAGCGCATGTGTGTGTGCGTGCATGCTACCACACCCCTAATTTTGTGTGATCCTGAAAATTTAAATTGATAAAAATCATAAATGTTTAAAAATAAACTTCGATTTTTAGCCATCGAAATTATTTAAAAAAAAAAATCAAATTCTGCCATGCCTACTTATAATTGTTCTCTTACAAGCTGTGTGTACCTGCCCTGTCCAACCAGCTTAACAGCACCCTTTAGTGGTAAGCTGAAAGCAAACACCTGCTCTCTTCCTGTCGCTACTGTAATCGTTGCTGTTGTAATGCTAGAACCCTAGGCACGTGTTGGGCTCTATACAAAGAGACCATTCCTGCCTCTGTTATAAGACAGGGGGAATAAGTAGATGCAGATGCATCATTGGGGAAACAATGGGACAGCATTGGTCAGCATGGTCTGCTCAGTACACCACCTTGCCCTGTCACAGCAGGTAACAGCCTCCGGAAAAGAAGGTGAGCAAAGGATGCTGCCTTACAACAACTTTTCTGCCCAGGCTCTTTTGCCAACTTGCAGCTCCCTGGGTTCTCCCAGGAATTTTCCTTTCCCCCTCTGTTGTGCTTGGGTTGCATACAGGTATCCCTGATTTAACCAAGGTGTGATTTTTAAACTGGATTAATTTTAGAACACTTTTGCATATTCAATCCATTTAAATCCATTTGAAGCCAGTTGAGCTTGCTGCTGTAAACTTTCTGGGCGCACGCCAAGGCAGCATCACTGATTTACATCGTGAGTGCATTTACATGGAAGTGTCCCCTGATTTAGCTCCATTTCCTTGGGAGATTTGCCCTGGTGTAGCTTAAAATTTGAATTCAAATAGACGTGGTTAATTTGGGGCAAGAGCCTGCATGGACGCTCCTGTGTCTATCTAAGAGCAGCATATTTTGTTTTAGCTTAAATCCATTAGGGGCAATTTAAGAAAGCCAAAGTTAGCTGATCTCTGTGTTGGTTGGTGTGTCTGCCCCGCTTTTTGCCCCTGTTTTAAACTGTGTGTATTTAAAAGTTGATTCAGGTTATTCCAGTGCAGCGTTCTCCTGAAGCTCTAAGCATGTCAAGCAGCCTGAGGTCATATTTGGCTTCTCTGAGAAATCAGCTCTAAGGCAAACAAAAAGGAGTATCCTCCCTTTTCCTGTTCCCCAGCTTGGTAGGAAATGTGTGTAACTCGTGAGACAAATAGCCTGAATCTGCTCTTCTGGCCCTGGAGGGAGTCTACAAGGGCATGGTATGGCTTAAATGAAATGCCTATGCACTACAAGGAGACCGTATTGAAGCAAAAACAAATAACACTTTCCTTCCCACTCTGTGAGATGCTGGGTGCATCTACACGTGCGCTTTACTGTGGAGTAGACTAATTAACTCTACAGTAAAGCATCACAGTCTACATGTGCGCTGGTATTAGGGCGCATTAAACTAATTAATTCTGCCATAGGGTGGTATTGTCAGGGACAGTATTGTCTTCCAGCAGAGTACTTTACTGTGCCAAAACACGTGTAGATACTGACTGTAGGTGTACGTTGTGCTCGGTCAGCCCAGCTGGCCGGGGGCCTGCTCCAGCCTGACTCAAATTGCTGCTGTCCCAGGTGAATGTGTAGACAGACGCTGTACCCTGGAGCAACTGACTCTGGTTTGAACGGCTCCAGAGTTTGCGTTGCATTAATTGAACGTGTAGATGCACCCGCTGTGCAGTACATTTACTTCTATAAGCATCAGCAGCACAGCTGCTCAGACAGGGTCTTATGTTGGTCTTGTACCAGTGTAGATCAGAAATAACTCCTTTTCTGTTGGAATTGCAACTGGTGTTAGACAGGCGTGAAATCTGAAATGGGCCCAAAATTGCTAATATGAAAGAAAGAGAACAGCTTGCAGCTAGTGGGATTCGCAGTGGAACAGCTCATTTCTTCTTTGCCAGATTGTCCAAGTTGCCATCTGACCACAGGCCAGCAGAGATGGAGCCTGCGGAGATGCTGCCTGCCTGCTCCTGAAGGTGCAGGAAAAGGCAGAGCAAGTGGTGATATTGCTCTGCGGTTCTTTTCCAGGCCAGCCTCGACTATGGGATGTACTCCCGCGAGGAGGAACTGCTGCGCGAGAGAAAACGCATTGGCACCATTGGTATTGCCTCTTATGACTACCACCGGGGAAGCGGCACGTTCCTGTTTCAGGCGGGTAGCGGGATTTACCACGTCAAAGATGGAGGCCCTCATGGATTCACTGTGAGTTCACACACCAGCTGGTTTTCCCTTACCCTGCTTAAATGTATTATGTGCTTTCCCCTGCCAGGAGTTTGGTAGTGGAAGAGCTATGTGTTGGAGTCCAAGTGGGGAAGAGCCCGTTACGGATGCCGTGATAATGGCACCAAAACGCTTTCTTGAGATGGGGATGGGGGTGTTGCATAAAGCAGGAAATTGGTGGGACTGCCAGTGGCAGAGAACAGGTGTGGGAAGAGGAAAAAGGAATGTGGGCAGCAGCCCCTACATCTGGCTTTCAGGGAAATGACTTGTTCCTAGGTGTGAGGCTTGGCTGTGTAATGGAGAAGAGAGGTCTGTGAAATAGCAGCCCGTCAGTGCAGGGGCCAGGTTATGAGTTGGGAGCAGAAGTCATTTCCTTTTGCTGTCCCTAGTGCCTGAAGCCCATCTGCTCGCATTATTTGGTGGATGCTGCTGCATTCCCAGTGGCTTTGCAGGGCAAGGCAACTGCCTGCTGGGGCTGGTTCGTTCTTAGGGAGTAGCTTCTTATGCTGCCCTGAGCGGTTCTGAACAAGGTGGCTTCTGGCTTGCTGGCTGTCTCTGTTAGTGTGGGGGAAAGGTGTCTGTATCCAAGAGTGTGAGCAAGTATCTGTAGAAACACTGAACAGGCCCATCAGCTGCCCTGGTTTCCTTACGAGCATTTTATTCAGGCATTTGAAGCCAGCAGTGGCTGCTGGAAGGAGATGGGTCTTCCAGGCAATCGTTTCAGAGATGGGTGTAGTCACATAGCCAGACAAGCACTTTGTTAATCACAATCTAAGTTTTCTTCTCTTCTCTTGTACAGCAGCAGCCTCTAAGGCCCAATTTGGTGGAGACCAGTTGTCCAAACATCCGAATGGATCCCAAGCTGTGCCCTGCTGATCCAAACTGGATTGCGTTTATTCATAGCAATGACATTTGGATATCTAATCTAGAGACCAGAGAAGAAAGGCGGCTAACCTTTGTGCACAATGGTAACGTGTTTAGCTCCCATCCAGCCCTTTGATCTCCTCTGCCCTGCATGCTCGTGTGTTCTGCCACTGGACTGAATTCTTCCCTGGCATAAGGGCTCTGGGTGAAACCTCTGGAGGTCACTTTTTATTTCAGGGGTGAATTCAGTGATGCTCCCCAGCTTTCTTTTGGTGTAAATAGTGGAAGCAATTCACTGCTGTGTGCCATACAGTATGGTAAAGCAAATCACCTGTTCAGTGCACCGGGCAAGGTTTTTTACCTCAGGCCTAAACCATTGCATTTTTCCTATGTCTGCTTCTGTGGGCATGGAAGTATGAAAACCATTCCCAGCAGTGAATAGGCAGGTTGCAAAGCTTTGTGGAGGTGATACCAGCTACTTCTGAACGGCCTCTTGGCTTTTACTACTCCCTCACATTTAATTCATCACTTGTTTCTTTTCCTTCATAAGAAGTCAGGCTGGAAGGGCCCTTGAGAGGTCATCTAGTCCAGCCCCCTGCCCAAGGCAGGATTATCCCTTTTCAAACCATCCCATACAAATCCAGTGTCTAATCTCTTAGCAAAACTACACAGCCCACCCTGATGCAACACAAGACATAACACCCAAACCTGCCACAGGTAAAGCAGTGGGACCACAGTGGCTAATGTCCTACTGCTGCAGAGTTGTTAAAAATATGCTCAAGATATCACAGGAAGAGGCCACACCCTCTGCTGCAAACCCCCCCATGGTCCTTTCCAATCTGATAATGGGGTAAAATACCTTTGGGACCCTAAATATGGCAATCAGATCCGACCCAGAGCAGAAGAACAAGACCTTCTTGCCAGGAACCTCTAGTCTTAAGTCCTAACAGGGGCTGGAGTCCTTTACTTTCTTCCCAAATTGTGTTTTACAGATATAACCATATATGACTTGGATAAAGGGGAATGAAGAATATCTATTTCCAAAGAGGATAAAACAATTATTTAGGGAAAAAACCATTAAACTGGTTTGCTCATTTGCAGTTGAATGATTAGAGACCAAGAGATCAGGCCTTACGAGGAGAGGCTGAGAGGCATGGGACTCCAGCCTGGAGAAGCAGAGGCTCAGGGGGGACTTGGTGGCAGCCTATATTTATATCAGGGGTGTGCATCAGGATCTGGGAGAACATGTGTTCACCAGGGCACCCCAAGGGAAGACAAAGTCTAATGATCACACACTGCTGGAAGACTGTTTTAGACTGGACATAAGGAAAAACTTCTTTACCATCTGAGTCTCCAGAGTCTGGAATAGGCTCCCCCCAGAAGTGGTGCAAGCACCTACTCTGGAAATCTTCAAGAAGTGCTTGGATGCTTATCTTGCTGGGGTGATCTGACCCCTGCTGACTTCCCGCCTCTTGGGCAGGGGGCTGGACCTGATAATCTCATGAGGTCCCTTCCAGCCCTAATGCCTGTGAAATCTATGAAATTATACATGTTTCTTTCTAAACATGTTTAAAATGTTAACAACTTGTGGCAAACCCTAAACTCGCTGTAATCTGTTATATTTTCATTTATTAAAATGAGTTTGTTGCAGCAGTAAGCCCTGCCCAGATTGCACTGTTTATTTAAGTATATAAATGAAGAGGAGAACATCAGAAAGTTTTGAAGACAGCACTAGCTTTATAATGCATCACAATGCTTTATACTATGTTAAGTGTATTATTTTCACTCTTCACAGTAGAGCTACTGCAAGTTGTGGCATTTTTTCCAGATGCCTATACTTCTATTTTTTATTAGATAGAAAAGCTTCTGCCACAACTGCTTAGTTTTAGTTCTTTGAAAATCTAACTCATGGTGATCAGAAACAGTCCAACAATTCACAAACTTCAATTAACCCTTCCCTTTGCTTAATAAAACAGTTCTAAATGCACAGTGTGTTTTAATAGACTTTTTTGCATTTACTTGGCACATTTAAAGTAGCTTTATTAACTAATAAAACAATGAAAATGCTGTTTTTGCTCCCTTTTAATTGAAATCCAGTTTCCATCCAGATGAGACATGAGACGATTTGTGGATAAAAAGTTATCATCTGCTCAGTAAGGCATCAGTCATTCTCTGTTTTCAGATGTAAAAATCTGAAAATTAGAAATATGAATAAATGTATGTCAAGCTACATAATTGCTTAAATTAGTGCAGTTGGATATACCAAAAAAAAGTGCTGGATTCAGCAGACAGGCTGTATTTGGTTGCAAATCAGCAATGAAAATGAGCCACTCTGGGAAAATAACTCAAAAGTAAAAATGCAAAACAACATTAAAGTCATCAGTTTTAATCATGGTTTCTTGCTTGCTGATGGAAATCATGATTCAGATTGGTGAGGAAAATTATTTAGAGTACAATCAGCGACCTCATCTGCAGCCTCCCGTCTTCCTTGCTTTACGCACCTTGTAATGAGCGGAGCCCTTTTATAATGCTTTTCTTTGTGCTGCAGGTTCCCTAATGTCCAGCGTTGGCCTCATCTCCTGTTATTTCCATTTCATCTTCCTCCTTTCAGCCCCGACAAGAGCGTGTGCTGTGGGAGGAAGTGACACGGGATAGTTATTCTCTCCTCTTTGGGGGCTGCCTTTTTCCTACTTCTGCTGTTTGGAACTGTTATGATTCCCTCTGCTTGCGAGAATGAGGGTCAGGAGGGGGGAGGATGAATTGTGGCTGCAAGGGAGATGGGTACATCTGAGGACGATTTCAGTGGTGTGAAAAGGGATGCTGTCAGGGAAATGGAAATTGTTACTGTGAAAATCCCATCACCCATCAGCCTGATCAGAGCTGAGTGGGAGCAGGAGACAGCTGCAATCTTGTTAGCGACTGAAGCTGGGTTCACCTCTGAGATAATTGCTTCCTTGCAGTGTGAATTTGGCCCTCAGTTGTGAAAATGTGAAGCTGGTTGTGTTCCTTGGCAGCAGCCAGGCTTGGAGCCTAACGCTTTCTCCCGTTGCCTCCTCAGAACTGGCCAACATAGAAGAGGATCCAAAATCTGCTGGAGTCGCAACCTTTGTGCTGCAGGAGGAATTTGATCGATACACAGGCTACTGGTGGTGTCCGGACACCAAGCCAAGTAAGTGTGCTCAGTGCCATGTAGCTGACGGGCAGGGATCCTGTTGGTATGGCCCCAGTGCCACCACCACTGTAGGACAGAGTCGGTTTTCTCTTCCTGTTCCATATCCCAATTAGGTAGCACCCCATGTTGGTTGTGCTGGGATAGATGGGGATACATCAAACAAAACCAGGGTTTCATGCGGAGAAAAGGATGCAGGTGAGCTCTAAGGAATGAAATGTCCTGTGAGAATATAAGAGAAAAGACCAAAGGGAGGTACTTAAAATATATCATAAGAGGCTAACATTATCATTTCCATATGGACAGATGACACATTTAGTAAGGAGTAAATTGACTTTCTGTAGAATATGCAGGGCGGACACATGACTCTCACCTTACGCTGGTGTAAATCTCTCTAGTGTGGGGTAAAGTTACCTCTCAGAAGAGGAGGGTGTGCCAGTATAAGGTACACTCATGTACAACACATGTTCAGTCCCCTATTAAACTTCATCGTAGGGCAGCACAGAGCAGGCCCCCTTCCAGCCCATCCACCCACTGGCCAAGAACTGCAGTAGTGCCTACTGTGGGCAGCCAGCTTGGGAGAACAGGTCATGTATCTGGTCCTTACTATGGATAAATTTACACTGGAATAATATCCAGGCTAGATGACTATGGTAATTATGTTGTGTGTCCATGCCCCATGGTTTTTGTGAGATAGCATCATCTGGGCTTTACAGTTCACAGTCTAGGTGTGTGTTACCTTGGAGGAAAGAAACCTACACTAATCAGAGTGGAGACAGCAGTTAGATTTCTGCTACACGTTGCATGTATTGTACAAATTTACTGGTTAATTGCACAATAAATTTAGACTGGCCACATGTGTAGAGTAATTATCATTGTTAATTATTTATTGTCTAAATTATCATCGGTTAACCACGCAATAAATTTAGACAACCACACTTGCAAAGTAATTATCAGACAATAAAAGTGACCGTTGGGCTATATAAAAAGAGCTAACCAGCTACAAAGTTAGTGCCTGAAAATGTGTAACAATGCTAGAGCTGGTTTCTAACAGGCTTTAATTTGAACGTGTAGTAGAGCCCTTAGATTCAGGATCATTCAGAACATAGCACACATGTTGCACTTAAAAACACAATTTTAAACCTAGTGGTTTAAGAATTTGTGCAACACCCAGTTGATTAATAGCAGAAATGCTTGCTTTAATAACTACCAACAAGCTACAAAACTAACAGAAAAAGACTCTTTCCCAATATAAAATATTATAGAAAGTCCCACTACATATTTAGCTGCAGTAGTGTTTTCTCACCAATGCAGGCAGGGAAGCTGGTCCGGTCTTGCAGCGTTTACTTGTGGTCTGGGTGCAGTACGGCTTCTTGATCTTTCCTGGACTGCATGCCTTGCTGGCAGTTCTGTCTTGCTGCTTATGTTGTTTAATTGTATAACTTCAACACTTTTTTCCTTGATGGTTGGCTGATTAAAGTCCGAACAAAACAGGGAGGAAAAGGGTGATCATCATATTACAGTTGTTAAATTGCCTGGCTCCTGCTTTTCGATTTGTTTCAGTTTGAAGGCTTGTGTTTCTTGTAGCCCTGAAGTTACAGGTCAGTTAAATGTGATGGGCCTTGAGTGGTCAACTAGGATGTTTAGAGGCATTGGTTACTGGACCTGTCTTTGGGTATTTGTTTATCAATGAGGCAAATTTGCAATAGCTTATACCGCTGATGGTCTATTCACAGAATTCCAGACTTACACTGAATGATTGAGACATTTTTAACACCTTATTCATTGGATGCCTGTTTTGAAAAAATGTGAGGATACCACGCATAGGACATTTTCCTTGTATTCAATGCACCTTTTACAGGTTTTGCTTGAAATGTATATTTAATCTTTTGTCTTTGTTAGTTACTAGTTCAACTGAAATGTATATGTAGTTTCCTTGCCTTCTTTAGTTACACTGGCTCAGCCTTTTTCTCTGGCTTCCTTAGCTTGGAGATGCACATGATGAATGTGTCAGGTCTCTGCTAACAATTTTAACTACCACTCTTATTATTTTATGGCATGGGTCTGGTATTGGGTACCACAAGCTCCTCTCTCTCTTATGCCTAATGGGTTGCAAGCCATTAGTGGAGTTTGATATTCTTTGTGGCAGGCTTGTTACCACAACCCAGTCTTGCCCCAGCCACTGTCTTGCATTTTTGTGCAGGAGACACTGCCCAAGCTTTCATAGCCAGTACACAAACTTGCTGGATTTCCCTCTAGCTCCAAACAGCTGGAGCGCCAGCGTGTGGTGCATGATGCGGCCTCCCCCTAGGCATCCAAAGGAACAGGGCCGTCGCCTGCAATGAGCAGATTGTTACAGCAGTTCCAGATGTGAAACGTGTCTCTTCCTTTGCAGCACTCAACGGAGGCAAAATCCTTAGGATTCTCTATGAAGAAAATGATGAGTCAGAGGTGGAAATCATTCATGTCACGTCCCCCCTGTTGGAGACCAGGCGGACAGATTCCTTCAGGTATCCCAAAACAGGTGAGGCCTTGCAGCTTGCTCCCTTTCCTTCTGCCTTCGGCCCTCCCCCACAAGTGACTCGTTTGTAGCCCATGCTGATGGTGTAGGATCCTCACTGCTAACCCAGTGTTTTTTAGTTGCTGGCAGCATACTGCTCCGTCTTTACTATTCAGGAAGCACCACCCTCTTTATCTTCACAGCTCTGGGCTTCAAAGTGAAAAAACACGTATTTTTTACAGCTTTCTACTGAGCTGCTGGCAATGCCCTTGTAATTGGGGCTGGGGGGTTGGGGAATCTTGGAAGGGTGTCTCAGATTTACAAGGCTTGAAGCAGTATAGACCACTCAGTCCCATTTTCAGCCGTGACTTGGACACAAGGAGCCTAAATCCCATTGACTTTCATCCTGAAGATAGTTCTTAGCAGCCTGGTTTACTTGGGCTGTGTAGCACTGAGCAGAGCAAAGGGTAAAAACCTTTAGAAACAGGACCTCGGCCTCAGGGCCTCAGTTCCCCATAGGTAGAGGGGGAAAACAGCACTGCCCTTCCTCCTGGTGGGGACATGGTAAGATATACATGTGAAAACCTGGGAGGTGTTCAGATACTCTGGTATTGGGGGCCATATAAGCCCCTAAAGTTGGTGCCTGAGGGTTTGGTGGCTTTGTGGTACGTTCTCCGGCTGGTTTGATCAGATCTCTGTCTTCATTGTAGCCAGACAATATCATCTAGCACAGGAGCAGTCACCTGAATTCTGCCTGCTGTTCCAGGTGGGGAGATATGAACCCTCACGTCCTTTGCAGAGGTGTCTGTCATGCGTCTGTAAGGCCGATGCATAGCATTTTTTGGTGCTCATCCCTAATAGAATGCAGCTTTTTTTGAAAGGTCCTACCTGGCCAGTTCCTACAGGGTATGTCTTTAAGGATATAGCATTGGGAGGTAATGCTTCTTGCTGCAAAGTGAATTGGTCTGTAACTGTAACCCTTAATCCCCCCTTCTCAAAGAGAAAAAGACTAACAGAACTTTGAAATGGTGGGACCATTAAGAATGAAGAGGGCTACTTAGCCTTTGTTCATTTTAGTCCCTTCTGACCTGACCTGAATACTACCCCTTTTACCCCCAGCAGGATGGGGTTAATTAATCACAGAGCAGTCTGTTACTTGCTTTCTGTGCAATTTGGGGTAAACATCACTACTGGTGTTTGGAATATGGGTTTGTCTGCCTGAAAGCAAACTGTGTGATTGTTGATGTCTTTTTTTATAGGTACACCGAATCCAAAGGTCACCTTCAAGATGTCTGAAATAACAATTGATGCTGAAGGAAGAGTAAGTTTTAATTTGGGTTTATTTTCTAAATCAGTTTGACATTTGTGACTCCTTTGTAAAATTGGGATCTTCAGTTGACACAAAAAGGCCTGCTGGGCACACAAGGAGTATGGGGGTGATCCATAGACTACTGTTTCAAACAGCCTGGTGCAGTGGTGACGCATAGGGGGTGCACGTGCACCCCTGAGAGCTCTGGTGCACCCCCTGACCGGTCACGCGCTCGCTGATTAGGCAACAGGCAAGGGGGGTAGGCGGGAGTGCCGGTGCCCCCCCTGCGAGCGCCGGCCAGGGAGTGGGAGCACTGTGGTGCTCCCAGAAGTGGCCACAGCGATCTGCCATCTTGTGATTGGCTGCGGGAGGGACACCCCGTCCCCCACTCCAATCGCTGACTGGTCGCTGGGGGGGCATGTGCCCCCCCGACTAAGGCAGCACCAGTCACCCATGGCCTGGTGTAATGTCAGGAACGCAGCAAGGAAATACAGCACTGGCATCTCTCCTTTTCCACTCATATAGGGGGTGAAAGGTTTCAGCATAGGGGTGGTATGTTTTAGACATGAGTGATCAGCATTCCCGTAGCCAACCCCCTGGTTAGTGGCTGGTTCAACATCTTCCTGAGGATGTTTTAACAGGGAAGAGAATTTACTGAGCTATAACTCAGTTGCTGTGTAAATACAGTATGTGGGGAAGTGAGTGTTGTGCCCCCCACACTGTGTCTTGGCAGCTGGTATAAGCTGTTCTAGCTAATGTGAAGGTACCATAACTCAGCAGGGTACAGGAGCATGTGGTATCTGATTAGGGGCCTGTCTTCTCTGGGGACTTTGCCCGTTGTTGGACATACCAGTGTACCTGCACTGAGGTCAACCTCTAATCTAGACAAGCCAGCCGATCCTAACCCATGAAGTGTACAAGTGGGGCTTTTCCTCACTTCAGGCAGGGGTCACTGACCCAGTGCACACCACTGCAGACTGGGGAAATGAGACCTGTGGAGGTACAGCCACTCACCCAGGCTCATTCCATAAGCCCGTGACAGGGTAGGGATGCGCCTTGTATCTCCTAACACCCAATCAGTCTTTGCTTGGCTGCTGATGGGGTTTGCAGCCCGGCAGCTGCCTCAGAGTCCAGCCTCAGTGGCTGTAATGGGATTGAATCCCTCGCATTTGTGAAGGCCAAGGGTAAAGATGCAGTTCCTTTTGAGCTGCAGCGGAGGACAACCTTCCCCACTCGCATACAGAGACCTGTTTCTTCGGCACGTGCTTCACCATTTCTTGATGTTGATTGCTGTTGTTATCAATAGATTGCGGATGTCGTGGATAAAGAACTAGTGCAGCCATTCGAGATCCTGTTTGAAGGAGTAGAGTATATTGCTAGAGCGGGATGGACTCCAGAAGGAAAATAGTGCGTATGTTAATCCTGTCTCTGCTTAGTGGGTTTGGGACAATGCAACTGGCAACAGATAGTCCCAGCCCCTCTCTTTGCTCTGGCGCATGCTTGCTGTGATTATCACAGTGCTCCAAACGTGTTTGTGCAAAGGGGACATTTTCCCAAACCACAGCATTCTCACTCTGGTTGTCTGGTTCCATTGCCATCACCTCGTGGCCTGGGATTCAGTTGTCCTCACAGTGCCCTTGTGGGGTAGTGCAGTGCTTTTATCCCCATTTGTAAAAGTGAGGCCCAGAGAAGTTAAGTGACTTGTCCAGAGTCACACAGGAAGTCTGTGACTGAGGAGGGACTTGAGTCCATGTCTCCCAAGTCCTATGCTAGCACCCTAACCACTGCAGCAGACTAACTCATCAGAAATCCCACTGTAACACCTACATGTTATTTTTAACCTTGTAGACAGAGCCACATGCCTAACTCCTCACAGTGTGGTGTTGGCCCACTGGCAAGCCCTGAGGCTTCGGCATCATTTCTTTAGGCAACTGATAAGCACTCAGAGATCCTCAGATATGTTCTTAAATTTCAGTTGGAAGGCATTTGCTTCCTTGATCCTTCTGATTTTTCTGTTCTCAAATCCTCCTCCCACGTTCTCCCTGAAGCACAATCCAAATCCAAGAACATAAGAACAAAACAGACTTTTGAACCCACCGTATTTTTGTGGGGATGAAATTAAAGCAGGACAGGTTTCTCTGTCTCTGTTGAGGAGCCTGCCTGACGCCTTGAAACTTTGGGGGAAATGTTTGCTTTTCTCTGCCCAAAGTTAAATTTATCTTTTCCCTGGCTCTAAAATTGATCACTGTTGTCCCCATCAAAACGCGCAGTGTTCCCCGAGTCAGGTTCTCTCAGCTGTCTGATACTGAGTAATGATGCGGGATTTTCCTAATACTTTGTTTTTCCTTTGATAGTGCCTGGTCCATCTTGCTGGACCGCTCCCAAACACGGCTTCAGATTGTGCTGATCCCCCCTGCATTATTTATCCCGGTAGAAGATGATGCTATGGAAAGACAGAAACTTATAGACACCGTGCCCGACTCTGTTACACCACTCATTATTTATGAAGAAACAACGGATGTCTGGATCAATGTAAGAATTTGGGGTGTAGCCTCCTACATAGGGTGTGGACCTGCCCATAGTACTTACATGGGGTTAATGCTGTTTGTATGGCTTCACTCCCAGAAATGGGATGAAGGCCCATTGTGCTCTTCACTTTACATATTCATAGTAAGAGAGTCTCTAACCTGAAGTGCTGAAGGGTTAGATCCTGTTCTCCATATTAGGTGCCTATGGGTGATCCTGGTCCACCCTGCTGAAGTCCCTGAAAAAGCATGAATGAGTCTATCAATGTAAGATGCTTTCATTTCAACCTTAAGACTGAGTTGCACACAGCATCAAGGAGGAGGAAGACCTTCCTGCCTTTTCATAGTTTCATAGTAGTTAGGGGTCAGAAGGGACCTGAATAGATCATCTAGTCTAACCCCCCACCACTGGTTGGAGCACACTCTGGGATCACACAACCCCAGACAGGTGTTCATCCAACCTCTTTTTGAATTTACCCAAGGTAGGAGCGAGGACCACTTCCCTTGGACGTTGATTCCAGATCCTGGCTACCCTGACAGTGAAATAGTGCCTCCTAATCTGTAACCTGAACATATTCTCCAGCAGCTTCTGGCCATTGTTCCTCATCACCCCAGGTGCTGCTGGAGGGAATAAGACCCTTCCTATTTGCTGCTGATCTCCCCTAACAAGTTTGTAGGCAGCCACCAAATTCCCCCTCAGCCTCTGCTTGCTGAGGCTGAACAGGTTCAGGTCCCTCAGCCTCTCCTCAAAGGGCCTGCCCTTTTGCCCTCCAACCAAGCATGTGGCCCTCTGAACCCTCTCAAGGCAGGCCACTTCCTTCTTAAAGTGCAGTGCCCAGAACTGGACTCAGTACTCCAATTGAGGCTGGACCACTGTCCCATAGAGGGGGAGTATCACCTCTCTGGGCTTGAGATGCATCTTTGGATGTACGACAAGGTGTGGTTGACTTTGCTGGCTGCGATATGGCATCGGTGGCTCATGTTCATCTTGGAGTCAATAATGACTCCAAGATCCCTTTCTGCCTCTGTGCTCTCAAGGGGGGAGCTCCCCGGCTTGTACGTATGCTGTGGATTCCTTCTCCCCATGTGCAGCACCCTGCATTTATCTACATTGAAGCCCATCCTATTACCATCCGTCCACTTATGTAGTCTGTCTAAGTCTAATTGCAGCCTCTCTCTCTCTTCGAGCGTGCCTACCTCTCCCCACATCTTGGTGTCATTGGCAAACTTGGACAACGTGTTTTCCACCCCCTCGTCCAAATCGCTGATGAAGATGTTGGACAGTGTAGGCCCCCGGACTGGGCCCTGGGGGGCCCCACTCTTCACATTCCGCCAGGTCGAGTACGACTCATCCACCACCACTCTCTGGGTGTGCTCCATCAACCAATTTTTGACCCATCCAACTGTGTAGGCATCAATGCCACAGTCACTCAGTTTATTAATGAGAATGGGATGAGAGACAGTGTCAAAGGCCTTCTTAAAGTCCAGAAAGACTATGTCCACAGCGACACCATCATCCAGGGATTTAGTTATCTGGTCATAAAAGGCCATCAGGTTGGTCTGGCAGGACCTACCTTTGATGAACCCATATTGATTTCCCCTGGGCATGATCTCCCCTGCCGGCCCCTCACAGATGTGCTCCTTAATAATTTTTTCAAGGATTTTCCCCAAGACCGATGTGAGGTTTATGGGCTTATAGTTTACTGGGTCCTCCTTTCTCCTATTCTTATAGATGGGGACCACATTAGCTAATTTCCAATCTCCGGGCACCTGGCCCATGGACCACGATCACTCATACAGCTGGGCCAAGGGCACAGCAATGACTCCCGCCAGCTCCCTCGACACCTGTGGGTGGAGGGCATCAGGGCCCGCAGATTTAAAAACATCCAGCCCTTCCAGAAGATCCCTAACTACTTCTGCGCAGACCTGAGGCCTGGCAGTGCTATCCTCAAGATTGCCCCTCCCTGTGGTGGGAGAGCTGTCCTGGTCCCTGTCCAAGAAAACAGAGGCAAAGAACTTGTTAAAGATTTCGGCTTCCTCGTCTGGCATAGCCACAGGATTACCAAGATTTTGCATCAGTGCTTTCTTCAGGCAGTCAAGCAGGGCACAGCAGGATCAGACTTAGGCACCTTTAAATAGGGGGAGGGGGTGGGAAACAGAGGTCCAGAGTAGGGGAGTGGCTTGTTGGAGGTATGCAGCACACCCCTGGCAGGGACCCAGGTGTCCTGAGCCCCAGCACTGGCCCTGCCTCCTGTATCTTGTACATAGCCTCATAGCTGTGCAGTAGATTTGGCCCCCTTCATGTGAAGTTGGTGCCTGGCAGCAGGTTCCAGCAGGCAGGCTGTACTGGAGCCCTAATGTCTTCTTGAATTAAAGAAAACCCAGCCCAGAGCCCCCAGAGCCCTCTGCCAGCTGAGTGACCCATCTCCAGCTCCGCAGGGCAGAAGTGCACTGAGGCATTAAAGGACAAGTAAAATCGTAACTCTTTAAAATGTCTTTTCCTTGACTAGCAAAACACTTGTTCAGAAACAGAGTCTTTAAAAACCAGCCTTATTATCCAGCCAGCCTCCCCTATTTATCAGGGTCTATGGCTCACCTCCACCCCAGAGGGGAGACAGGGCTGGGGAGCGTGTGGATATGCTTGCTGCATGTGTGTGCAACCCTCGACAGCTCACCAAAACTCATTAAGTGGCTCTCCAGCCCAAATAACTGCCCACCCCTGATTTGGATCCTTTCTCCCTTGGAGAGTCTAAAATTACCATACCCTAGATGGCAGCCTTGTACTGGGATCCCCAGCAGTGGCCAAGCTACTACCAGCTCCTCTGTCTTCTCTGAAATAACTCTTTTCTTTCAGGGTTTGGCCAGAGAGGAATGAAATAGGAGACTATTGACTCTGGGATTTCTCCTCAGCTATTGCTCTCTCATTGGCTTTCTCCATTCCCCTGCAGCACATGTGACTGCTTCTGTATCTAAGTGAGGAAGTGCAGTGGTAGAAGAACTTTAACTGGTTGATTCTGGACGAGGATGCTAGCAAGGATAGTGGAGAGGAACTGACAGCAAGTGATGATTGTGGCTGGACTCATGCTGCCCATGTGGCTAATGCAGGCAGTAATCAGCAGTAATTATTCAAATAATGGCCAGGGGCTGGAGGTGATTCTTGGTGTTCTTCTGTCTGGTCTGCCAAAAGAGACCTCTTGAACCCTTTTGTGGGAGTTGGTCTCAAGGAGCATCTTTCATTTAGGACAGCACTTCTCAGCCTCACTAGACTCAAGGCATCCCTTGGAAAATGTCAGCTCTTAGCTTTCACTCTATAGTCATTTTTTGACTGTAGAAAAATGATAGAGCAGTTCTTACTTGCAGAGAACTCAGAAAAATGACCACAGGTCAGGATGCTTTGGCCTCTCTGGATTCCTGTTTGAAATATCTGGGTTTATTTTATGTATTGTGTTTGGGTGCTGGCTGTACTAATATTGTGCTGCACCCTGCTTGTAAGGGTCTCATGGCACACCAGGACGCTGCCATCCCCCGGTTGAGAGTCACTGCTTTAGGGAGTGGTTCCTGGAATGGATATGGATAAACCCTTGCAGCATGTATAATGGGTTGAGTGGTGAGCTAATCGTACTCAACATTTCACATGTCAGAGTCTGACCTGTAGCACTAAATCAACCACTTTGTTTCTGCAGATCCACGACATCTTCCACATCTTCCCTCAGGCCCATGAAGACGAGATTGAGTTTATTTTTGCTTCTGAATGTAAAACAGGATTCCGGCACTTGTACAAAATCACGTCAGTGTTGAAGGAGAGCAAATACAAGCGATCATGCGGAGGCCTCCCTGCTCCAAGTAACCACAACACTGTTCTCTGTTTCATTGGGTATTCATGACTGAATACTGGTGAAGTAACCACAGCCTGTTTCCACAGTGTTAGAAGGGTCTTTTTCTCCCATTGGCAAATTTTGGCCCTCATTCAGTGAATCCCATGCCTGCTCCTATTGACATCAGTAGTGCTATACACTCGCTTAAAGCTTCATGAGGTTCTGTAGGGGCAGGAAGGCAGATAAATCTGTATTAACAACATGGCATGTTTAATCAACACAGCATGATTCTTTTTAATTAATTAAAAGGGAGATTTGTGGGGTGGTTTGGATTCCTCAGGTTAACTACCGTAGCAGTTGTGTGTCCTGTCTCCCTACACAGATTAAGTATAGAGATTGAAATGACTGAATAACCTTTAGACCTTCTGGAGAAAAGTGTGTCTGAATGCCATATTCAGATCTGTGCCCTGCCTGACCAGAGCTAAAATTCAACCTATTCCTAGTAGGGCAAAGTAGGTAAATGCCAGCCCAAAAGCTGTTCATAGAGCTGTACCCGCCTCTGCAGGCATTTGCAATGCAGTTGTATGGGCAGAGAAATTAACAGAAGAAAAATATTGGCATCTGCTGCAAATGGAAATGCAGGAAAAGTTGGCTTAAATAAAGACATGGGACTGGTTGCCTTCAAGCTTTGACCCGCATTTGATCCCAATCAGATGTAAAAGATAGGTGTGCTCAGGGACCCTGTGCATCTTTTCATAGTGTATGTCCTTTGATTTAAAATGCTATGTTGTGGTCTGTGCCTGGGTGCTATTCATTTACTCACTCAATCACAATGGCATGCTGAAACACATGTGCCTGATTTTGCTGTTGATAGAATCCCAGTTTCATGCAGTTGATCTTTCAGAGGGATATGTTTGAAATGAAATGAGTTATTCCCTTCATGTTAAAAGCCTAGAAAACTGTACTGGTGCCACTGATGGTGTCTGGCTTGTCTTTCTACCTCTGGTGGAAAGGTGGAATGCAACATCTCCCTTTAAATTAAAGCTGCGTGTTATGTTCGTGGGCAGATGTGGAAACTTTGATGTTTTGGGATTGTTACTTCCTGATTGGATTTTGCAAAATGTGTTTAATGTGGTGGAGCCACTTGAGATACCATTCAGTTTGAGCGAAAATTAATCCATGCGAGCAAAAATACTGCTTTTCCAGCCACATTCCTGATTCTTGACTCCTCTGACCTTACAGATTGCATCGATAAGGCTGCGTGTGTTTCAGTGCAGAGACAACCACTTTGTGCAAATGACAAATGGCAAAAGCCTTTGTTGGGAGTGGGGCAGGGGGGAGCAGTTCATTCAAGTAAAGGGCTACCAGTGAAATTGCACTTGTAGGGCTTTGATGGGGTGGGAAGTCTGCAATCTGTAAGTGTGTGTCTTCCCTATAGGTGACTTCAAGTGTCCCATCAAGGAGGAACTGGCAGTTACCAGTGGAGAATGGGAAGTCCTCGGTCGACATGGTTCCAACGTACGTTCCTTTGTGTTTATTTTCCGTTAAGCATAAGGTACTGCTGTCATCAGCCCTCTGTGGATTGAACTCTAGATCGGATAACAGGCAAAGTGAGTTAGATCCTAGGCTCCCTAATGGGCTGCTCGGTTACGTGGCCAGACTGGTGTGAGGTCCCGTGTTTTCCTCTAACCAAAAGGGATGAAGGGAGAGCAAGGGCATGTTTTGACAAGGAAACAGGAATAGAGGGACAGTTGTGTGGAAGCTTCTGTTTGACTGGTGTTATAGAGGTTGGGCCATGTGATCATTGCGGCCTTAAAGCTTGGCAAGAAGCCTGGTGGCAGAGAATCCCCTAGTGAATGGGGCAGTGGCTCTGGGTCTGATCCGGAAACTCTGCAGGGACGGCCCTGAGCTGGAAGTCCAGCCGTCACATTCAAGTCTGGGCAAGAGGGAGCCAGCTGCTCACTCCTAAGCTAACTCTGCTTGAGCCGTCCAGAGCATATGTCCAACTGCTATTGAAGGGCTGATATTACAGGCACTCTAGAGGCAAAGGTTGCTGAGAGATGATGAGAGCAGGGAACAGCTGCTTGGAAGGGAGTGAGGAAGGAGACTGAAGTCACACACCTGGTCATGTCCACATAGCCATACTGCTATGTGTGGAATAGAGGAAGGTAACAGTCTTCCCGATGTCACCTCTGGAATCAGATGTCTTGCACTAGGGTATTATTAACATGGAAATCCAGCTACAGCTCATGTTCTGTTGTGTGCACAGTGCAACATGCATGCATGAGAAATTGAGCTGGCACTAGGCAGTGGTCATGGGGGACCTAAATTACCCGGACATCTGCTGGGAGGAGCAGACAGCCAAAACAAATTGCTCACGTAGGTTCTTAAACTGCGTGCAGGACCTCCACCTAACCCCGGAGGTGTCCAGTCCCACCAGGGATAGCGCCTACCTGGTCTTGGCAACGGGGGATGATCTCGTGGGTAACCTGCGAGTGCACAGTAACCTGGGAGATAGTGACCATCATTTGGTCGAATTCACAATCCAGTGAAAGGTGGGAAAAATAACCAGCGAGGCTAAAGTGTTAGGCTTCAGAAGGGCCAATTTTAGTAAACTTAGAAGGATAGTTAGTGAGGTGGCAGAACTCAAGAGCATCGAGCATATGGAAAAATAACTCAAGGGAGTGATCCTTGGGGCACAAAAGGAGACTATTCCATTATGCAGGAAAGAGGGCAAGGGGACTAAAAAGCCCACTTTGCTGAACAGGCAACTCCAGAAAAGACTGAGGGCAAAGAAAGAGATGTATAGGCAGTGGAAGCAGGGGGCAGCCACCAAGGAGGAATATCCCTCCCTGGCGTGCTATTGCAAGGAATCAGTTAGGCAGGACAAGGCAGGATTGGTGCTTAGCCTGGCTACAACAATCAAGGACAATAAAAAGTCCTTCTACAGATACATAGCGAGCAAACGGAAGGCGCAGAGTAGCATAGGGCCCCTGCAGGACAAATCAGGACAGTTGGTGGCCAACGCAGGGAAAAAGGCAGAGCTCTTCATTGAGTTCTTCACTTCAATATTCCTGAATACTGGCCAAGATAATTTCCCCAATTTGAACATAGGTAGATATCCGGGAGGCACCAGACCGCCAATGGTTAGTGCTGACTTAGTTAAGGAGCACTTGGAGGGGCTGGATGGGTACAAGTCAGCCGGCCCGGATGACCTCCATCCACGGACACTGAAGGAATTGGCCAGTGTCATAGCTGAGCCACTGGCATGGCTGTTTGAGCACACTGAGGACTGGAAAAGGGCCAACGTGGTGCCCATTTTTAAGAAGGGGAGAAGGGATGAGCCAGGTAACTTTAGACCAGTCAGTCTTACCTCTATCCTTGGGAAAACACTGGAAAAAAATAATTAAAGATTGCATTTGTGAAGGCCCAGCAAGGGAAATGATGCTGAAAGGAAACCAGCACGGGTTCGTCACAGGTAGATCCTGCCTGACAAACCTTATAGCCTTTTATGACCAGGTCACACACTGCCTTGACACTGGAGCTGAGGCTGATGTCATCTACCTGGACTTTAAGAAGGCCTTTGCCACAGTTTCACATATATTCTCATCCTATTCACATCCTATTCTCATAGGGAAGCTAGCGGGCTGTGGAGTGGATGCTTACACAGTCAGGTGGGTGGCAAACTGGTTTAGGGACCGCACCCAGAGAGTGGTGGTGGATGGGTCATTTTCAGCCTGGAAGGAGGTGGGCAGTGGTGTCCTGTAGGGTTTGGTCCTTGGACCAGTGTTATTTAATATCTTCATCAGCAATTTGGACGAGGGTTGTGGAGAGCACCCCGTCCAAGTTTGCAAATGACACAAGTTATGGGGCAAAGTTAACACACCGGAGGGCAGGGAACAGATACAGGCCGATCTGGACAGGTTGGATCAATGAGCAGAATGAAATAGGATGCAGTTCAACAAAGATAAATGCAAGGTGCTCCACCTGGGGAGGAGGAATCCCCAGCACACCTACAGGTTGGGGGATGACCTCCTCAGCAGCTCAATGGCTGAGAGGGATCTTGGAGTCATAGTTGACTCCAAGCTGAACATGAGCCGGCAGTGTAACGAAGCCATCAACAAAGCCGATCACACCTTGTTGTGCATTAGCAGATGCATGACCAGCAGATCGAGGGAGGTGATGCTCCCCCTCTATGCGGCACTGGTCAGGTCGCAGTTGGAGTACTGTGTCCAGTTCTGGGCGCTGCACTTCAAGAGGGACATGGAGAATCTGGAGAGGATCCAGAGGAGGCCACTCGTATGATTAGTGGCCTCCATGCAAGACCCTGCGAAGGGAGGTTGAGGGATCTGGATCTCTTCAGCCTTCACAAGAGACATCTGAGGGGAGACCTTGTAGCAGCCTATAAGTTTATCAAGGGAGGACAGCAGAGAGTTGGAGATGAGGCGTTTACCAGGGCACCCCTAGGAGTAACTAGGAATAATGGGTACAAACTAGTGGAGAGTAGATTCAGGTTAGACATTAGGAAGAAATTTTTCGCAGTAAGGGTGGCCAGAATCTGGAACGGGCTGCCAATTGTCACCTAACTTGGAGGTCTTCAAGAGGAGGCTAGATAGGCACCTGGCTGGGGTCGTCTGACCTCGGTCCTCTTTCCTGCCAGGGGCAGGGGGTCGGACATGATGATCCTGCGGGGTCCCTTCTGACTCTACAATCTATGAATCTAGGGACTGACCAGCTCTCCCTCTTTGGAGTCTGCCCTCTGGTCAGGCTTGAGGCAACTCAGGAAGACTGGCCATGCCCCACCTACCCTCCTGGATTTAATTCCTCCATTTGCAGTGACCCAGCCCAAGATCTGTGTTCCGCTTCTGTCTTGTGCCTCTCCAGCCCAGCACAAGGACCTGAGTAATAGGTCTAGGTCTGGCTGGCTCTTTGCACAAGGTCTGTGGTGTTCCTAAGGCATTGCCAGAAGTCTCCTGTCACTTCACAATACACAGAAGATTTTTTTGTTACATACATCACGTATGTGCAAGTGCCCAGGGTTGCTTTGCTTTCCACACTGGCAAAGGAGCTGCTTGCCATTATTTAACTTAATATCCCATCCCTGAGTTTCTGGTCTCAGCGGAAGTACTTGAGCAGTGTAGGCAGGTACCTTTAGCAGGTGTCTTCCTTGCTTTGTTCCTTACTTTGTTCTGTGCATTTCTTAGACGCAGGGGTAACAGTGGACGTAGTCTTTCTGGACTTCAGGAAGAACTTCAACACTGTCTCTCACCGCATTCTCATTAAAAACTAGGGGACTGTGGTGTCAACACCTGCACAGTCAGATGGGTCGCTAACTGGCTGGAGGGCCGCACCCAGAGAGTGGTGGTGGATGGAGCATTTTCGACCTGGAGGGATGTGGGCATTGGGGTCCCCCAGGGCTCAGTCCTCGGGCCCACGCTGTTCAACATCTTCATCAGTGACTTAGACGAGGGGGTAAAAAGCACCCTGTTCAAATTTTCTGATGACACTAAGATGTGGGGGGAAGTGGGCACGCTAGAAGCGAGGAATAGGCTGCAATTGGACCTAGACAGGTTACAGGGGTGGGCAGATGAGAACAGGATGGGTTTCAACACTGACAAGTGCAAGGTGCTGCACCTGGGGAAGAAGACCCAGCAGCATACCTACAGGCTGGGGAACTCCCTTCTCGTCAGTGCAGAGACAGAAAAGGATCTTGGAGTCATTATTGATGCCAAAATGAACATGGGCCGACAGTGTGGGGACGCGGTCAGGAAAGCCAGCCGCACCTTGTCATGCATCCACAAATGCATCTCAGGCAGGTTCAAGGCAGTGATCCTCCCCCTCTATGTGGCACTGGTCAGGCTGCAGTTGGAGTACTGCGTCCAGTTCTGGGCGCCGCACTTCAGGAGGGATGTGGACAGCATGGAGAGGGTCCAGAGGAGGCCACCCGCATGGTCAGGGGCAGCAGGGCAGGCCCTACGAGGAGAGGCTACGGGACCTGAACCTGTTCAGCCTTCACAAGAGAAGGCTGAGGGGGATCTAGTGGCCTGTTACAACCTAGTCAGAGGGGACCAACCGGCATTGGGGGAGTCCCTGTTCCCCCGAGCACTACCAGGAGTGACTCGAAATAACGGTCACAAGCTGGCAGAGGGTAGATTCAGACTAGACATCCGTAAGAACTACTTCACAGTCAGGGCAGGTAGGAGCTGGAACCAACTTCCAAGAGAAGTGGTGCTGGCTCCTTCCTTGGGGGTCTTTAAGAGGAGGTTAGATGAACACCTTGCCGGGGTTGTTTGACCCCAGTACTCTTTCCTGCCATGGCAGGGGGTCAGACTTGATGATCTGCTCAGGTCCCTTCCGACCCGACCAACTATGAAACTATGAGGCTTATGGCTGGTTTAAGGGTGATGGGACAGGAGGGGGAAATGAGGAGTTATATTTCACCTGGGTGGAAGGAAAATTCCATGCAAGTGGGATAGTCAAAGCCATGGCGTCCAACTGCTGCTCTGCCTCCGAGCACAGCAGACTTACCCCAGCTGGAGTGTGGGAAGGGAGCAAAGTTTTGTTTACCTTTCAGAAATGTGCTAAGAGGGATCCTGGAAGTTACAGACTCATGAACTTTGCTGGAGGAACAGGGAATTGCTTGACAAGATCATTTGCAATAATAACAAACCATTACAAATTAGTAGGAAAGACCTGAAGGCTCATGATCTGCTAGTGGTCTGGTCAGCATGGCTTTGGTACAAGGATACTCACCTTCTCTAAGCACGCTGAATTCACTCAGCATTTCAATAAAATGGCAGAACAAGGAGAACCAGCTACCAGTGATTTGTGGGAAGTAAGGGGTATGTTTTTTTTTTCTCTTTTGGACTTTCAGAAGGCCTTTGGGAAGTCCCTTACAGAAGGTTATTAAGGAAAACAAAGGAGTTATGAGTTTAGGCATAAAAAATTGTCATGCTCAGAAATTGTTTTTCTTACTTAGTGGAAGAGTCTGCATGCTTGTCTGGTCGCTGTTTCAGATGGCACAAGGATACCGATCTGTGCTCCCCTGGCTTCCCTCTGGGACTGGTGTGTGTGTAGTTATCCATAACCTGGGGAAAGGAGTGAACAGCGAAGGGGGCAGTAGAAGTGGTGCTGGGATTATTTAGGTTAATAAAGATGAGAGCGGACAGTGGGTAAAGTCAGGGGGACCTGGCATCCTGGGGAACCAGGCAACAAGGTAACTAGTAAAATTAGTTGTCTGCAAGTACAGGTGTACGCATATGAAAAGATCCTTTGAGCTCTACCTTTCTAAATTAGCCTTGGCAAGGGAGCACTGGGAATAGAACTGAATGGATTCAGCTGGTACAAACTGAGGTGGTGGGTTTCTTTTCTGGCAGATCCGTGTGGATGAAGCAAACAAGCTGGTGTACTTCCAAGGCACCAAGGACTCCCCTTTAGAGCACCACCTGTATGTCGTTAGCTACGAGAATCCCGGAGAGGCGAAGCGGCTGACGGAGCGCGGCTACTCTCACGCCTGCTGTGTTAGTCAGGTAGCGCTGCTCAGCATGTGCTGAAAGGGCTGGGTCTGGTGCTCCTTGGCAGAGCTGCTGCTTTCCTGTTTGGCAAACGGAGTCATGCTCACATATAACACTGTTGGCTCCTGCTGGTTTAATACTGTTGCAAAATCCATGGGCCCAGGCCTCGACAGGTGCGTGTGCTGGGACATGCAGGGCCTTGAATCTGTGCAAGTACACCCCTCCGTGCCAGCCCCCAGGCAGAGACTAATGCTGCCAGTAATTTTGCAGGTGCGTTTTTCAGCATCTGGCAGGGAGGAACATTGTTATGATAAGACTGCAGCTTCTGAGCTGTCAGATCAACTCAATTGCCCAATTCTAGCGCGGTCTCTGAGCTTCCTCAGAGAGATCCAAGTTTATTCTCAGGCTTGTGGTCCTGCCTTGTGACGGAGACAGTATTTTCCTCTTCCTCTCCAGGACTGTGACATGTTCATCAGTAAGTACAGTAACCAGAAGAGCCCACATTGCGTATCGCTCTACAGGCTGACTGGACCAGAAGGCGATATAGCTCATAGAGCGAAGGACTTCTGGGCCATGATTCTAGATTCAGCAGGTAATAACATGGCTAGAAAACTGGTAATGGAGAACCAAAGCAGCCACAACAAGAAACATCCTGGGAGAATCAATAGTGGGTGTCTGCTCCCCTGACTTACCCTGCAGCCAGTGGGAGTAGGTGCCCAAGTAAATGTGTCTGGTTTTGCCTTTGGTTTTATGCCGGTATCTGTAGGAGGCTTACTGGGCCCTTTTCTAGGCCTGGTTGAATGTATTTGCAGCCACTCCCAACACAGCATCTGCCATTTTGTAAGCCCTGTTACAAAATCGAACCAGAAGGTAAATGAAACATTAATATTTGCTTATGGAGCAGCTTGTGACTGGGGAAGGTTTGCTACGTTGTCGGGCTTGTTGCAGAGATCAGTATGTACATTTAGCATATGGGCTAACTAACCATTTTCATGAACAAGAACATGGAGCCCTGAGGTAAGCCCTGCTTTTGTAGGCTGCCCTGCAGCCAGAGCCACTCTGGTGAGGCTAATGGATTGACTCTCAAGTTACGTCCATGAAACAGAGCAGAGCGCAGCTCCGTTTGCTCTATTTTGGGGAGAAGGTGGAGGCTGGGAGTGTCTGTTCTGGTTGAAATGTACTGCTGATGCCTCAAAACAGTCCTCTGTTAAAGAACAAATGCAGTTGAACAGGTTGTGTGAATAAATTCAGGCTGGAATTTAAACGAAGAAGGTTTCTGAGCAGCTCAGAGGAGCCAGGTTCTGAAACATCCTGTCTGGGAGGAGACAGACAACCTAATCTGTTTCTGGTGGAGTCTGATAAGTGTGTGAAAGGGACTGTCAATGCCGGGGCTGCCCATGCTCGCAGGAGACCAGACTTGATGACTCGGGAGGTCCCTGCCAGCCCTGTGTTCTAGTTCAGGTTCAGCATATTATTTCTTCAAGAACATGGGGAATTTCCTCTGTCTCATCAATCATTGTCTCCTCATCCCTTTTAGCAGCAGGGTGCTCCACAAGCCATGCCCCACTTCCTCTCCTTGCCTATTTGAGGGAAAATCACTCTGCTTTTTTTGCTTTAGCACTGTTGATGGAGCCTTGTCAAACACCCTGGAACTCTGGGAGGGTTTGGGCCTGTGCCCAACTTTTTGCACTGCAGTGCCTGCACCCGCAAGCAGGTTACAGACAAAATTACACCTGTCCCTCCCTCTGTTCCTTTTGACAACATCACCACCTCTGGTTGCAGCTTCCTCTATCTGATTTTACAGCACAGTTCTTGGGAGATGGGACCTTGGATGGAGTGGATTAGAACTGCGCCAGCAGCTGCTCTGTCTCAGCTCTTACTGTCAATACAGTATCAAGAGTAGGTTGGACAGAAAGCTGAGCTCCTGCTGATCCTTGTTAAAGCGGCCATCTCTTGTTTCCTACCTGCAGGCCCCCTTCCTGACTATGTCCCCCCGGAAATCTTCTCGTTCGAGAGTTCCACGGGGTTTACGCTGTACGGCATGATGTACAAGCCTCACAATCTACAGCCTGGGAAGAAGTACCCCACTGTGCTCTTCATTTATGGAGGTCCTCAGGTGAGCGAAATGTTGCAGCCATAATAGAAGCTGTTCAAAATTCCTGATGATCTCCATTTTTTGGACTTGCTGCTCCTATGAAGGTGGCTGGGTGCTGGGGATAGGAGGCAAGAGGAGAGAGGCTTTGGCACTTTTATCCTTTTCTTATTTTGAAGGGGTTTTGTTCAGATGCCTTGACACTTGCTAACACCAACACTCTCTGCTGCTGCTTTTTTATTGGTGGGAAAGAAATGAGCCTAAAACGCAAGGTGGGGGGTGGGAATACATTTAATGTGATGCAGCAGCTTTGCCAAAGCCTCCCGAGGATTTCCCATCTCAGGTACAAACTAGTGTGCTTGTCTGTCACCTGGATCATGGCCAAACATGCCCCCAGTGTTGTCTGTGTCTAGGTCTGATGAGCTGCGAGCACAACACTGAAAAGCTGTGGCACAGCGCTGGACTCCATCAGTGCCTGCCAAGGCCCTAGGGGAAGAGGTTATAAGGGCAAGGAAGGAAGGGTCCTCATTTGACACAAGAGATGCTCAGTACAGCTATTCACACGCAGTGAGTGAGGTGCAGTGCTCTTGGCAGGGCAGAGAGCTTGCTCAAGTAGCACCCATGCTGAGAAGAGCAATTCTGTTCAGAGACATCTCGATAACCTGATAATAGACATTCAATTTATAGTATTCCTTAAAACGTTGGTGGCTTTATCAAACACAGAAATAAAATAATCCTATTAAAAGGTGAAAAGTCAGTTTTCTGTGGCCCCATCCCCTTATTTCCAGGGCTCTGCTGGAGGTGGCTGTGTTAACATTTCCCTTGTTTTTTTCTAGGTGCAGCTGGTGAACAATCGGTTTAAAGGAATCAAGTATTTCCGCTTGAACACCCTGGCTTCTCTGGGCTACGTGGTGGTTGTGATTGACAACAGGGGGTCCTGCCACCGAGGGCTTAAGTTTGAAGGTGCCTTTAAATACAAAATGGTAGGTGGGGAAATGCACGTTTTTGTACCAATGCAATTCTGTGCTTGCTGCTTCAGCTATGGGCAGTGGAAATAGGTGGGAATTAGGTGTGTTACCACAATGTGTTCAGAACTGTAGCGTGGCATAACTCTGGCAACAACTCCCGTGCTTCTTACTTGAAAATGGAGTGAAAATGGGATGAATGTATCCCAGCAGTTTGGGACTGGGGCAGAAAAGACAGCAACCTGAATAACAAAAAGGGATGAAGTAGAAGAGCTGTAAACCAGCTCCTGACTGGCTGATGGGGCCAGGTTCATTTGGATCTTCTCAAGATAGCAGGTCTTGCCCTTCCTCTGAAGCCTCTTGCACTGACTGCTCAGAGGTGGAGCAGGGATTACTGCGCTGATCTGGCAGGGAAATTCCTGTAGGCCTGTCTGAGGAGGAAACCTCCTTGGTCTTGGACAGAGGCAGGGAAGGAAATGTCTGCTTTGTGTTGTTTTGCAGGGTTCATGGCCATCCATTCAGAGGGGCTGGGGCAGTTGTACTTGTTTGAAACCTGGAGCCCCAGTTCTGCCTTTAATATGGTACAGGCATTTTTTGTAGGTTGAGAAGTTTCTGCTCACCCTCAGGACCCGAAGAAGAACGCGACCACTGGGAAAGCTGGAGGAGGGGACTAATACGCACTCTGTGTGAATGCTCCTTGAGGAGGGGTCATTCTTTTGTTCTGTGTTTGTACCGTGCCTGGAACAATAGGGACTCCAAGGTGTTACCACTGCCGAGATAATAAGTAGTAATCCTGCGTGATGCTGATCTGGAGACTCTGAGAATCCTACTTTTGTCAAGAACTAACAAGAACAACAGCAACAAATACCCTTCTTCCAACAGGGTCAAATAGAAATTGAAGATCAGGTGGAAGGACTGCAGTATCTGGCATCCCAGCATGACTTCATCGATCTCGACCGAGTGGGCATTCATGGCTGGTCCTATGGAGGATACCTATCTCTAATGGCTTTAATGCAGAGGTCAGATATCTTCAGGGTATGTTCATATATCATGTCCTTTTTCCTGTGGCTCAGGTAGAATCATTTCTTACTTGAGTTTGAGTGAGGCATCCATTTGCTGTGTGGTAAATAGATGCAAAAGTGTGCACTGTAAACAGGGGAGTGTGTGCAAAACATTCTGCCTTTCTCAACCCCCCAGCCCCAATACAAGCAGTTATGTGGCTATAGCGTAGAAGGAAGGAGGGCACTGCAAAGGAAATTTCCATTTCCAGATTATACCTCTGCTGTCTGTGTGCCCGAGCAATATTTCTAATCGGACTTCCAGTTTTTGGGCTTGGATACAAGAGAACAGAGAAAATATTTCCTGCATTACAGCGTTGTTTCTTGCCGACTACTGCTGCAGTGTATTTTTAAACTGAACTTCAGCATGGATTGCAATACACAGCAATGACTCACTGTGTGACCCTGGGCCAGTCATTTCATTTCTCTCCACTTCAGGATTTTTTTTGCCTTTGATGCAGGGATGAAGCTGTTCTACATTAGAGGCATATTTGTGTTTGCAGAGAACCTAGGTCTGGTGTAGAGATTGATGTCTGCACTGGTATAATCATGTCAGGTTATAATTTTATGGATATAATTATTCCAGCTCAGCCCCTACAGTGGATTCAGTTAATAGATAAGTATATGTAGGTGCCATATATCAGGATAGATTACTGCCTTTCTGGAATAGTGGAGATTGACTTTACAGTGATATAAGTGTCCACGCTAGGGGGAGTTGTACCAGTTCAGCTGTACTGGTATAGTTCTATTAGTTCAACATGATTTTTATCAGTATACTTAACATAATTCAGTTCCTATGTGTCCACAAAGCCTTTGGGATTTATGGAAGGAAGATGATAAAAGAAGTGTCAAATATCATTAATTATTTATCATCATGAACTAAAAGCATTAATTTTGTTTTTTGTGGCTCTTGCTTTTTGTATAAAGCAGGTCTGAATGTATATGAATGGGTTAATTATTGCCTTTTTATGGGCTTTAAAGGTATCTTATATTAATTATTTTTGAATCTTTAAAAATTGCTAGATTGTTGAGTCCTTTTTTGCCTTTCATGGAGTATCCCAAGATGCAAATCAGGGAGTACCTAAAGAAGGAGGTAGGGCTGAATGCTGGAGAGCGTTTGTTCCATGTTTCTACCCAGCGTTGGAATGAACAAAGCCACGGATCTTAAACAGTTTGAGTAAAGCCACCTTGCCTTTTTCAGTGTAGTTCCTTGCTTGTCCATTTACCTTCCAAGACAAAGTGGGCCCCAGTTACCAAGACAGTATATCAGTATAGATCAGGGCCTCAAAGTCCTTGTCCACACAAGGCAGATCTTGCTGGAATACTTATATCAGGCTTGTCATACCAGGCAAACCTGCTAGCACAGCACAATGATAGCAGAATTGGAGTCAAACTGTAGACAGGACCAAAGGGTATTATGGGGTCAGACCCCCCCCACTGGTATAAACTGTTGCAACTCCCTGATCTCACTAGACAGGGACCTCTTGTCATGAATCTTGGTCCCATTTGTGCCAGGGGGAAGGTGAGGGACTTCTTTCCCCATGCCGGTCACACAGATTTGAACAGGTGTTTTTTTTACAAATGATGGTTGCATCATTTTGTAGAGGTGCACCGATATATTGGTCCATATTGGATCAGCACTGATACAAGGAAAATTGACAATTGGCTTTTTTTGGCTGGTGTAGCCAGTAACGTCATGGATAAATGCCATGTGTATGTGCATAGCCACAGCATGCACCCAGCCAGGAATGCTGCTGGGCAGCTTGGAGTGCAGTATTTGGCCAGTAAGTCTGTGGGGGGGGGGAGGAAGGGGTCGTGGTGAGGGAAGGGGCATGACAGGGGGCAGATTGAGGCCCCCACGTTGAGGGAGGGAGTGGTGCTGGGGCAGAGGCATGCACTACCCAGCCAGGATGGGGCAGGGTGCAGGACAGAGCCACGGATGGCTCGTTTGGGGGGCACAGGGGAGTGAGGCAGGGTGGCAGCTCTCCATCACTGTGCACCCTCAGGGGAAGCATGCGGGGCACATGCCTCCCAGATCTGTGCACAGGGCGAGGGCAGGCTGCCTGCTGTGGGCTTGGTGCCAGAGACTGTGTTGGCCTTTTCCTAGCAGGGGGTGGGCCAAGGCTGTGCTTGGGGCAGGCAGAAGTGGTGCCAAGAGACAGGGTTACGAGGGGGGGGACTACAGCCACCCCAAAATTCCCTGTACCACCCCCCCACACACAGTCCTCCCTCCCAGCGCCGCTGCCAGCCGCCCAAGCACAGCCCCAGCTGAGCCCCCCTGCTGGGAGGAGGTGGGCGCAGCCCCTGACCCCAAGCCTGCAGTGGGCAAACCCGCCCTTGCTTCACACACAAAGCTGGGTGGCACATGCCCCCCGTGCCTCACCTGGTGGTACGTGCAGTGGCAGGGAGCTGCCCCTTCTCCCCGCTGCCCCCAGTTTCGTCCTGCACACCACTCCGCCCCGGCTGGTTAGTGTCTGCCCCTACCCCAGCCCCACTCCCTCCCTCACCGCGGGGACCTCAGTCTGCACCCCACACACAGACTTACCAGCCAGACGCTGGTCTCCAAGCTGCTGGGCTGTATATCGGCTATCAGATCGGTATCAGCTGATATGGCTGGTTAATAATCGACCTTTGGTATCGGCCAAATTTTTTTTTATTGGTGCACCCCTACTGTTTTCCAGACCACTCAATAAAGGCTTCTTGGGGGGGATGGGCACAGAGACGTACCTGCATCCCTGCCTGCCTCCCTGTCTTACGCTGCTGGTCCTTTTGGCATCTGCAGGTTGCTATAGCGGGCGCCCCCGTCACCCTGTGGATGTTCTATGATACTGGCTACACAGAGCGCTATATGGGCCACCCGGACCACAACGAGCAGGGCTACTACCTAGGATCAGTGGCCATGCAGGCAGAGAATTTTCCTTCTGAGTAAGTGTGGCTTCCCTGTACCCCTCCCCCCTACCGAGGAGATTCAAACCTAAAGCTGCATTTTTATTTCCCAGTTCTCGGCAATTAAATGCCGAAACCGTAAATGCCAGTCTTAAAATACCACTTAATAAACTTGAATGAGCATTTGCATAATTATGGGCCGTTCTGAGTAATCTGTTTTATATTGGCTGTAATTAAAGACTATCTCTTACACCTCAAGAAATGGCAGCCATAACTTCAATTACATAATTAGCTCTTTAGTCTGAGCAACATTAAATGAGACAAATAACATTTGATCAAAATGCCTTTTTTTTTTTTTTCCTGGGCTCCCAGGCCCGTATCTGCGTGCAGGTATTTAGAATCAGATACCGACGTGTGTTGCTGCAGAATTAACGTCCAGTGGTGCAGGTTTAGCACCCAGTCAAGACAGCGTTTCTGGGAGAGCAGGCAGATGTAACCATTGTATTGACATTGGAGGAGGTCCACACAAACTGTTATGACCTAACTATTAGGTCTGCATGATTCTGTAGCAATTCAAATGCAGCAAAAACTCCTCCAACTTTAACCCTGCTTCACTCCTGGTCATTGGGAGCATTCAGTTCATTTGTATTGCTACAGGATCCTGCAGGTGCTACAAGCGGATGGTAACAGCTTATGTGCACTCCCAAGCAGCAGCTCTCCCTCCCATTTGAAAGCAGCTTAAAGTACATTTGTTCACATGCGGAGAGAGGAAAGTTAATATAGGCCACTGACAGTCACTCCGTTAAAGGTGCAATGGGACCTGATCCACAATCCCAACAATCGTGCCTCTTGCCATGTCATATGCGCATGGCAGGAGGTGCGATTTTTGGCAGGGTTTAGATCCTAATCGTGCTGTATTGGCAGTACAAGGGCAGCCTGGGATCATGAGCCGGGACTCCCTCTGTACCGGGAAGTAGTAAGCCAGGTGCTCGGTGCACCTGTGGCTGGGAGCGCCAGTCAGCTGGTCTGTGTTCCTAGGTGTGAGAGGGCGGGGGGGGGCACCCTTCAAGGCTGCAGTGCACTTCTGAGTCGGCTTGCCCATCAGCGGACTGGTGCTTCTAGGTCTTGGCCACACATTCAGTTTATGGCACAATGGGACCCAGCCACAGAATTGTTACACATTTTTTGCAATCATTTTATAGCTTATTCCCTGTTTTATCACACCACTAACTGCATGAACGTGTAGCTGGGTTACTACTTAAGACACGATTAACTGATTACTCACGTCTTAAATGTAATGTCTATTAGAGACCATAGAAACAGCCCTGATTCACGTGTGCAGGACAAGCTCCCCGGGAAGGAGAGAATGGGATCTGAAAACAAAAATGATGAGCCCTGCCTGAGTGGGGTCTATGGGATGGGGCCATTGGTATTAAAATGCTTAAACTAAAGGGAGAGGATTTCAGTATCTTCCGTGTTTTGGCAGCATTGGGGTGTTGTTGTAGTAGTCATGTCTAGGAATTATGCAAGAGGCAAGGATTTTTATGGGTGATACCTTTTATTGCACCACCTGTGTGGTTGTGATGAAGTTAGACAAGCTTTTGAAGGCAAGGTGTCCTTCATCACATCAGAACCTTCATCCAGTAGAAGATCTTACCCACAAAAATCCTTGCCTCTAAACTGAAGGGAGGAATTTCTGTGGATTGCAAAATGCCTTGCAGGGTCCAGGCAGCTGTCTCAATACGTGCATCTTGTCTTTCTCAGACCAAACCGTTTGCTGCTGCTACATGGATTCTTGGATGAGAACGTTCACTTTGCACACACTAGTATATTGCTGAGCTTTCTAGTGAGGGCCGGGAAACCATACGACTTACAGGTAAGGACCTCAACAGTGTCAAGAGTGTGCATACAAAAGTAGCCTTGTTATCTTCGTTTCTGCGGCAGCACGGGAGATTTTCCACTATTCCTCAGACTGTGTCCCCTGATGGACAGAGAAGTGCATCAACATTTGGTGTAGCTGTTTGGCCTGTTTTTGGTACTTACACCTGTTTGGGACTGTAAAGAGACAGTCAGTAGTTGTGTGTGTGCGCACACTAGGCAGTACGCTCACAATAAATACAAGTATGTGAGGAGAGGAGTGCTGGGATTGCCAGGTTTCAATTTGGCAGCTGAAAAGAGGGCACAGGAGTTGCCAGAGAAGACTCGACACCAGATAACGTGCTGGTCTGCTTCGGTCTCGGGCCATGGAGAGTGCACAGCCATTGCCTAACTGCAGTCTGCAGTGTCTTCTTCCTGTCTCCCTTTTGGGGAGTTTGGAACATTTTTCATTTGTTTCATTTTGCTACTGTAACTACGAGCTTTCAAGGCAAATAGTTGGATTTTCACTCTTACTGCTAACAGTTTCTTGTAAAGGGGATCTCCAGCTTTTGGCTTCTAACTCTCCTTTTCTTTACTGCTTGTTGGAAGAGGAGTGCCAGATCATTCTTCCTTACTGTATCATAGGGGCCAGGGCATGGAAAGGATGAAGAACTACTGTTCTGCATTCAACAGTCCCCTCTGTTCTCTCGCAGCTGCTTGGATGTTACTACTCTGTGTGAGGTGGCTGGTACAAATGCTGCTGTATGCCAATGGTGCATGTGCTCATGACTCTCTCTTTTGTACTTTAGATCTACCCTCAGGAGAGACACAGTATAAGGGTACCCGAGTCTGGAGAGCATTATGAACTCCATCTACTGTATTACCTGCAAGAGAATCTAGGCTCTCACATTGCTGCGCTGAAGGCAATGTAATTGCAACCTCTGTCGAACTCTGATACACTGGCTGCTTAACCAAATGAGGAACTGTTGGGATCTTTGGAGAAGACCGAATGAAACATTGCATTTGGGGGCCTGCCACGCAGTCGCACCCACAGAGACACACACGTGCACGCAAACGGAGACACTTTTTTAAAAAGCAAACTTGGTGCCATACAGGGAAACTACAGTACAGTGACCTAATGATTTTAAAGCCTACCTGTAAATAAAATCAAATGTCTGTGGTATACTGCAGTACCATGGGTTTTCTTTTGGGAGGAGCTGAAACCTTAGCAACACATTTTCACAATACCAGATCTTAACCTTGTAAACCTGTTACGAGCTGCGTGAGTCTAGTTGATGTGTTGTGGTTTTTTTCCAGTGTGTTTCTCAGTTTCTTACAACATGGTAATGATTGATTGATTTTTCTCCCTTCATGGCAAGATTTTCTTTGGATGGTTACAACCTTGAAAAACCTATTTTAAAAGCTTTGTGTTTCTTGCAAGGGATGTAGCTGGTTTTGCCTGGGAGCTAATCATCTCTTGCACACAACCAGGCATTGGGAATAATCTTAAAAAAAAACAAAACAAAACATTTTTAGCTGCTTCCTGAAGAAATGACATTTTGGATTTAATTGAAAGCAAGCCATGGTTTGTTTGGGTTTTTTTTATTATCAGTGAGCATCTCCATCTAGTGCAGTCTTTCTTCTTTTTCTGTTAGCAACATGATCAACTAGCTGGACCCCTTTTCATCTGGGAAGGTGACAGACCTGTTTTACATTCACATGGGCATATGTCTTTTATGCTGAGAAGCAAACTCATTTTAATTCAAACAACCAAATCTGTCATTTTTTTCAGATTTTAAGAATATCAGCTTAAAAACACCAACCCATTCCCCTGGACTTTCTCCCCATGTGCATTTTGAGCTGTTTTCTAGTACTCCCTTCCTATCTCAGCATGTGGATATTAATATCACCTCCATTGCATCCCAGTGCAAAGTTTGGCTGGGAACTTGGTGACAAAGGGTCTGCTAACAGTACGCTGAAGCAATGTGAACTGTTTTATTGCATTTCTGGGTATCATTATTCTAACACTGTTCCTCAGTCCCAGTTTTTCTGCTCCCATGTATGAAGTCCTCCATCCTTAGGTCATCTTGTAGCACTGGTGTAGCATGCATGGAAATGCTGTGTCCTCAGAAACCCCCCTGTCTGTATTGCTTTTATAAGGTAACCCTGCTAGCAACTAGCTCTCTGCAGTCTGAAGTGACATAAAAGCGCGATTTTTTGCTAGCATGGTTTTAACTGTGCTGTGGACTTGGCTGTCAAAAAAAAAACCCAACAACTTTAAAAGTGTTTGGAAAAAAACCTTCTAATTTTCAAGCTGTTGTTTAAGATAGAAACCTGTAGTAAAATTGTTATTTTTAAATCAGAAAATTTTGCCTGGAGTGTCTGTGAGAAAGATTCAGATCTTTTTTTTTTTTCTTTCAAGTTTTCCTTCACAAAACCTAAGAACTTCCTTTCCTTTCTCTTTTGGTGCTAAAGAGGGAAAAGCAGGGTGTGATTTTTTTTTTTTCTTTTCCGTTTGTTGAAAATTGCACTCCCTATGTTTTGTGTTCAAAATCAAAATACCCCAAATATTGTAGGAATGTACTTTAATAACTTTTCCAGGCCTATAAGCAGTCACCTCAACCTTAGTACTCTGGCATTGAAAGCAATTTTGCCTCAGTTATGCTGCTGTAAATTGGGAAGATCTCCACTGAAGTCAGTTGAATCATCTGGGTATAAAATACATGCAAGAGAGAACATAGAATCGGGTCTGCTGGCGTATGCTAAAGATGGTCAAAGCAAACTCACAGTCTTTAAACATGCATTGCTGGTTTCCCCCCACCAAATTGCAATGATGTTGAATTGGAGAAAAGATGGTTAACGTTCTGAAATTTGCATCACGAGCATATCAAAAATAGGTTTAAGGTTTTTATTTTTAGAGGGTGGGGAGAAGGGAAAGAGCCCGGTGCGCCTTTTCTTTTAATTCCCTAAACAGTGAATTATTATAATTGAAGTAATTCATTATGAAAACCGGGACCTTTCAGCAGCCCTTTGGTATCTGTTATAGTTAGTATTGACAAGCAGGTGCATTGACAAACTTGAAAAACCAGTGTGCCAGTGATTATAAAGGAATATAACTTGTTACTATGGAATTTCACTTAGTTCTTTACATATTTATGCTGTATTGTATATACATATATCTATATCTGTCCATATATACATATATGTATAAAACTACATACTAATGGTATCATGTTTTCCAAGGTTGTGTATATTTTTTCAATGTTAAATTAATTTACCTTTGGGGTTCTTTTTTTTTCTATATATGACTATCCCTGAATATAAATGTATATGGTTTTTAAGTAAAAAAACAAAACAAAACAACAATCAATTCTTTTGTTTAAAAAAGCAGCCTCCATGAAACATTACTTAAAGCAGCTGAGGATTTAAACGTGATGCTGGCAATCTAATCTAGAGTTTGATTTAGCATGGGCCGTGATAAATGTGCTAATGTGTAACTTTTTAATAATGCATCCTCTTTATTTTAAATACCTATATCAAAAGCTATTAAAGTACAAAGTACTGTAAGTACTCTATTTTGCAACATAAATTATGTATTGCTTTTTTCCTACAAAGTTACCGTTCTCTACAGCAGCTAGGCACTTTAAAACTCCATGTTTTCTTACCTTGTGAAAATGCTAGGAGGATTTATCATCAGTATTTCATAGTCCTGTGCAAAGGATACTTGCCATACATAGAAGTTATGAAAAGTCTGTTAGATTGAAATCAAATTGCCATTGTTTTCAGTACGGTAGGATCAAGTCCATAGTGCATGAGCAGTGCTAGGTGAAATGCCATCTCGGAGCATATCCCTAACTTTTAAAATCAGAGATGCTGCTCATTAAACCAGAACGTTGTATTGTGGTTGGTTCTGCAAAGAGCAGTAGTTTTGCTCCTTGCAAACTAAGTCTCTCTCCCTATCAGCATAGCCCAGAGTTTGTCGTCGTGTTGCTGCAGTGTTTTGGACCAGGAGAGCTGACTACTCCAAATGCTGTGACATCTTTTTACGAGGCTGATGGCACCTTCACTCCAAATGAGTTGCCCACAGTTTTATATTGGGATTTACTTTAAATTGGATTACTTTTTCACTTTTTTTTTGTAATGGTTGAGTTGTCACTGATGTTGCATTTCAAGGTGGAAGGCAGAAAGCAGGAGAACAGACTGTTCCTTGGTAGAAGAGAGGAAATTTCACCATCTCACCCCAGAATAGACACCTGGATACCTTCCCGGCAGGCAATTCCCAAGAGCTCTGGTGAATTCCCAGCAGCCGGCCGCTGGCTCTGCTAAGTGGCTGGTGACCTGAGCCTGGGCGCACTTAAGCAGTGAGTAAGTCTGCAAAGGTGAGTAGACTCCTTGAATTTGAGAGGGAGCTACTTGAATGCTGGTCAGCACTACAGCCAGTGCTGAATGCTGATAAATTGGCCTTAAGTGTATGTTGAATGTTAGTGTCCTCATTGCAGTAGTAGGTGTCTTTGCACCCTACCACCGAATAAATATACACGTTTCATTTTTATTTTTATAAGATGTATACTAAGTGTGGGGTTTTGAAGGAGGTATTGAAGTTGTTGAATGTGGATTCCTGTATATAGTTTTTCTGTTCTGCTTGCATCGGTTAGAACTTGTTCAGTCTGTTCCGGTGGGAACCGATTCTGCGGCTTCATGTTTCTAAGGTGTTTTCCACTACTCACAGAAAACTTTCTTTCAAGAAATATCTTGGCCTGTGGGGTAGTAAGTTGCATTTTCTCACACTTCCAAATGTTTAATTTTATTAAAGTTCTAATATAAAATTGGTATCTACCTAGGACTGCTTAATTTTTATAAACTTGGTTAACTTCTAAATGTTTGTTAATGAAATGACTTATACGAATCAGCATGGAAGGCTTTGACAATCCATTAACATCATTAGACTAAAATGGAAAACATATTCCCTGCTAATAGAGGCATTTGGGAATAGGTTATGGAAAAACCTTCTGTATCTGATAATGCATTAAAGGTTTAACCCTTTGGAGCCACATCTGTGGTGTGTGTAGCAAGAAATTTCCGAGTGAAGAACGTCCCTGAGAGTAAACAGGGTCCTGAGACCTGTAACCGAAAAGAAGAATTGCTTGCGTTTCTTTCTGCCGTGTGTTTCTCATGTACGGCAGTCTGTTTTGCTGTTGGCGTTACACCGACCATCGTGGAGGCGATAACCCAGCAAATCAGCCAGGTTCGAACGCTGCCTCGAATTGCCTGCTAACTTGAGTACCTGGCCCCTGTAAATACACATGCACTGTGCCCTCCATGGTGCTTTTGGGTTCTCTTTCCAAAAGGAGAGATCCTCACATGGTTTTTCCTTTGATGTTCTGCACAGTAGATGTCCAGGTGTTTGATTTTAAAACATGAAGTGCCTGCTGTTTAAGCGTTGACTTGTGTTAATGGAATTGCATGTCTCACTCCGGTAGGTTTATGGGTCTCCCCCCATTCTAATTACATGGCTTTTAATCATGTAAAGTGGAAACCTTAGGTTTTGCTGCGTTTTATTACAAATCCTTTTTTGTTGCAATAAAGATGCTGCTCAATAAATTGAATTAAAGGGGTTTTTTTTGGAGGGGGGGGGTGTTCCTATTTTTAACTATTTTCTCCTCTTGATCTAGTGGAGTTTGCATATAATTAAAGCTGCTCTCTTTGTTAGCTCTGGAGTATTAGGGATATATAAAGTGTACATGCTTGTTAAGTACCAGTGATTTCTTTTTTCTTCTTTTAAAAGGAACTTGTCATTTTTTTTTTTCTTCTGTGATTATTTAAATGGATGTCAATAGGAAGAGAGGGCATGTGCTTGGATTAATTACAAAGACACGTTTTCCTTTGAAGCCAAAAGGGTAATGAATTCCTTTCTCCTTCGCTGATGGATTTTGTTTGAACAGCTCTTGGTAACCACCAGCTGGTGCTGCAGCATAGGGTAAGAAATATCTATTGCCTTGGTAACACAGCAGGCTTTTCCTTCGGTTGGGGAAAAACTAGCCTAGTGCCATCTGCACCTGCATCGGTGGAGCTCTGCTGATTTACAGGATCTGACCCATCCTGGGCGCGCCGAGCGCTGGGGGAATGACTTTTTGGAGCCCAACTTGGATTTTGTGTGTGTGTGTGTGTGTGTGTGTGTCACAGAATCAGCCCTTGTGTGTGGGTCCGTGGGCCCGATTCTGTGACACGCAGGATGTTACTGGCACCTGTGACAGGTGGCATCTGCTTGCTTGCCCTGCACAACCCTTTAGGAGGTTAGGAGAATGCAACGTCCCACCTCTGAAAACCTGGCAGCAGCTGTTCAGGTCCTGCAGCTTTTCATACCAGGTGTGTGTGGGAGGACACCTCTTCTGGCTTTGGGGAGAGGGGAGGGGGATGCAGCGTCACATGGGCAGTCCAACCCTGCCTTCATTTCTGCCCTGGAGTGGTGAGTTATCTGAACGTGATGAAGTGCAGCCTCGGCTCCTTTTATCTGCAGGAGAAAAGAAAAATCCTTCTTCTGGAATCTCTCAGGAACCCAGAGGTTAGTTAGGGAAAGCTCACATGCCACGCAGTAATGACACGTTCCACGCGAAACCTCATTGTCAGTCTGTGTTTGTGCAGTACCTTGCATTATGGGACCCTGATCGATGCCCGGTGCCTCCAGGCGCTACTGCAGAGCAAATAATAACAAGCATTGTGACACTGATAACAGACTTCCAGGCTCCTCTTGCCTGCGGCATCTTCCAGTGTAGGAGCTGCTTGAAGGCTCAGCTGTGTAGAGGGTTTTTTAATACAACAGCTCGGGAGTTGGGGGGTGTTTTTGATTGTTACAAGTGCTGCTAGATCTTAAGACCTGCGGTAGCAAGGATTTCTCACTGTCCTTGTTTGAGTGGCTTTCTTGCACAGCAGTTCTGAACTGAGCAACTGCTAAGTTTGATACTCTGCTATAGCTGGCTTCCAGGTTACCTTTGAAGAAGCAAGCTTGGCTCTCAAACCAATTCCGTTGTATGCTTTAGCATAAGCATTAGCATTTTTCCATCAACACTACTGGAGAAACCGCAATAGCTGCTAATCCTGTGACTAGCCAGATACCATCGGTGTACGCTCATCTTCCACTCGACTTGTTCTGCTGATTTTATAGAGCTTCCTTCAGTGTGAGAGTCATCTTCACATCATCTGGAGCATTTAAAGCAGACCCGAACATTGCATTGCCTAGCAAGCCATTCATTTCACTTACTTCCCCTAGTTTACGTGTGCATTCTTTCTTACCTGCATTGTGCTTTGAAAATATCTTGGTTTTCAACTCTCTGCCTAAACAAACCACTTTCTTATTTTTATGGAGAAACATGTAATCTCTCCCATAGTTTTGCTGGGGGTGTTTCATAGGTATCAAAGAACCTGTTGTAGTCTCAAAGGGGGTGATCCCAGCAGCCTACAGGTTTCAACTGCCTTGTGATGGCATGGTTTGTATTTACTGATAGATGTCATTGCAAAATAGCATTCAACAGAGGGAAACAGACTGCTTTGAACATCTGAATGCCACCATTGACTGAACCCAATCCCTTATAAACTTGTTTAACCCTATTTAGAGCTGGAATAGGAGTTGAATGAGATGCTACTGACATTAACTCAAGCGTGGAGAATTAAGTGCAGCATATACGTTCAGTCTGCAAGATGAGATGGGTTTTACACTGATGATGGGTGATCACTCATGCACGAGTAAGATGGTCTTCCAAGGATCGTAACAGTGAGTCCACAGGTGGCTCCATAGCCCAATTCTAGATCCACATGTCTTGTTGCAGAGAGGACAAGTGTTTCCAGGAGGGATGGGCACTGTGTTGCTGCGTTGGATGCTCTGATGTTCTTTTGCCTGTTCCTCTTTTCCTCTTCTGCCTGTCAGTGAGCTGTTTCAAAGTTTTGAGGTCCCTCCCAAAGAGCCTTCCTCCCATTTGGTCGGTCCTGAGCAAGGGTCTCCCAAGTGTTGATGTCGATGTTACACCTCCTCATGTTTGCCTTCAGGCTGTCTTTGAACCGCTTTCTTTGCCCTTTGCTACTTTGCTGACCTTTTTTCAGCTGTTTGGAAGGCAGGCATCAGGCATGCAAACAACACGACCTGTCCAGCAAAGTCGGTTTTGCATGATCATGGCCTCAGTGCTGTTGGAATTTGCTTCGGCCAAGACGCTGATGTTTGTGCATCTGTCCTCCCAGCTAATCGGAAGGATCTTGTGAAGGCACCATTGGTGGTACTTTTCCAGGCTCTTGAGATGTCTTCTGTATGTGGTCCAAGTTTCCAAGCCATACAGCGGAGTTGGGTTGACAATAGCTCGATAAACCAAAAGCTCCATTTCAGCAAGGAAGTCATGATTTAAGAAGACTCTCTTACTCAGACATCCAAAGGCTGAGCTCACACATTTCAAGCAGTGTTGTATTTCCATGTCGATGTCTGCCCTTGATGAACGATGGCTTCCAAGATAGGCGAAGTGATCCACGTTCTCCAGCAATTCTCCGTCGATTTGAATGGGGGGATCCATTTCCTCTCCAGGGATCACCACCTTGTAGGGATGAAGAAGCTGGCATGTTCCAGTGATCCTGAGAGCAAGGCCATTGGGCGCTTCATGCTCCTGGTAGGTAGCAGCTGGGTCGAGTGGGAGGTTCCTGACTAAGAGCGATCCAAGAAGACCTCAATGGTGGATCAGGGGGGAAAGTGTAACCCCCCTTTTCAGCAGCTATGAAGGCAGATGATGACTGCAGCAGATCTAGGGTCTCCAATGGTCTCGGTTTCCATGCCATTGGACATGGATCCCTATCTGTCAAAGACCGTGTGTTTGTTGGCATGTGACAACATCCTCACGCTAAAAGAAGTCACGCACAGGCATCTTCCTTATAGGAATCATACATCTTTGCACTATTCCTATGCTGGCTGTATGAAAAGTCACAAGAAGGTCATCAAGTGTTTTCTGTAATGAGCCTACATCCCTTGGCATTTGAATACAACTGTTGTGCTAAGAGTTATAGTTAAAATGTTCCTTTTTCAAGTATTCGTGCTCAGAAAACTTGACTGTTCTGGCCTCAGCAGAAGGCAGCTGCATGGAGAGTGAAATGAAGTGCTGAACTTGAATGAATACTTTCAGAGACCTTCCCTCCCTTCCCTTTTTCCTTAATGCCACAGCCAGGCCCTTCCCCTATCAACCACGGCCTTGACAAATACTTATGTTCCAGATGATGAGCCTGCATGCGAAAATCATGCTGCTGTAGTCGGTACAGATGAGAAGTAACGTGAGCCCTTTGAACAGTTCACAGTAGTAGGCAGTGATATCGCTGCCGGGGCCTGCAGATCGTGAGTTTTGCCTGACATCCCCCTGAAATCACGCTGTGATCAGGGCTGACTTCAGATTTTCTAATGTCCGCCTGCCCTGTATAAATGTCTGCATTCAGACCTATGCTTCCCTTCTGGAGCAAACGCTTATTGTGGAGCAGGGACTTTCAGAGGCTGGTTTTCTGGTTTCTTTTCCCAGCGCAGGAAGCCTCATTTGGGTCTGGCTGGAATTCAGTGTGGGCTGTGCTACAGGATGCTGCACGTCTTCCAGCAGGGTCAAGACAAGTGGCAATCCTTGATGGCATGTCCAGCAAAACCCGCCCATCCATCTCCTGGGATAACGGCTCAGAACTTTCCGATTCCCCTTTCACCCAGGAAACAATTTCCTGGTTTGATTTTTTTTTTTGGCTTTGTTAAGTGGGGGGAAGAAATCTTTGACTGTAATTTCCCCTCCGGGCCACAATATTTGCACTGTGTGCGCTATAATTACATTTGGACCACATCCTTCTCCCTCTTGTAAACTACTTGAGTGAGACCAGGCTTGAGGTACCAGTAATTACCAAAAAAATAAAGAAACAATCTGTTTCTCCCTCGCTGGGCTGGGAAACCACTCAGCTGGATTATATAGAAGATATTAGCTCTATTCTGGGGGGGGGGGTGGACAGCTTTTTAATTAGGTGCACATCTCACGCTTACAAATGTGCTTGTCTGTGCATGTGTGTGGGCATGCACACCTAGTGTTTCTGCTTGTGCACTCTCGTTTCTGTACCGAAATGGCCGTGTACCTTTAACAGGCCTGTTGCGGGTACAGCGTTGAATTGACTCTGTATAAACATAGCTGTGTGCAATTGTGTGCCGAGCTTGGAAAAAGCATCCCACACGCTTAGCGGAGTGCATTTTGATAACAAATAAAGGGGAGGCAGTGTGCAATTATAAATAATAATAAAGACTACTTAACACTGTAGAACCGCATGCATATTTACAAACTGTTCATTTGGGGAATAATTCGGAGTCTGCCAAGCTCTAACCCTTGCTGCAGGGAATGGTTATCAGGGCACCTGGGGAGTTGGCTGGAGATATGCGGCTAGATACGGCGCAGTATTTTATCAGTGTGCTGCTCAGCTTTGGTTGGAAATGATGAATTAGCAGGCTGCCATGTTTCTGAGGCATTCTGACAAATGAGCATTTATTCAGCCCCTCTAATTCTAAATGACTTTGGAAAACAAGCTGTGGTCTCTTAAGTACCCATTTGTCAAACCATTTGCAAAGTAAAGAGGGAAGCCAATTGCACGAGCCATTAGGCAGTTAGGATCTCATTCTTAAAGCAACAGTTGGTGCTTTACATCTTTGCTCTTCAGCTTGGGTGGGCTTTAAATCAGGTAAGGCAAAGGAAGCTTTCAGCTATTGGATATTATTTTAATGTGGGCAGCAATTACTTCCTAATTAGGTTCCATTCAAGCATGATAAGCTAAGAAAGGGGGCAAGAAAGGAGTCGCATATTGGAGGAGTTGCTTTTTGTCAGGCTAAATTAGCAAAAGTGGGACAGCTGCTAAATGGCAGCAACAGGTAAGGTAAGCCCGTGGGTGCTGTGCCTTTCTCCAAGCTCCTTGAAGGCTCTTCTCTCTGCTCGGCCTCTTGTGGGCTCAGATCAAGCATAATGTATGCCTACCTAGGGGAAATACCGTGATCACCACAGTGGCTTCCTAGTCGTGCCTAGGAAAGACTCCTCCGCTGGCATGGCACGGTGCCCGTGTAGGTAATGCATAGTTAAAGTTGGCTTTATGCCCACTTTATGGAAAAGGGAGACTCCTCCCTAGCTTGCTCCTGGGGCCTTATGGCTGAGGGCAAGTGAAACTCAGGAGCATCTGAACGCCAACCCTCTGGGCGTGGGCCTGCAAGTAGGATGCCCGCCAAAGGATTTGGGAACATCTGAAGTCCCAGGTGGGGTGGAGGATGTTTGCCGGTAGTAGGGCCACGTACGGTTCTGGACAACTCACAGATTTGGAATCGATTTGGCCAATTTGGCTTGGGATACGGAAAATACATTACACAAAAACAAATTTTCTCCACTTTGGTGTTTCTCTGTCTGTGGGGGTCAGAGAGTTGTTCCAGGCGGTCTCTTTTCTGAAAGGGACAGAAACCCTTGGCCTCCACGTGCTTTGTGTCAGAGTCCCGAGCGCGTGTTGAAGCGGACGTGGTAGTGGTGTCCAGAATGCATGTCTGGGGTTGAGGACTGACCCATCCTGGTGAGTGGCAGAAGATCGTGGCTTTAGAGGAGACGGTCTGCGAAGGGAGGCATGGTGGAACTTGAAACGGGGGGTCAAAGGGGGCTTTTAGGAATGAGAGAGACCCGAGTGTCCTTGTATCAGGAGTCGAAGGGACCAAGTGGGGAAGAGGGGTTTCATGAACGGGTGCGGGACAGGGTGAGTCACTGGAGGGAGTGGGGTGAAGTTAGAGATGGAGAATAACAAGAAGTGGGGCTAGGGGAAGGGGTCTTGCCAGTCTGAGAGAGCCAGCAGATTCCTGAACACAGAGGGAGGGGACACGGTTTTATGAGGGCACCAAAGGCAACAGAGACTGTGGGAGTGGATCCCTGGGAGAAGAGGGAAGAAGTGTGCTTTAGCAGGGAATATGGCCAGCCTGAAAGGTGGGAGGGGGCTACGCTCCAGCCCAAGGCCTACGCCGGCTCGAGGAACTTGCTTAGGGCAGAGGAAACAGAGCTGGGGAAAGTCGCTGCTGATGGGTGGGAGGCGGGGTGAGCAGATGGAGGGCTGCGTGGCCGGCAGGACTTTGCGGAGAGGAGCAGGAGGGTGGAGTGACAGGTTGAAGAGGCGAGGCAGGCCCTGGGGAGCAGGAGCTCAGAGACGGCAGTGTGCGAAGACCAGCTCAAATGCCCATTTTGGTGACTAGGAGAGGCGACAAGGTGATCCAAAGCTGAATGTGACATGAATAGCAGAGGCAAGGGGATGGAAGTCGGGGGGGGGGGGGCACCCAACACCATCATGGACCCCAGGAGTAATGTGCAGCCAGGAGATGAGGAAAATCAAAGGCTAGATACAAGAGGAGGCGGAGAGGCCTCTACACCGTGGAGCTGGAGCTCCCTTTGCCCTGTGAGTTTCAGAAGTGGCGCAGCTTCATCAATACCAGGCCCTGCAGATCCCTGCCCTCCTCCCACTGCCGGATGCAGTGCCGCTCCGCTGGAGAGATGAAGAGCCTTTCTAGCTCTCTGGGCCTCGGCTTCTTTATCTGCTTTGGCAACGTATGTCCTGGCATCCCCCACCACTCGTGCCCTGTGGCAGTGTACGAACAGAAGGGCAAGAATCGATCTCTCTGATTCATCTCCCCAAGAGACAGCGGTTTCCTAGTCACTGCTTTCACAAGAGTGATTCACTGTCACGTACACCACTACCGTCTTCTGTGGCCCTGATCAGCTTGTATACGTTGCTGTGCCAAGAACTGACTTTAAATAGCCCTGCTAGTGGTAAAGGAAGCTTTTGAAACCGTGACTCATCCCTCATTAAGGTGTAGGTAGATCTCTTCTGTGAACCCGTGCCATTGTACACGTTTCCTACTTCACTTCTCTTCTCTGTGGGTGTTGCCCTGGAGCCTGAGGCACGTATGGAGGTGCCAGAGGAAGACGTGGAAGAAAAAGAAACCCAATCTCACTTGCACGGGTAATAGCCCCTCTGGCAACAGAGGCCTTGTGCTTATTGTTCATTAAAATTCATTGAGATGATGGCTGCAGGGGAGGCATTGTAGCCTTGTTACCTTTTATTGTGTGGCCCAAAGGCAGCAGAACTGTGCTTGACTTGCTTCAAGCGAGGGCTTTTTTATTTCACTCGTACTTCTGGGTTGCAGGGCTGGGCTGTGACAGAGGGAAAGAGGCCTGTGTGTTGTGCGCTGGGTTGAATGCCTTCCACAGCACAATGGCAAAGCTGAATGATACCCGATAGAGAGATCAACCACGGACGTCTCTGAAGGGGCATGAGAACCTGAGCGCTCGAGTCTGCCACGGTGATAGAGGCAGCGGTATGGAGAAGGAGGAGGCAGGGCTGTTGCAATTATGGGCAGCAGCATGGCAAGGTGGGCACACAGAAAGCCACGTGGGAAGAGGCATTGTGGCTACAAGCATTAGCCAGGTGTCTCTTCAGGATGTTCTTTTCCATCAGGTCTGGTGTCTCGGCCGTGGTTTCTGAAACTCTGATGACTGTGTTCGGGGACTGTCTGTTCTTCCTATTCAACAAGTTCAACACCAGCTCAGCTGTCCCTGTCACCAACTCCTGCTAACAGCACATCTGTTCCCTACTAGAAGAAAGGCCCACCAGCTCTGTACCATCCATAGTGGTAAGATCATCAATCCTCCTCTCCTTTGTGTTGCAAGGCAGTTGTGGGGCCTTATCTAGATCCAAGCCCTACGTGCACACTGAGAGCCACCACCTGCCCCAAAGTGCTTTCAGTCCAAATAGGGCAGGCAAAGGGTGGGAGGAGAAATGGAGGTGCTGTGGGGCATGATGATGCACCTGAGATGTCATCCAGTCAGGTAGCAGGTGGGGTAAAAACCCAGATCTCCTGACCCCCACTCCAGTGCCCTACCCATTAGACCATGCTGCCTCTCTAACCTGATGCAAGTCCTGGGGAATGGGTCATTCCTGATAGAGCTTGCTTAATGTTGGGCCTTTCTTCTGTTACGGACTCATCAAAGCTTGCATTTGATCTTCAAGGGTTGAGGGAAGACCCAAGATGCAAGGTTTGCCAAGGGCTGCTGCTTTGGCAGGAGGGCTGAGTATGCAGATAGGGCTGTGCCTCAGTTCCCCTGGTACAGTATGACAGGCTGTCCTGGAGCTTGCCTTGGGGTCTGACAGCAGGTGACAGTGGGCACATGTATTCAGGCTGGGGCTAGTGAGAGTTCTGCCATTGCTTCAACAGGTGGCAAATTAAGCACCCACAGTGCAAAGACCATGAAGCTGAATGTTGCATGCGTCACAAAACCAGGAATCATTTAGGATGCCCAGGAGAGGGGCGTTATGGTCCTCTGTTGGCCTTGCAGACACCACTCGGTGCTTTATTGAAAAGAAGTGGTTTAACTCCAACTCCAGGGCCTCGCTGGAACCTGCATCTCTGTGCGTTTCAATTGGTGTTGGCAGAGGAGGTCATACTGACCTGCATTTGTTACGGCTGTGAACAAGGCCTTGCCTGGTAGGGGATATCTAGTTGCATTGCCATTATCACAATGACGCTTTGCTTATGAAACGCAGAAAGGGGACCAAGGAGAGACTGAAAAGGCAACTGCAGCCTGAGAGGAAGGTACGTGACCCTGGGCCTTTCCAGCTCCTCTTCAGTGGCTGGGGACTTGCACGGTGGTGGTTCTTGTTCTCTCCCCAGTGCTGACTCGCAATCCCACGCAGCTATATGGGGTGCAAACAAAAGCTTCCATTATGCCTTGTCATGCGTTACCCTAAGCCAGGGAGAGAGAGAAAGAAAGAACCTGAAAGTGGACTCCTCCCAGAGCCCTGCAAGCTGGAGAGCCCCCCAGAGAGGGAGCTCGCTCTGAATGCGTTCCTCTATGTCACCGAGCCCTCAAACCCAAAGGGAAATGTTTCACGTCACTGAAAATCCTCCCCAAAATAGAAACAAACAAGTGCGATGGCTCGGTCACTGTTCCTGCCCCTTTCTCCTGTTTCTATTTGATCAAATGGCATGCACCTCCTGTTCTCTCCCCACAGCAAAGATAATGATCATCACTAAACCAGAACTCGGTCCTTTTTTTTCTTCAGGCCTCGGCAGACCACGGGCAGCCCGGAGCAGTGGCTCTCAACCTCTTTCGACTCAAGGCATGCCTTGGAAAGAGCCAGCTCTTTGTTTTTGCTCTTCTTTTTGCCTATAGAGCAATAGTAGAGCAGTTTTTCTGTAGGCAAAGAACCCAGAAAGACCACAGCAGTGGATTTCTATTTTAAATCTCTGGGTTTGTCTTGTGAATCATGTTGGTAAACCTAATGGTGCTAACACTGTGTGGCACCCTTGAAAAGATCTCAAAGCCCTGCAGGGTGCCGTGGCACCCTGGTTGAGAATCTCTGGTCTAGAGCAATAAGGGAGACCTGTCCCGCAGGACCTGCAGACTCCCAGGTGCTGAACCGAAACATATTTCGCTAACTTGCTAGCACGTGGCATGGCGCAGAAGCTGGGTTTAGGAATGGCAGCTGCAATGTTTGTGGTTTTCCGGCGTGCTGGGGGGAAATGAGTTGGTTACAGCAGCTAGTCTGCACCCATGCTTAAGCCTTGCTCCAAGAGGCTGTGACCAGCATTAGTAAAATGCTTGGCACAGCTGTTATTTGGGGGTGAAAGAGTTGTCTGCTATGTCCTGACGTGTCACTGGGCACCTGCTCTATATGGACAGGGCCTGGGAGCCTTGAATCACCCATTCAAAACTGCCCGGGATTTTTTGGAGTCTAGTAGCTGTAAGGTTGCCCTAGCAGCACTTGAAGGTCTCAGAAGTCCCTTTGTCCACACATCAGGCTGTGTCCTTGTCCCTCTCTTGTGGCTGGAGCACATAAACAGGTTTGTATGTCGTATTGCTGCCAGACTCAGACCTGGGCTGGCGTCTTCAGAAGCACCAATAGGGCACTGAAGCAACAGGCCTTTCCCATTTAAAAATCCCAGCCCAGGTCATTTAGCTCAAGCTCTAGATTCAGGTGCTTCTAGATCTGGAGGTCTTGGGCTGGAGACACTAGCTGTGTAGCAATTCCAGCTTCCTTGCATTTACACTTGCAGAGAGAAAAAGGAACCCAAATGAAGCCCCCTTTCAGGAGCACAGATGCTAAATGACGGACGACCAAGCAGCTTGGAGTCGTCTCCTGCTCCTCCTACTTTGTGCTTTTCCCTCTAGCCATGATATAGACTGAAGGGTAACATCTTGCTTCCCTCCTTCTCTGTGCAAGCCCAGTGCTGAATGCTCATCTCCAGGGCTCAGGCTGTCTCGTTATCTGAGCCAAGACCAAAAAACGGGAGCTGACACCTACTGACAACTGCCGTGCAATGGCTGTTGTGCTGGAAGTGGAACCGCGCAGCTGCTTGTGGATAATGGAGCGCGCTGGGATCCCTCTAGAAATCGCAGCTGCGAGCGCGTGATTCCACGTCTCTCTGAAGCTCTGGGCTTCTAAAAGCGATCACCAATCGCTGTCATATTTGGCCTGAGGTTTTACGCATCTCCTTTCTGGCTGGCTTCAAGCTTCTCCCTGCGTGTATCGGGTCAAGTGATTCTTCACCTCTTACAGGCATGGCAGACACCCTTAAAAGCAAGTTTGGCTCTGAAGAGCACTCAGAGAGCTGTGGTTAGGCCCTGAGTATGTGTGCACACAAGCAAAGTCTCTTAAAGTTAGCAATAGTCATTATGCTGCTTTGTTATGGATTTGTTCCACCATAGTGCGTCGAGGTCCCTACTGAGATCTGGACCCTGATGTTGATGAACACTGTACGTGTATCTAGTTAGAGCCCCATAGGTCTGCAAGCTAATGTGCACATGTGCATGCGTGCACACACACACGCACGTGCACACACACACGCGCGTGCACACATGGCAAAAAGGCAACAGAGAGGTGAAGTGACATGCCCACGGCTGTGTAACAACTCAGTGGCAGAACTGGAAATGGACCCCAGGTCTCCCGAGTCTCAAGGCAGCACCCAGCCATGAGCCCGTTGTGCTTATAGGTGTCATTCCCTGTCTGAAGCTTCTTGTGACCCTACTTTACTGCAGCCACATCTTTATGAGTGGGACTGCGGCAGGAGTAAAATAGCTCCTCTTAGTGCACAAGCTGTTTTAGGGGCTGATCCCAAAGGGCGGGGATGATATCATGAGCTGTCCTGTCACCCTGCTAGATTGTCCCTGTGTCCTGATCTGGTTGCACGTGACTTCGCCCAAAACAGGGCAGGTCTTTTTCTGTCCTCCCCATAATTAGTTTGCTGAAAGGTCTGGGACAAGGGAGGTAATAATGGTTGGGAAACCCCTCAGCTTTCTGAAGGTGCTCCACATGTGAGGGGATTTTATTTAAGCATTTGGTTGATCCTGTCTCTAATTTGCTTCCAAAACACTTTGCCGTTGCTCACGCCCCTTGAGTTTGCATACGTGGAATGGGGGTCCCTGGCAATGTCTGTTTAATGATTGGTCTGGCTGGCGAATGCTCTCCCAGCTAGAACTGCACAAATCACATGTGTCAGAGACCCCATTATGACAAGGATTCCTATTTTATCCTTCAATTCTAGGAAACCTGCTTTGCTTGGATCAGGAAGGAGTCTGGGGGTTTTTTTGTACCATTCCTGAGACACAGCAGACCCCTCATGTACTGTTTGCGTGACCGCTGCGGCTGCCCCTCAGGATAGCAGCACTGCCTGAGACCGCGGCCTGGCGCCAGAGGGGAATTGGGAGAAGCACCAGTGCCAGGGTCTTTGCCATCCCTGATTCCCCAGAGCTGTCTTTCCACTCTGCCATGTGAGTGTTTGAAAGGAGCACCCAGGCCTGGTAGAGGTCTGGTTCTGCAGCCCTGTAGCTAGGGTGCTGTGCTGGGAGTCCTGAAACCTGGGTTTGAGCCCCAGCTTGGCCCGTTGACTTGCTGTGTGTGCATTTGTTCCAGTCCCTGCATCTCTTTGAGCACCTGCTTCCCCCTCTTAGCCTGCTTATATTGCAAACGCTTCTGGGCAGGAGAAGGGTCTGCCTATGCTGTGGCCAAAGGTGTGATTGGAGCTCAGGAAGATGGATCCCGTGATGGCTTTAGATCAGCTTGAGAAGCTTTACACCTGCCTGAGAAGCTGGGTGACTATTCTGGGAGTTAGCCCGCACCGGGTGTCGTGCTGCTAATTTAAATCGGATATCCCTCTGCGTAGGCGCAGGGCTGAGCACCATCCCAGCAGGCATTTCTAGACACTGCAGTTAGACACGTCTTACAGACGGTAAGAGAGTTTCCCCTGGGCTGACTGGCCTGCTGGTAGAGGACAACTTGGTGGCTTGCTCTTGTGTTGTCTTATTTAATCGCTGCATGGATCGCTCCTCACCAGGGCGGCACGTGGAAGTCAAAGAGGCAGAAGAAGTAGGTAGAGCTATTGCCACGTGAGCACCTGGAGCCCGTATCCCTGCTGCAAGCAGAAGGGCACCCTCCGCCCAGCCTTAGCAGATGGGGGCTTCTCCAGGCTGGTGGGCACAGAGATTTCCTTTCCTGCCCCTGGCAGCAGGTCAGATGTGGCAAGCTGCGAGTCCGCTGGCTCTGCTCTTCGAACTAAATACACGCTCCATTCCCATGGAAACCTAGGCCTCCCGTGGTATCAATGCAGCCGGATCCTCAGCACTTTACAGCCCTTTTAGCCTTCAACAAAGCATGTTTTCCACTGTGCCTTAAACAAGCTCTTTATCGGAGTTTCAGCAAACAGATGGCTCTTGGGGAGGCAGGGTTATTCAGAATGTCCCCTCCTGTGTGTCATGCACCCTATACCGCTCACAGCATACTGCTCTTCCTTTGGCCCCCGACCGAACAGCAGGAGGACCTGAGTTTTATCCCTCTGGCTGTCACTGAGCTTCAGGTGAACACAAGGCAGTGGCCGCCACAAAGCCTTGCTTTGGGTCAGTGCAGGTTTCCTGCTAGCTAGCCACTGATGGGGAGCGGGTATTTGCTCTGACTTCTGGCGATGCTGTACTAAAGCCGCTTGTTTCTTCCTAAACACAGCCTGAGTGACCAGCACAGTTGAAGCTGCTGTCGCCCACCACCCAGACTAGCAGAAACCTGATGCCAGCTACAGGTGAGTTTGTAGGCTGAAGTGTACTGGGAGCTTTGGGGGTGGTTTAGAGGGGGTGACTGGTGGGAGTGGAGCTGACATGGAAGGACTGGTTTGAGCACTGGTCTGGGCCCAGGGAGAGCTAAATGCCACATCCCGGGCTCTGCTGCAGGCTCCCTAGGTGAACATGAGCTGCCCAGTCACAGCTGTCCCTCTGCCCTTGAGTAACGGGGCCGAGTGCCCTCTGGGAGCGCTACAGGCCCCGTTCACCAACGTGTGCAGGGTGCTTGGAGATCCTCTGGTGCGATGGATGGGCAAGGAATGGAAGCAACCTTGCAGCTGGCCCTGGCAGTGGTTTCTCTCTCCTGCATACAGCCATCCCCATATACTATCCTAAATGAGTGTTTGGAAGCTGTTGCAAAGGCATGTGTTTAAAAAAAAACCCAGGGCCTGGCTCTGTGTGCTGTTCTGCACTGGGAATGACTGCATCCTCGATCTCATAAAGCATGTTTATGCTCGCTGCTCTTCCTACCTAATGAAAAGTCTATTCTATTGTGATTCAATAAAACCCTGTAAGGAAAGATTAGTCTTACAGACAAAAGGTACATGGCATGGCATTAAAAGGGAGCTGTCAATAACTGGTTGAATTATTTTGAGGTCTGAGATGTTCAGATTTGTAGTCCAGAGGAATCCGCTTCTTTTTCTTTACCCTCCTCCTTGTCCTCTCCCTGATTGTCAGTGTATTGTCTCCAATTCTTTTTGTGGATGTTTGCTGCTAGGGTCCAGTCATTATGTGAGAATCTTGGGTTTTGCTTTAATAAAAGTAGTAAGTTTCTAACCCATAGTGTTTACACCCATGGGGGTGTGAAACCAGAACACAAAATTAACCCAACATTTACATCTTAAAAAATAGCTCGTGGTTTATTTTGGGCCATGCTCATGATTTTTGGAAGGCTTTAGATCAGCAGGTTTGGTGCCTAGAAGTCCTAACCAGGACTAGGGTCTTGTTACGCAGGATGCTCTACACATGAGAGGCAAGGATTTCTTAGGGTGTTATCTTTTATTGGACCAACTATGTAGCTAGGACAGAGTTAGACAAGCTTTTGAATGCAGGCATTCATCCCAGGTCTGACCTGAGGAGTGCTTGTCTTGCATTTGCAGTCTTGTCAAGGCCATCCTAACCACACAGTTGGTCCAATATAAGAGATCACCCTAAATCCTTGCTCTTTGCATAACTTCTGGACCATCATGGCTACGGCATCACTTATACTACCACAACGTATATAAGTAAAGCCCAGTCCCGAGGGTCTTTTAGCCTGAGCAAATAAACATGCCAGCATCCTTGATCTTTGTGCTGCAAAAGGAAAATCTGTAAGAGGCAGTCAAGAGGAGACAGCAGGAGTGTTTTGTTTTTTATTCTCTTGAGTCATTTCTTTTCAGGATGAGCCATGCTTTTAAATCCGTGTCTGCCAAGAGCCTGGGCCTCTAGAAACAAGCAGACACACTCAGAAGGGGAGCGGTTTTTCTTACAGCTCCTTAGAAAGATACGTATCTATTTCTGTTGAGATCCAATCCAGTCTCCTCTTAATACGCTCTTGATATGCTCTTGATCTTCCCCTCCTTTCTTCTCCGGCAAGGTATCCAGAGCTGGACAAGACTCCGAGTTGCTACTTCACAGGCAATTCATGCTTTTCCAGATTTTTTTTCATCTTCTGAAATGAAGTGAAAACAGAACGTTTTGCCACGATCCATAAAATCAAATTCTGGGAAAGAAACTTCAACAGTTGATTGAGACCTTTTAATTTTAGATGATATAATTTTAAATTTTTAATATAATTTTTAATATGGTTATATAGCTTCTATATCTTTGTTATATAAAGGACAAGAGGTCAAAGTTATTTCAGTAGGGAAAACATCAAAAAGTTGAAAAAGTTGACAGGAAACGACACCTATTCCAGCTGGTCGACGTTGTTCAAGTGTCTTTCTCCAAACAGAAGGTCACTGGAATTGGCCTGTTTCTACAATGCAGGTTTTGACGAATTGGTATTTTCTACCTGGAAAAAGCTCCATCAGAAAACACCTGACTGGCTCTCCCTGCACAGAGTTCCCTTTTTTTGGTCGGGACAGCATTTTTCATCTTAGCAGGTGACCTCAGAGGTGAGGAGTGGTCGTTTCGTGCTCTATTAACACCTCCGGTCTCGAATGCCAGAAATGTAAAATCTGACCGTCTTCAAACAGCAGACCCTGGATGAATCACTGCTGTCTCGCCTGCCGTGCACGCCTCCCTTCCAGGGCATTCTCCATTATCTAAGACACATTTCTAAAACTCACAACAACTGGCATCTTGGCTGAGTGGCGCACAGCAGCAAGCAGAAAGGCAGCTGTGGTTTAAAGAACACACCCGGTTGCAAAAACCCTTCAAAGGCACCAAAGTGCTTTCCGTGGCTGGAATGAAATCCCCTTGGAGCGCAAGAATGAACAATGCTGAGTCCCCCCGGTGCCTGCGCTCACCAGGAAGAAAGCTCACCTGCGAGCTGGTTTGCATAGAAGCTCTGTGAAGAGAAAGCGATCTTTTTCTCCTTCCAGGACTTGACCATGTCGCATCTCCTCCAGATGTCTGCTTCTAAGGGACAGGCTCGAGTTGTCTCTGACAGAAGTCATGGCATGGCACAGGATATCCTTCCTTTGCTGAGCACTTTGGGGCCTGTTGATGAGCGCACGTGGAGTCCCTTGAGTGCATCACTACTTAGTGCTAACACTGAAGTCCAGCCTCCCAGAGCTTTCCAGGCATTAGCAGCTTAATTGAATCACAGTCTCATTTCATTGGGACTCTTCATGGTTCACAAAGAAAGGACAGGAGAACAGAGCAGCACAAAGTGTCTGCATACACCTCGGAGACCTGGGACTAGCAGCTATCAGTCTCCAAGATTTCGGCACTTCCTTCAATGGCATACCTGTCAGAAGCCTCTCCGGTGCTCCAGCAAACAGCAAGGGCACATCCTTGAATGAGAAACGAGAGATCTGAGGTCTACGTCCAGCTCTTTCATCTTTGGCAAGTAACCTTGGTTCTTTCTACCTCAGTTTCCCCGTCTTGTACAATAGGCCTAATAACTCCTTCCTCTGATCAGCATTTTAAACTGTATGAACTAAAACCCTGTCAAAAAGCTGAGTGTTATCATTGTACCATTAGACACACTATAGTTTAATGGGTTACCGATGAGGACTGGGTTGGTCACATGCTAGTCTAACTCCTAATCAGGACATTAACCTGTTTTCGGTGGTATTATCACAGTGTCTTTCCATGGCTGTATCTCCGGGGTCATGGCTCGAGTGGAAACAAAATGCTGATGTCAAATGAGATTGACGGGCCAAAGGTCGCACACTGGGTTGATCTGAGGATGTGGACACACCACAGATTGGCTATGCCACAAAGCAGATGCGCGCACCACAGCCCTTTTACGTGGTGAACCACTCTGACCTAGGGTAAAGTTCCTCCTTTCAAATGTGTAGCAACTTCATTGCATGGAAAATGTCCAACTTGGAATGTCATCCGGGGGAACTTTTGGTGGCTCAGTGAAAACCACATCCCTTGTGGCTTTTGTGGGCTGGCATAGCACCTGTTATGGGCAGCTGGAAGAGCTGAGTACGTGCCCACTCCTTGCTAGGGAGTAAATTTACACAGAGTAAAATCTACAATAAATTCTTCCATAGAAGCTGGCATGTGTCTGCATCCTGACCCCCTTGCTGCTGCCACTAGTAAATGCTCCTCCTAAGGAGCTCACCAGTCCTTCAAGAGCCCCAGTGCCTGCCAAATAAAGGAGCTTGTGGGTTGGTGTTCCCACCACTACCCCAAAACACACAGCTAAGCTTGCAATGAGACTTTGCTTGGTGACTTCCCTGGCTGCAGGCAGGTGGAGGCTGCTTCCAGGCTTCTCACTGCTCCACCGAGGAGCTTATTTGCTCCCTAGCTGTCCCATGCCCTGAGAATGGGAAAGCTCATTTTTGGAAAATTCTTCTCCCTGGCCCGGCTGCGTGGCAGCGGAGATGGCCGAGACCAGTGGGCTGTACCAGTGACTTCAGGACAGCAGTGTCTGGGGAAGTTATTTTTGGTCTGCCCAGGTAGCTCCCCGCTAAGCATGGTTACTGTTTAACTTCTGTGTGCAGGCGGGAGTGAGGCTCTCTGGCTATCCGGGAGCTCCAGCCCCAGATGACCCTGCTGCTGAGGCAACCGATTGCTAAGTCAGCGCTCTCCGTGCTCGCCACCAGACAGCACATGGGCTCACCATCCATCCCAGGACCCAGCCTGCTGCCCTGCCTCCCTCTCCCCGGACATGCCCAGCTCTGCCAGCCCCTGGGAAGCAACATCCCTAGTAAACTGCTACGTTCTCTTTCCTTTCATCCCCTGCAAAGGGGCTTTCAAGGAGCTTTTGTTTTTGTGCCATGCTCTGTGCTGCACCACCAAGGCAAGAACAGCTTTAGAAAGGGAACTGCCTGTAAAAGGAGGAAGAGGCGCTAACCAGAGCCCCACTTCAGTGCCCTGCTTCTTTGCTGGTTTCTAGGTCGCTTAGCTTTTCTCTGCCTTGGTGGGGAGCGTATCAAGTCCCAAAGTCACGGGTGTGTTGTGCAGCTCCTAAATGACCGGGAGGTGCTCAGATGCCCCCGTATTAGGGCTCTGCTCCAGTTTGCCCAGCTCCCCATCTTAGTCGGATGCAGTGCAGTTACAGCAGAGACTCCCCAGCTCTACCCAGGGCGCTCCGGCTCCTAAATCCCAGTGGTGCTGCTTAGATTCCAAAGTGCTGAAGTCCCCTTTGAAAACAGATCCTTGGGTTGCTAATCCACTTAGGTGATTTTGAAAGCTTTAAGTCTTGGGTAGTCTTGCATTGGGTTTAGATGATGGTTTGGATGCACATTCCCGTGCCATGCTGTTAATCCATGACACTGCTACGCTGTGGTGGTGAGCATCTGGATACTGATGTGAATAAGCAGGTTTGAATCAATGGAGGAAGGTTTCGGTTAGATGTTAGGAAGAACTTTCTAGCTGTGGTGGTAGTTAATCACTGGGACAGATTGCCAGGAGAGGTTGCAGAGGCCCGATCACTTCTGATTGTGCAGCATGCAATTAACTGGTGAGATTCACTACCACGAGGCGCTGTGGAGGCCGATAGTCTGGCCCATTTCTAAAGGGGGTTGCACAGGCTCCTGGAGGAGAGGTCCATCACTAGGTATTGAACCTGGTCGATAAGGCTGCAGCCTCTGAATCAGGAATTCCCAAACCTCTGACTGCTGGAAGCTGCAGTGGGAGAGGAGCTGGGGGTGGATGTGCTGTTCACCTCTCTTCCCTCCCAACTCCAGCATCCACTGCGCCCCAGTGTAGGACACGATACTGGGATAGATACACCCAGTCTGACTCAGTAAATGGGCAGGATGATCCTGCCCTGAGCAGGAACCTGGACTAGATGTGACATCCTGAGGGCCGTGCTTAACCCTATTATCCTATGGATTTATGGGAAACAAGGTGATTAGCAAGCAACTGTTTTCATTGTGTGAGCTGGGCAAAATGAGCTTGCTGCAGAAATGGGGAAGACTCTTGGGTATCAAAAAGCCTCTTGAGCTTCATGGTCCTTAGGGGTTGCTAGGAGTGTCTGTCCAGGGCCATGCGGCATCTGCTGTCCATCTTTGTACCCAAAGGGCAAAGTACCCAAAGGGAGCAGTGGGGTTGCATGTGGGCCAAACCCTGCACATCTCCTCTGAGGAGCTGGTTGTAGCAGGCTGCCCTGTGAGGCTCCCACCGCTGGCATGTGGCAACTGCTGGCACCTAGAGTCCAGCTGTTCAGGTCCGAGTCTTTTAGGGAGTGCAGGAGGCAGAAGGGAGCCCCATAAATACAAATGCCAGGGCAATACAGACCTTTTCCTGGATGTTTCTACAGCACGTGGACCATCTGTTATTGCTGCCCATAAATTCGTGCTCTCTCTGCTCCAGCAGACAGGGGTTGTCTCACTTTCCTCTCTCCTAGTCCTTAGCTCCTTCCGTTTTCAATCCACCCACCCACCCCCTTTGTGTGTGTCATTCCCATGGCAAGGCTGTGCATTCAGGCAAAACGTGGCTTGACCAAGGCTGATGGCCACAAAACCGTGGCAGGGACTAGGGAGATCTTAGCACTTGGCCATGAGCTGGGGTCCCCCAAAGGGAGCTCTTTCCCACGGCCTTGAGAGCAGGTGGAGGCAGGACCCATTGCAACGGAGAGAGCCGCGAAGCCGGAAACGTGCCGACGTGGGAGCGTGCTGAGGTTTGCAACGCACACAGATGTGGCCTTTGTTTTTCTGGAGCGGCTTGGTTTCCCCTCTTGGTTTCATTAGAGGGAGCGAGGAGGAGGCAGAGACTGTCTGACGGGCTGCTGAAAGGCCTGTTGTTGAAGGACCACTTTCATGTGGTTGAGGAGGCTGGGATAAGGCAAACTGCGCTGCCTGAGCTGAGCACCCGGGTCCCAGGAGCTCTCTGATACGTGGATGCAAGCTCTACAGGTCAAACTTTTTACCAGAGCACCCCTAGGAGTAACTAGGAATAATGGGTACAAACTAGTGGAGAGTAGATTCAGGTTGGACATTAGAAAGAAATTTTTCCCAGTAAGGGTGGCCAGAGTCTGGAATGGGCTGCCAAGAGAGGTGGTGCTGTCACCTAACTTGGAGGTCTTCAAGAGGAGACTAGATAGGCACCTGGCTGGGGTCGTCTGACCTCGGTCCTCTTTCCTGCCAGGGGCAGGGGGTCGGACACGATGATCCATTGTGGTCCCTTCCCACGCTACAGTCTAAGAATCTATGAGACTTGCAGCCTTTCTTTTTTCAGGGAGGCCGGCCAAAACAAGGGGCCGGGGGGAAATGCTGGTGTTTTATTTGTGCAGACAAGAACCTGGGAAGGCGGAGGGGGTATCTGGTAACTGAGCTTTGCATTTTGCAGGAAGGAGGGTGCTGGCATGCATCCTTGGGCAGGGACGGGTCATGGCTCAAGGCTTCTAAAGTGATTTTCTCTTTCCTAGTTTAACGTTTTTTAACGATGCCTTTTTAAGCAGATCTGAACTTGTGCCTTCGTAGACTCGTGGCCTGTAGGGCCTGAAGTGCAGGCCACTGCCAATTTTTTTTTTCAAAAGAAGAGACAGTGCCATATTGCTGTGTGGAGTGAATCCAATGATGCCTCTGATCAGCATATTCCAGCGCCATCAGGATCCCTGCATTAAAGATGGGAGGAGCGGAGGCTGAGGGAGCACCCCAAAGTCGAACGGCAAATCTGTAGCAGTTGGTAGGAGAATCTCAGACAGCAACTGGAGCCAGAGACCTTTTACTCCACCCTGGACTGTTGCCCTTTCCCATGAATCTGCATGTATGTGGTGTCTGAAGACACTAGTGGTGCATGCTTAGAAAGATCACAAGGAGCAGAGACTTGACCAGGGTGGTGTAACGCAGTTGCCCCAGGAGGGAGCCTCTTGGTGGAGGGAGACACAGGGCAGTAATGAGAATCCTGAGCATTTTCATTCAAATTGCTTCCATAAATGCCAGGGAGGGGATCTGTTTTCAAATGTGACTAGAAGCCCAGGACCAACTCAGCTTTGTTCAACCTGAGGCTCCCTTAACCTACACTGCTGGAGACCGTCCAGTGCGGCCATCCCGGTGCGATGACACCTCTCCAAGAGGGCCATGCCCTTCTCCAGAGAGAGGTGCTGTCCTCACAAAACAATCCTCGTTCTCTTCCCCCAGACGTCCACCAGCTCTTCTGGTGAAGGAGCTTCATAAAAATTGAGTTAGGAAGGGGCATAGGTGGGGCAAATCCAAATCTGGTTTAGCATCTGCCCAAAGACTGGCGATTCATCTCACTCCATGCTTTGCCTGCTCGTCCATGTGCCTGGTGACATTAGACATCTGTTTTCTGCTCTGGGTATTGATTTCCCAGAGCGCTGTTGCCTTGCACCTCATGCATTTCTGCCTGGCTGGGTGGCTTGGTAGCTCGCGGGCTGTTTCTTCACATGCACTGTGCGGGGAAGAGGACGGGGAAGACTGAAGGGCAAAAGGTAGAAAGGAAAGAGGGGCAAAAGGCAGAGAGGAGGCACTCAGAGGAGGGACACTGGCCTCCTGGGTTTCTAAAGGCTTGTCTGCCCAGTGAATGACACCTAAGGCAGAGAGTTCACTGGTGCACTTCCACGCTGCTCGGAGGTCACGTCCCTTTCTAGGAGTAGCCCGTGTGGATCAGGCATGCCTTGATCCCTTGCCATCCCCCAGAGGTGCTGTAGATGTGCCCGTAGGGTCAGGCAAAGCAGTGACAGGCTGCAGAGATCTAGCGTGTGGGTCTGTTCTCCAGACCGTTGCAATGGGTTTGGGTTTGGAGAGTGGTGTCTAAGTCTGGCAGTGTGACCCAAAGCCTGCCTCTCATGCTAACAGTCTCCCTGTGCTTATTTTTTCCCTCTTTACCCCCATCCAGCAAGCTAACAGAGTGGAGCATGCTAGGAGCACGGTCCTGGCAAGTTAGCCAGTGCAGGTAGGCCCAGCCGGCTACGGTAGATGCTGGGTTAGGCAGTCTGCAGGGACAGTCATGAGTGAGGGTTTGAGGACGTCAAGGTAATGCGGTAATCACTGATTTAACCATCACCCAACCCTTACGTTTCACAGCTTACCAGGATGAGAGCGGCTTCAGAGAGCTTGTGGCTTTCTTTTTGTTAGCTGGGTGTCTCCAGCCAAGACGGCAGCCTCCTGCATGTCATTTTTGGGCTCCCAGGACCAAACTGAATGTGTCAAGAATGCAGCAAGGGCACAGTTGATGGGCCTGTGCACTAGAAATGTGCATTAATCCCCTAGCTCGGCAGTATTGGGATTTTGATTCACGGCTGTTTTATTTCTGTTTCCATTTGAGGCACTTACAGAAGTTGCAAGAATCCATTTTTTTAAATCTATTTTTAGGTTATTTTTACCTAAAACATTGCTTTTTATAAACACCCCCCCACCCATAGTACCAACATGAAATTCTTTAAGATCTTTGATAAAACTCCTGCGTAAGTGACTCTTAAGGAAACCAGGTAGTCCTGGGTTGAGAGTTGATGTTACATTTATGTTACATCCTGCAACATAAATGTTAATAGAGAAACCAGAGGGGGAAGTGATTTTAGAGCTGAGACTAATTTAATCTCGGTTTTTCATCTAATAATTTTTTGCCCTGTTTGGGAAGCACCTGTAATAACTGTGAAGTGGCTCATGGCATTTCCCTGCAGTTGTAGGTAAGAACTCCTCCTGTGTTGTTTGTTGGCCTGTACGTTCATTTTGAATTAATTGTGTTTTGGAGGGACGGACATGGGTAGCTGGGGACCTTGGTGCTGCTTGGGGTCATTCTTGCTCTGGTGGAATGGCTTTTTCAGACAGGAAAGCATGGACATGGCATATTAGCAAAACTCCTGAGCATTGCCTATGGGAGGCAATGTCCCTGACTGCATTTGCTGAAGCTGTGTCAGCGGGGGTGAAGGAATGAAAGAGTCGTTGAATCAGAGGGCGAGAGCAGGAGTATAACCTCGTGATTAGAGCACACACCTGAGAAGGGGGATGCCTGGGGTCTGGGTACTTTTCCTAGAGCCATTTATGCATTTCACATTAAAAGTCATGGGATCTGGTCTCTAGGGGCAGAGGGGTGGGAGGAAACGTAATCTGAGGTGTGAGGCTGGCCAGCCCTGGAAAGACCCAGGCAGTTCCACCTATGCACAGAAGCCAAACTTTCAGCATCTAGGGACACTTACTGTCATAAAGCTTAGGTGTCTAGAGAGTTTGAGGATTGTAGTCTTGGGTTTTAGCACCTCTCTTCTGCTTGATCCCCATGTCGAGCACCTAAATCCTTTCATGGATCTGAGTCTAAGTGGTTTGCCCGGGGTCACAATGAAAGTCTGGTGGAGCAGGGAACTCAACTGTGGTCTCCTGAGCTGATGAGCTAGCGCTCAACCACTACACTGTCCTTATGAAGCTAATAGTAGGTTCATAAATCTCTGCGTGGTCCAGTCACTAGAGGAGGAGGCAGGTGTATTTTGGTTTCTGTTGTGGGCATTTGTCCCAAAGAGCAAATCAAGTGGAAAAGAAGGGTTTTGATGTAGGCACCATCTGCAAAACCTGTCCTGTGCCCACTCCAGTGAATACTGAAGTGACGGAGTGGGACAGGGGAAATGGAGACTTTGCTGCTCTGAACCTAGTGGTCCAGACACTGAGGTAGCAGATGCTAGTTCAAACCCAGGCTCTGAATCAGGCTATCAGTGGATATAAACCCCCATCTCCCACCTCTCAGGTGAGGGATCTAGTCTCCAGGCCCAGAGCCATCCTCTTTCTGTGACCAGGGAATGCTTTAAGGCTTCCATACAAATGGGCACTATCACTAGGAGAGCCTGACCGCTTCCTCCAAACTGCTGGGTGGCAGGGCCGTCTTCTGGCAGATGGTGGCTCAGACCCCTCCAGGCAAAGAGGAGGAAACATGCACCGTCCTCATCAGAGCTGGTGCTCTAACCATAGCCGTGTTTGATTCTTTATGATAAAAGACTCTATCTCCTTCTGTTACACTCACATCGCTCCTTTGGCAGAAAGTGAGTTGGTTCATAGGGGCTCTGCTGTTCATAGGATCATGGTATCATAGGACTTAGGGGTGGAAGAGACCTAAATGGATCATCAGGTCCGACCTCCTACCCCTGGCAGGAACAGGTGCCAGGATCATGTCACCCCAGCCAAATATCTGTCCAGCCTCCTCTTGAAGACCCCCAAGGTAGGAGAGAGCACCACCTCCCTTGGGAGCCCAGTCCAGAGCCTGGCAGCCCTAACCGTAAAGTAATGTCTCCGGATGTCTTCTCTAACCTAGTAACCCTGGGTGGTGCCCAGGGGAACAGAGCCTCCCCCAGTTCCCGCTGGTCCCCCCCGGCGAGTTTGTAAACGGCCACCAGATCCCCTCTCAGCCTTCTCTTGTTCATAGGAAAGTAGGGCTGGAAGAGACCTCCAGAGGTGATCTATCCCAGTCCCCTGCTTGAGGCAGGATCGCTCCTGAGGAAACCATCCCAGCCAGGTAAGTGCCTGTTCGACCTGCTCTGGAAAGTGTCCGGGGATGAGATTCCACAACTGCTCCGGGCAGTCCTGGACCATCCTCAAAGCCAGAGGGTATCCTCTCTGTTTTTCAGTCTGTCCTAAAAAAACCAACAAAAACCAGCAAAAAAAAAAAAAAGCCTCTCTTCTCTTTGGCCAGGTAAAGCGTTCCTCAGTGGTATTGTATCAAAAGCAGCGGATGAAGGCTGCTTTGTGAGTTTTCCCTGTGAATTTCCACCCCCGCCAGCCTGCTGAAAAAGCTCGTCAACACGCCGCTTTCTCGCTGCTTTTCCCATCGATAAAACTATTTGCGCCACAGTGCTTATTTAATAAAGAGCAACAACAACAAACAAACAGCGACTCAAAAAGCAGTGCATTGGCAATGTCCTCCGATCCCGGCGCAGAAAAGAGGGCCATTGAGCAGCCAGGCAGGCTGCCTCGGAGCGCATTGTCCCCTGCTCTGGGAGTAGCGAAGTGAGCTGGGCTCCACAATAATACTGCTGTCAGCTGGGACTTTGTCCCGCGCTGCTTTGCATTCTGTGTTTAGTTTTCTCAGTAGAAAAGGCTCTTTTGCTTTTCTAACTAGGTGGTTTTGACGATTAGCTTTCACAGTCTCCCACCCCCTTCTTTCTTTTCTACTTTTAAATTTCATTAGGAATAGAGATACAAATACCAAATACATCTGTCTGGAAGTGGTTAGGTTTTTTTTTTTTCTCTCTCTCTCTCTCTTTCCTTTTTTCAGTGATTTCCCCCCAGCTGTGATTCATTTCTTTTTAATTTTTTAAATGTCTTCCTCCCCCTCCTTGTTGCGCTGTTGATCCTATGCAGCCCAGCAGCTGTCGTTATCAGTGCAATGACTCAACACTATTTTGCCTCACTTTGTTTCTATTCATTGATTTGTTGAATGCAAACTATTTATCTGTGAGTGACATGGAAGTAGGGAACCGTTGGGGAAGGAGCCAACGCGAGGGATGATTTTCCTGTGAAATCAATGGAGGGCGAGATTGGCACTACAGAAAACACAACAACAAAGCAGACTCCCCGTGCCAAACTCTTTCAGGAGCTTGGGTTGTGCAGCCAACACAACGTTTTGCAAAGGGTAAGCTCTCTTTGTCCCTGCTATAAAATTGTCTTCTCTTTCTGGCTCCATGGAAAACTCTGATGAGTCTGCTTTTTTGGCAAAGTTGATCCAGTAGTCTGATGGTTGTAAGCTATTGGTTCAGAAATAGCTGAGCTGCAGCAGGAATGGGGTGCCCTGTGCTATTTCCATTTGCATGGATAATCATAGCTTGATGCAGGTCACACCTGGACAGTTTTCTGTCTTTGCTTTCCCATCAGGACCGCTTAAAACCTGCATGTCCCTTAGCAATACCTTGCTCTAAGATAAAGGAATTGTCATCCTCAATTAGAGCGGAGGTCTGTCCCACCCAGTCTCCTGTCTTGGAGAGCATCCCCAGCAGAAAACTCCGTGGAAGAGGCAAAGACCATGCAAGAGGCAGGTGCCCTACATAAGGTCCCATTCTGGTCTCTAATTAAAATGGGATGATGGCTATGAAGCAGGAGGATTAAAATCCTGGGCAGATCTTTCGCTGCTGTGTCTTCTGGCCGGACGGTAGTGATGTGTGTTTTAATCTTCAGTTGTACTCCAGCACTTCCTGGGTTGGTTTAGTCAGGCAAGATCCTGATGTTAAAACTTGCACTAATGACCACATGGGAAAATCCCAGCCTGGGCAGGACCCTTCTTGCATGTGGTGTGTCTACACAATGAAGCAGTACTTTTATCCTCGGTGTTGCTTGCGCTGCTATAGCCCCAAGAGATCCCAGCTGAGACGGGGTCCTTTTTGTTCCAGGCACTGTATAAACCCAGGAAGGGGACAGTTCCTGCCCCAGGGTACTCCCAGTTTAGAAGTGACAGACGAGGGGAAGAAATGGTGTTATCAGTTAGTGACTGGCTCAATGTCTGTGCAAAACCAGGGATTGAATTTAGGTCTTCCAGACCCCAGGAAAGTGCATCAGTCCCCAGATTGTCCTCCTCCTCTGCCATGGACAGGAGCTGACGTTCGCAGGAAGGAGAGAAGACAGGCTCTCCTGTGGTCCCACGTGTGGCTTGTTTTGTTGTTTCAGTAGCGTCACAAGCACTGGAGGAGCAGAGCCCTGAAATGACAGCCCTTTTGCTGCCAATGCTTCTCTAGGGTGTTCGTGGTGCTCCGAAAAATCTTCCCCACCCCTGTAGTTTTAGTAAGTAACATTAGCGCTGGGTGATGGATGCATTTCGCCCAGGGAATATCCTGTTGTTTCAGTGGTTCAGGATGTCTTTTTTTTCCCACAGAGCCATAGGTCCTTTTTTGTTTGAACAATAAGCTGTCCTGCTTCCTTTCTTCCCGTGCTCTGCTTTCCCACATTCTGCTCGCACCGTCATGAATATTCAGAGGCAAGGCTATTGAGAACTCTTGTTAACACTCCTCCTAATGACTTGCACCTTGAATAGAAAACAAAAACACAGATAAGAGCTTGTTAGTAAGGACCCTTGTTCTCCACCTAACAAGGTTTCCGTTGACTTGGACACTTGTGGTGACACATTGCTTGCTCTGAGTGGTGCCTCTTTTGATTGGTGGCTGGCTTTTACGGAAGATTTTTTTATAGTGCAGTTTTAAGCTAATTAAGAAAAGGTCAGGTCTCCCGTAACAATGAGTTATGCCACTCCAATGAGCCCTTGAAGCAGTGTGCAGCCCTATCACGCACGGGGTGGCGCAGACCCGAGCCAATGGGAAATGAATGTGCTGCAGAGCAGTGTGCGGGAGCGACTGGGGAAGCCGCGCTGAGAGCTGCTTCCAGCAGACATCTGCCTGCCTCGGGCATTATTAGGAGGCAAGCGAGCGGCAGTCAGAACAGGAGCTGGTTAGCACATGTGGACGGGGTGGAGGCCACCAGCTGCATTTCCCATCCAGCCATCATCCATTTGTGGCTTTGTGCTAGGCACAAAGCCTCTACCTTGACGTCTGCCGGTCATGTACCCCCTGGCAGCTGGGGTGAGGGCCTTGTGCTGCCCCTCTCAACCCAGGGAACAGGACGCTGGTTACTGGGAGGCACCTTCCTGAACCTCTGCTGTTGGTGGCACAGCACACGCAGCCCGGGGGGGGCTGTCTGAGTTATCCCTGCCAGAGCCTGAACAGCTCTTAGCCTGCAATCTCCCTGCTGACGTGTCCCCCAGCCCAGGGCTTGGAGGGGTCTTCAGAAGGCAGCCTCGTGCGCTGGGAGGATCTTCCTTTGGATGGATTTTAATCCTTTCCCCGCATTTCCGCCTTTTTTATTCAGCATCCCTTACAATGCAACACTGCACCCCCATTAAGCCTCGTAGGTGCTGCCATCATTTCATAAAACAGGGTAAAAAAAAAAACCTGAAGAGCTACTGATTGAATGTGCTTACACCCAAAGATAGACTCTTGGAGTTGGCTTCTCCCTCCATGCCGACTGGCTGGACTCTGTGCCCGTCACCCAAGCGACTCCTGATTTCCAGTAGCGTGGGTGAGTGGAGAACGGAGCTGTTCATCTTCTAATGGCGGAGCAGCCCCTGTAACCAGCTCCTGTGTCCATCGCTACCTTTTACTTCAGTTCCTGCTGCCCTGTTCCCCCGCTGTCTAAGGCAAGTGTCCTTTAGCTGCACCTACCTGCTCAATGGCACAAGGCTCCTGCTTGTTTTCTGTCCGCGCCTCATTATTCCTGCTATTATTAGGATCTTGCAGTGCTGTTTGTCATCTTGTCAAGGCCCCTTAGTTTCTGTGGATGCTGCTTAATTACATCCAGGCTTCCCGAAGTCACCACACTATAAATTAAGATTGTTCCTGTCTGAAGTCTTTTGGAGGTCCCAGTGAAAATCTGCAGACATTTGCACTTAACTGATCTGTTGGACTTTTTAGAGCAACTATTCTGTTCTGGGCCAAATATTTGCATGCTCTTTAGATCTTGCTAGACCGGTGGTGTTCAACCGCCAGCTTGTGGGCTGGATTTGGCCATGCTATCCAGTGTGTGGGGCTCCCCACGAGTCCTGAAATTTGGCGTGGGGGGTTAGTGGCAGCACTAAGTCCACGGCTTCCAGAGCCCTGTGGATTTAGAAGACCTAGGGAGGGAAGGTATAGAAAAGGGAAACGAGGATGATTAGCGGTAAAGGGACTTTCATATGAGGAAAGACTAAAGAGGCCAGGCCTATTCAGTTTAGGAAAGAGACACTTGAAGTGGAACTTGATAAGGGCTTACAAAATGCTAAATGGCAAAGAGAAAGCAAATAGGGATTTATAATTTGCGCTTTCCCAATATAAGAACTGGGGTTACAACATGAAGCTAGTAGGTAGCAAGTTTAAAAGTAACAAAAGGAAGTTATTTTTCATACAGCGAGTCTTTAAAGTATGGGACTCACAGCCACCAGATGTTGTGGAAGCTGATTGTTTTAAATTAAAAAAAGGACTGGACAAATTCTTGGAGGAAAGATGCATCAGTAGCTATTGAACATGGGAGTAGGGCACAACCTCTGAATCACAACTTCCTGGACCTTAAATGCTGGAGGCTGCAAGTGAGAGAGGAGCGGTGGAAAAAACCCTGTTCATACCCAGTTCACTGTCCCCTTTCAGCATCCGCTCTCCGCCATGGTATGATGCAGGATACCGGGCAAGATGGAGCGATGGTCTAACCCAGTAAATGGCAATCCTTATGTTCTTATAATTGCTCCATGGCCAGATCTGGCATGTGGAGCCAGGCCAGCACACTGGATCACACCCATGGACCGACCTCACGCTGGATCCAGCAAGTGGACCAGCCCTGTGCCACTCAAATAGCCCATGGGGTCAAAAGGTTGAGCACCACTGCTAGACTACAGTTGGGTCTCCCCTGCAGAGATCTAAAATCACATAACAACATAGTCGACAATAATGACAGCAGATAATAACAAATGCTAATAAAATAATGTTCAGCCCAGCCAAGATTTCCAAACAGTGATGAGAGGGAGCCTAATTTTTATCTTCTTTGTGCCTAAGGGAAAGAGCATCCTGGGCATCCTCTGAATGCAAGATCTCTCTCAGGCACCCAAAGATGGGTGCCCACAACATAACTCATTCCTATATCAATCCTGGCTCGTAACCAGAATCACGTGTACATACCTTGTTTTCTTAACCAATAACTCCAAATTTGGTGAAGGCTATGGATTAGATGTTTGTGTCTCTGTGTTCTGGATGAGTAGAAAAGCTCCTTCATGCTAGCAGGAGCCCACGTGTGAGCCCGGCTGCAGAAGGGTGCGATGTTTCCCTGCTTAGGATCCACTTCAACTTCCAGTTTTATCATTGATACACGTGTCACTGTTGTTCTCATCCTCCCTCTATACCTTTGTTTGTGTGCGTGTGTGTGTGTGTGTGTGTGTGTGTGTGTGTGTGTGTTGGGGGCATAGAGGGGTGGGAACTGCTGCATTGCGCACTTGTAGCAGAGACCTTCGTTGGAGAACAGGCTTAATATTTAAGGCTTCTGTTGGTTCATTTATTTCTCCCTGTTTCGCTGGGGGGCTTTTTTGTACTATGTATCATCGCAGCACCATGGATCCTTAGTTATGGATTTGGACCCTTTGCACTAGGTGTGTGCAAAGGTAGGTATTTGAGAGGTGCTTCTCCAGAGGCACGTTGGAGAGGAGCCTGACTCTAGTGGTTGACCCTAGGACAGGGGTGGGCAAAATGCGGCCCATGGGCCAGATGTGGCCCACCAGGCCATTCTATTCAGCCCGTGGGGACCCTAAAAAAATTATAAAATTAATACTTATCTGCCCCTGGCTGCCTGCCATGCAGCCCTCCGCCCAAAATAATTGCCCGTCCCTGCCCTAGGACATGAATGAGAACGGAGCCCTCTGAATTCCAGTCATGTCTCTTAGCCTGAGTAAGTTGCTTAGCTTCCCTGCATCTCAGTTTCTCTGTCATGAAATGGGACTATCTAATGGTTTCTCAAAGCTGTGGGGAGGCTTTAAGTGTGCCCAGTGGCTTGGGAGTCTCAGATGGATTTATTTTGCTTCCTGGCAGGAAATAATGCAGAACACTGCAGGGAGAAGGATAAAGGCTTTGGTTTAGGTTGTGGCCGATGGTTATGAATGGTTTCTATATGCTTTAAGGCAGCGTATCTTGCCCAGTGGTTCTTAACCTTCTTAGGCTCAAGGCACCCCTGGAAAAATGCCAGCTTAGTTTTTCTCTTTTTTTTTTTTACTACAGAAAAATACCATAACAATTCATCTGTTGCAAAGAACTCAGAAAGACCACAACAGGTAAAAATGATTTTAACATTATTAGGACTCTCTGGGTCTCTCTTGTGAATCCTGTTTGCACACCTAACAGTGTTAACGTTGTATAGTGCCCTTGAAGGGCTCTCCAGGCATCCCAGGGTGCTGTGTCAAGAGTCACTGATCTGGTTCTAGGTGAATCTGTGCCGCCTGAGTGCCATAAAATCCATTCAGGGCTGTCCAGGGCAACAAGAAGTAACTCCTAAGTTATTAGCTAATACAGGCAAGTGATTTGATATGGGTCTCGGAAGCTGGAGTAGATAAATAGGATGATAAATGTTGGTATTAGTGGATGTGACGGACTCATCTCCCCATGTGATGTGGTAGTGCCCAGTAATTGAATAGTTTGAGTCTAATGTATTTTAAACCAGAGATGCAGCCTGTAAATCATGGAGATGATGTTGTTCCCCTGCTGGGAGGATTCTAGGATGCAGGAATTTCCATTCCATAAATGCAGCTGTGTGTTAGCTCCCACCGGCTAGCCCGTCTGCCAGGAACCGGGGAAGGCAAGCACCAGCCTTACTGGGTATTCCTGGATAATAAAGCCCTTGAGGAAGGAGACTGGCCCGAGCTTGCTTTCAGTGCTGGAAGACTCTTGCAAGAATGAATGCTGTGCGAAGTCAGGCAATCCAGAGCACTCGCGCAGATGCCCGTTCTTTCTGCTGGGCAGAAAGATGAGCTGTACAGCGTGTCGTCCTGCGCATCTGCCTCTCCAGCGGCATGTATCCTGGGCTGTGTTGCGAGATGCACTGAATTGAACAGGTCTCTTTGCGGGAGAGTTGCAGGCATCTGGGTTCTCCACTTCCACTGAGCTTCTCTGTGACCTTGGCCAAGTTGCTTCTCTCTTTCCTCACTCTCCCCTGCCCCCATCGTTTGTCTGTCCTGTCTATTTAGGATGCCGATCATCACAGCACTGTTTTATTTATAAGGAGCCAGGAGAATGCCTTGTGCTCCTCAGCCTGTCTGCATCCGTCTGTTGTCTCTGATTTAGACTGAAAGCTCTTTGGGGCAACATGGGCATCTTTTCATTGTGTCTGTAGTGCCTAACGCAATACATCCCTGCTCTGTGACAGGGTTTGTGAAGTTCTGCCGTCATACAAGTTCGTTGTCATCATTGTCCACAGCCGTAGGCACTAGGGATACAAAGAAATGAGAGTTTTCAGCTGTGCAGCTTTGTACCACCCTTCACGGCTCTCTTCTCGCTTTTCAAGAGGACGTGTCCAACTTTAGTCCTTCAGGCGCAGGTGGAATCGGACCAGAGGGTCAGATTTCATCATAGCAGCACCTACGTCTTACAAAGATCAGACCAAAGGTTCGGTGATTTTTGGTTTTGTCCCTGCCTCCTAATGCCTTCCCCAGCCCAGCGTGACCATCGGTGCCATTTTCTAATTGAAGTTAGACTCATGTTTTGAAAAAATCTCTAGTTTATATTCTTTCCTTTATCTTGCCTTTTCTATAAAAAAGTAATAATAATGCTTCTCTCTTACTCATGTATTAGGAGTAAATGCAACCAGCCATTTCCAATGTGGTTTGAACCCAAACAAAACCTGCTTTTATTATTATCCTTTTATTTCATCCTTTTATTGACCAAACCCGATTTGTATGTATGTAGTGAATCGCTGTTAACCTTTAGCAAAGGACAGATTGAAACATTTCCATGCTGCTGGGGAATTCAGCCATTTTACATCTCTTGAAAAATGATCCTTGACCAGATTTGGATTTCATTTGAAGAGCAGTTCACTGCGGTAAGCCGTCACAGATTTAGCAGACATAATTTTACAAGTGATCTGGCTTAATGAACTTAACCACATCCAGATATGTTGCCCAACACTACAGTTTGTGGTAAAACTTATGCCCACGTTTCCTGGACACAATTATTCTTGATAAATATCTCTGCCTGCCTCAAACCCTTCCCTCAATAAGTTCATGTATTTTTAAATAAAGCAACTCATTCTACTGAATTATTATGAATTTGGGCATCTGGGGCTTCCTGCCATGCTGCACAAGATGACCTGGTAGAAACTTGGTGGTGATAGTAGGGACAGAGCAAGGATCTGCTTTCCTCTAGAGCAAAATGGGCAAAATGCAGCTTGGGGGCCGGATGCGGCCTGCCAGCCCATTATATCCAGCCTGCGGGGCCCGTAAAAAATTTGGAAAATTAATATTTATCTGCCCCTGGCTGCCTGCCATGCAGCCCTTGATGGCTTGCCGAAACTTGATAAGCGGCCCAAAATAATTGCCCACCCCTGCTCTAGAGGATAGGTTCAACTATCCTGTTTATTTTATCAGCATAGGCTCTATGACACGCAGCTGAGTTGTTCTGATTCCTCCCAGCCCAGGGGACAGCGGGACTCATGCAATAATATACTCTGGTCCATGCAATGTGAATTCAAAGGACCAGCTGAAGAAGCCTTGCTGAACTGGGGCACACCAGCTTTATAGCTGTGCTAACTGCTCCTTTCAAAGAGCCGTGCAGTCCTCGCCCATGCTGACTGCCCAACAGAAGTTTACAGAAGAAGTAAGAGTGACAGATCTGTGCTTTTGGTCTTTGATATTTAAACAGACCCTGGTTTAATTCCACCCAGGCCAGCTGACTTGTGGATGTCCAGCCCCTCAAGCTGGTCCCTCACAAGCTTGAGAGGCTGGACAAGGGAGGACATGTCCAACTTCCCAAGGGAAGTGGTACTCACTCCTACCCTGGGGGTCTTCAAAAGGAGGCTAGACAATCACCTTGCCGGGGTCGTTTGACCCCAGCATCCTTTCCTGCCCAAGGCAGGGGGTCGGACTTGATGATCTGCTCAGGTCCCTTCCAACCCTACCAACTATGAAACTATGAAGATCTTTGCCAATTCTAGGCATATGATCACCCTTACCCTGGTAGTCCTGCATCCCGTCAGGCAGGGTGATCCCCTCGGGCTGGTGGAAGACCAACGCAAGGTAATCGTTGAGGAGATTAGCTTTTTCCTGGGTGTTGGTTGTCAGCAGCCCCATTTGGTTCAGCAAGGGGCCGATGTTGCCCTTGTTTTTTTTCCGACTTCTCATGTATTTGAAGAAGGACTTTTTATTGTCCTTAATCCCCATAGCCAGTTCGAGTTTGGTTTCAGCCGTGGCTTTTCTGGTGTGGGCCAGTGCTGCATAATCCTCCTTAGTGGTAGTTCCCAACCTCCATAGACTCATAGATTCATAGATGTTAGTGTCAGAAGGGACCTCAATAGATCATCGAGTCCAACCCCCTGCATAGGCAGGAAAGAGTGCTGGGTCTAGATGACCCCAGCTAGATACTCGTCTAACCTCCTCTTGAAGACCCCCAGGGTAGGGGAGAGCACCACTTCCCTTGGGAGCCCGTTCCAGACCTTGGCCGCTCGAACTGTGAAGAAGTTCTTCCTAATGTCCAATCTAAATCTGCTCTCTGCTAGCTTGTGGCCATTATTTCTTGTAACCCCCGGGGGCGCCTTGGTGAATAAATCCTCACCAATTCCCTTCTGTGCCCCCGTGGTGAACTTATAGGCAGCCACAAGGTCGCCTCTCAACCTTCTCTTGCGGAGGCTGAAAAGGTCCAGTTTCTCTAGTCTCTCCTCGTAGGGCTTGGTCCATCCCATATATGCTTCTCTTTTCAGACTCAGGAGGTCCATAAGTTCCCTATGAGCCAAGGGGGTCTCCCAGCCCTTTTGCTACCTTTCCTATGGGCCAGACTGGGCTTCCCCTGTGCTTTTAGGATCATGTCCTTAAGGGGCGACCACTCATTGTGGACTTCCCTCCCTGTCAGATCACGTTCTCTCAGGGCTCTAACAACCAACTCCCTGAGCTTGTGAAAGTTGGCTTTCCTGAAGTCGAGGCTCTCTGGCATTTCTGCCAGCTTTGCGATGGATCAAGGAAGTGATCAGCTCGTGATCACTGTCACCAAGCCTCCCTCCAATCCTCAGGCTGCTGACTCGATCATCTCCTTTGGCCTTTCTTGGTCTCCTTCTTCGTAACTCTTGCCAGATAGACCCCTGCTCTGTTCTGCTCTCCTTGTCATTTTGATCTGCTGCTTCAGGTGTTTCTGTAACCCTAGTGTGTGAACTCCCCACTCCCTAATGCACCCGTACAACATCCTTGTGAAGCAGGGGAGCATTATGCCTACTTTCTGCCTGGAAAATGGAGGCAAAGAGAAACCAAGTGACTTGCCCACAGTCACAAGAGAATGACTATGGTAGAGGTAGGGGGTAACCTGTTTCTGGAGTCCACGGCCGAGTACCTTACCCACTACCCCACCCTTCACCTCTTGATCCTACTTGCTGAGCTGCAGAGGCTTTGGGATGACCCATGCAGCCCTGATCATGCAAAACGATCCTGCCTAGAAATCGGAGATGGCTAGCAATCAGACATGCCAAGTCAGATCTTGAGGCTTGTACCTTGGGGCCTGACCATGGGGATGCATGATTCAGCTCTGGAGATGCCCTGCTGAGCTGGAGAGGTGACAGCAGTGGCCAACTATATTAGAGTGGATGTAGAAAGAACAGTCGGCTAAAAATGGTCATTGGGAATTGGGGCTGGGATAATGAAAAGGTCGATTTTGTGGAACGATTACTGCTCAGATAACCATGGGACTGGATGGTGTAGTCCCTGAGGTAGTCTAGATAGCACAGCCATAGGAATCAGGAGGAGGGAAGGGTGCTGATAATCATTTTAAAATGGCTATATGTTTATATAGTTATATCAAAGTGGTATTGCCTTGGGTATCTAAACCGCTTATGACTTTGGGGCAGGGTGCCTGAAATTCTTAACTTTAGATATACGTCTATCAATGCTTCCCACTGCCGCACCACTTTAAGTCCAGCACTTAGTTGCTGCGCTGATGGTGTCCAGGATGGATTGTTTTCCAAAGCATGCTACAAACGTTCCTGAATTAATGCCCTCTTTATATGTGTGTATGTGGCCTAGAACTGTCTTTGCGGGGCCGTTCAGTAGATTTCCTTGGATTGTCTTTGTGTGTAACCATTAGAAACCCTGCTGACTCCAGCTCTGGGACATCCAGCACCTCTGTTATACACTTACTCCACAGATCTTGGCATGGTCTCCCTGACAGAGCCCCTCACATTCTCTTTTCTTTTAGTATTAGAAGGATTCCATTATCCTGGACAGAACAGAACAAGTGGGAAGATTTACAGGGTTCAAGACCATATTTTACCGGTGAAGGGTAAAGAGACCGAGCATGTTCCTCTGCTAGGAGCAGAACTCTAAATAAACTGTTCATTGCAGGGCAGGATTTAAAAAGCAGGGGAAACAGGCTTAGAGTTCAGGAAATCAAGCGTGAACTCCAGAACAGAGGCAAAAGGGTTTTGCTCAAAAGCTAGTAAACATACAGAAGAAGTTGCCAAGGCCAACAAAGCGAGGCCCAGCCCGTGGCCGGAGCGAGAGCGTTAGCAGTCGTGTGTCACCGCGAGGGCAAGGCTCCTCTTTGACTTGTGCCTCTCACCCTGGGTGGGTGCGCGGCTTGCGGGGCCGGCTTCACAGTTCATTGCTGGCTTCACGGGGAGGGTTGGGTCCTTCGCACCACCACCAACATTCACGTTGTTTTTTCACAGAAGTTTTCGAAGGCAAAAGCGCCAATGCGAAGGTTATATTCTGCATCTTGGCATCTTCCCTGTGGGAGGGTGGTGTGTTATGGCTCTCATGTTTCTGGGTGCCGAGACGGCACCCACTACTCAGCTCTGCAAGGTGACCTCGCTGGCAAAGACATACCGAAGTATTTCCCAGTCTGGCGGCTTGGAGCAAATGTCCCAGTTTGGCATGGATTTTCTTTCCCACGCTGGTCTTTTTCGTACTTACATACCCACTGGCTAATGACTGTTTCACACTGTTTAATATTAAATACAGAGACCAATATAAGCTTTGGCTGCAAAAAAAAACCTGACCAAACTATTCTCCTGTGTGTGCTTTTGGTTATAAAAACCACAGACTGTGTGTGAAGCAAGCCTTCGGGACATTTTGGCTTGGGTAGTGCTTTGCTGGCTGGTTCCCTCCCTCCCCACCTTCAATTAAACTATACTTCTTAATGCTGGGAGTGGGGAGGAAATGAGACCTTTCTCTAGCAGGAACGGAACACCTCCATCAAATCATCCAGGTCACAAGAGACCTTAAGCTAATAAGTTGATCTTACATTTTATGCAATAAACTCATTTATTAGGTTTTTATTTTAAGAGATGGTGGTATTAATTAGATTGATGTGAGCCATAAATCACTTGGTCTGGATAAGCCCTTGGATACTTGTAATTTAAATTAATGCAACTGCCATTTAATTAATTTGATCAAATCCTAGGCCCATCATATACAGTTTGTACCACGCAAAAGGGACGAGGCAGAGAAGAGCACATTAATGCAATGCAGATTTCTCATCCAAGGCTGAGGTCAGCGGGGGAGCGGGGGTGGGAGCTGAGAGAGGGATGCAGAGGAGGTACCCCGGGGAGAAAAGGGGGTGGATGTGACCAGTATGCGCTGGGTATGCACATTCAGGTTGCTTTAGTATGAATGTAGTTGAAGCCTTGTCTACACCTTTTATAGTGCTGGCTTAAACCCCTGCTGTAGACAGGCAAAGGGACTAGAAACCAAGGGAATCAAGTGGTGGCCTATTTCTGTTCCTCCGCTAAGGGCTTGCTTTGGTACAGCTATGCTGTTGGCAGGGTGCTGACGGCAAAAATCTGCGCAAAGTCCCACTGGGGGCTGAGGTGTCACACAGCTATTGATACAAGGCCACGAGCTTAGGCAGATGCTAAACTTGGCAGTGCTACAGCCTCCGCTCCATGGGGATTTAATGTTCTTGCGCCATTCCCCCAGTGAATTAATCTCACACACAAACACAAAAAGGCTTTATTCAGCATCCATCGTGGCCCAGGGTTGCATCTGTCTCCCATCTTGATTTTGCAGTAATTTGAGCTGTGAGGCTGACCTGGAGCTACCTTCCTTTCCAGAGATGAACACTTGCTTGCTCTTTGCCTGCCAGATTAGCAGTCCTGAATGTGATGGAGCTTTTTCCCCCGCCAATCCAGGCTGCATTGCAAGACTGAGGGGGATTTGATAACAGTCTTCAAATACTTGAAAGGTGGTTATAAAAAGGATGGAGATAGACTTTTCTCTGTGGCTCTAGGAGCAATGGCCTCAAAATGCAGCAGGGGAAATTTAGGTTGGAGATTAGGAGGCACTTTCTGACGATGAATGTGGTCAACTTTGAAACAGGCCACACAGAGGAGCTGTGCAATCTCCATCCCCAGAAATGTTCAAGAGCAAGTTGGAAAAACACTTGATTGTGATGGTTTAATCAAGGATAATCCTGGCTTGAGGAAGGGACCGGACCTTGGGAAGTCCCTTCCAGCCCTACTTCCCTATACAGTATGCCTAAAGATTTACATGCTCACGTTTTCTGCTCATTGTTGGGAGGGTGAAGCCTTTACCAGCCAGATAAAGCTAGAGTCTAGGCTGGAACTAGTAATCCCTGATTGAAGACTCGGAGCAGACAGGAGCAGTGTCATGCACTCAGGACGACGTGGATAGCTGCAGTGCAAATTTCTCCCATCCGGATCCTGAGTTTGAGTGGCCTCTGCTAGGGGGAAGGGTTTGCTGGTCCAGGCTTGGTTTCCTTGCTAGATTCTGCACACAAGACTTGAGCAGAAGAGCGGCATAAATCTAGGGTGACCGGTTCACTGAGCAGGAGACAAAAAGTCACCTACCTGAGACTACCCAGCATTGGCCACTAGTGACCTGGTCTCCATTTCTAACGTCTGCAGCATCCACGACTAATTTCCATTATGGACTATCTGCTGTTAAATAGACTGTCCTTACAGGCAGACAGTAAAGGTTGTACTATTATTCTTGTGACGGGATGAATCTAAGACTCCCTTCCCCAATAGTTGTGTAACTAGTTAAAAAGAAACACAACCTGCACGTCCGTCGTATGGAGCATCAATCAGATTCTCCACGAAAACCTTAAGATGCAGTGGTACCAGCTTCTCCTTGTGCTCAGTTAGATGGAAATCCAACTCCCCCCTGGGCTTTGCTCATGCTTAGTATAGCTGTAAATGTTGCCTGGTAAGCATTTTGAATATTTTTATGCCCATCCTACTCCAGGAGAACCCCCCCCCCCCAAATGTTGAGAAATGCAGGCAACTCCAAGATTAGAGGACTAATGTTTTAATTAGCACCAACGGTCTCTTAGCATCCTGGGCCCTCTCTCCGCCATACAAGAAGCAGATGTGAAACAACAGCTTTGTTTATGGAAATTTTAATGGGATAATTCAAAGGGAAGCTGTTGGGACCTCTTTCATTCCCGAGACCCAGTGACACTTAGATTTGGGACAGTCTTTTTTTTTTTTTTTTTATGTTTCTGAATGCCATGCTGCGATGTTGCCTGCTGGCCATAGTTATGACCTCTAGTGTTAATAAGTGTTTATTTGAAATGAAATTAGCTCACAAATGAGAGCTGTAGAATGAAAATCGGAGGATAATCATAGATTTGCAGGTTTCTAAATGGAAGGGATAAACAGGCTTTTGTATGGAAGAGGGTTGCGCTATAGCGGCTCTGAGGCATGTTTTGCTATATTTCTCCAGCGCTGTTTATCAAATGATATTATTTCCCTTATTGATACCCCATGCTGCCTCTCTGCTGAGTCTGCTTGTCCAGGATGCTCGCCGGAACTTAAACCATAAACCAACACTGAACAATGCTGCATTATTTATAGCAGACCTAATGCTGGAGAGCTGACAATAGTGCAAAGCTCTTTTTTCTTGTGGTCAGTAATCCATAAATAAATATGTCATCTGTTTAGGTTTGCAGGACAGCCTGATAGATGGGAATAGCCAACGTTATACAATGAGGGCACCAAGGACATTATGTAAGCCAGGCAGAGGCTTTCCAGGCAAATTTGCCATTTTGAACGATGCTGTTAGCCCCCTTCTTAGTGAGTGGGTTTTAAAGTTTGCACAACCTGTCCCCCCCTGGGGATAATCTAGATCTGCACTGAACACACAAGGCAGTAAGGGAGACTGGGATTAAGTCTCTGTTGTTCTCACTGCAAGAATAGAAAAAACCTGTGACATACTGAAAGAGTCGTGGCATTTTAGATCTATACTCATTGCCAGAGACGTGCCTGGCTGAGTCAAGGCTATCCAGAGGGACAGCATTCAGATCTCCATCTTGAGCTGGCTCTATCCAGCCCTTGGGGGTGTGGGATTGCAGCTAGGTCTGGGAGAGAAATTGGATCCAGAGCCAAACTTTGGTAATGATTTGGTACCCACCCAAACCTTTTATGTTTGAGGTAGCCTCCGATGGTATCAAGCTAAGGTCAGAGAGCAGCCGCCTGCGTATAACCCACTTTTCTCAGCAGGGACCAAATAAAAAACCTGGGCACCAAAAACCCAAGTGTCTGAAGAAGTGAGTTAAAGAAGTCACTCGTTCCATGGTAAGTAGTTGGCTGCTACGTTTCTGGGATCAGACGTTAGAGGGTGATAGGACCAGGCGCACCATTAGCAACACCCAGTGGCTGAATGGCATTCTCCCTAGCAGTCTCTGAACATGTGTTCTGCACACCTAAGAAAACACTGGAAAAGTCTTAGTTTTTGGGCCGTGGAAACATTGTTCTTCTCTCCCAAAGGAGTGTGACTCTTTTTCCTGAAGGCAGCCCTAGCTGTGCTGAGCTCCTGGATGTTACAGGTGCTATTTAGACCTGCAGCCAGTCCCAGTTAGTAAATCTCCTAGCGAGGCATCCTCCTTAGGTCGCCAAACCTCCAACAGGATGGCTTGCACACAGGTATTCTTTCTTGCACTGAGCAAATATTATTGTCTGCGATCATATCTGTTTACAGGATTTGACTCCCTGTGCAACTGTCACAGAACATATTGGGATGTCGCTCCTAAATATTTATTTGATGATGTGAGATAGTGAACATATTGTCTAGCCAACAAACCCTCAACTGACTAATACAGCAGTACAGGAGATTAATGTAAATGGGATAGAGGAGGTTCATGTAAAAACTACCCGTTATATGCTGTCTCAACACATTTTTGGTGAGTTTTATTTTCAGTAATCTGCCCCAATTCTCCAGTTGTGTCAGATCTTGAATAATGAAGTGTTTGAGGTGTCTCTGTATATAAAATAAGGCAAGTTAGCATTGGATTGTGCCAATTCTAACTTGTGATTAATCCTGCTGATTAACTTGTCAGAGTAAAGATTAATTGCCTTTACAAAGTCCCAGCTAGTATAACAAGAGCTGTAGTTACAAGACATACCAGCAGCATGTGCTTTATTTGCGTGGTTCTTGATATTTTTGGTCTAATGTTTTCAGATGAATGTTGTTACATTTATGCAGCAGAGCTCGGTGTGATGCTGGCATTGGAAGTGCCCTTTGGCCCTGCTTTGAGCTGTTTCTGAAGCTGATGCTTTTCCCACATCACCAGAAGTCCAGGTCTTGGTTCTGCAGAGGCTGCTGCAAGAGTCTGTCCCCATCCAGCGAAGAAAACAGTTGCAGCGGACATACTTTAAATGCAGGATTTCCAGATTTCGTTCTCTGCAGTATCCCTGCTTCCATCCCTTTTTTCCCGTATAAAGCAACTTGCAGACATTAAGCCTCAAAGCCCACTTGGAGCTGGAATAATGTTGTACCCTTTCTTTCTCTCTCTCTTTTCCTATGACAGCTGGAACTGCTGAAGCTGAGGCCCAGGAGAATGGGAAAGGCCCTCTGTGTGTGTGTAATAATAATACACCGCCATTCTAGGAAGAATGGTGGGATATTATGTGTAATAAATATTTATAAGAGCAAGCATAATGAAATGAATGTGTATTATGCAGGAGCTCCCTTAGGGCCTGGCCATCAAATGTTTTTTTCCCCCCCCCTCCTCTTTTTCCTTCCTGTTATGCAGAATTGTCCCAGTGTCCCTGGGTTGTGGAGCAAATTGCTTATTATGTTGTTCGCTTTACATGCTGCCTGTCATGTTCTGTGACCAGCTGCTCCTCTTTGGTATTGCTTACAGAGGGGGAATGGGAAGGCACTGATCAGATTCGTTTTTGGAGGTCAGTGTTCTGGCATTATCACCTTCCAAACATGGTTGCATAAGATCAGGGACTGCCTAGGGGTTAAAGAGCTGAAGTAACCCTCTGGAGATGCCTGTCTCGACCACTGGCTTTTTGCACGACCTTGATTGAGTCTCTAACGTTGGTCTGTTAACGAAGGGAAGGTTAAAACCCATTAGAACCACGTGTGGACACTTACTTGCATTCAATCATAACATAGACTTTGTTCATTTGAGTTTAAACCATCTTCTTTTCCACCTATTTACATTCTTGCTGGCATCCTGTCACACTTTTAGTTTCTTTTTCGTTCCTTGGAGACTCAGAACAGGAGAGACTTCCTATACCTTGATTGCACCTGAAAGCTTGCAAACAATTTTTTCCCAACTGCTCAGCTGGTCTAATAAAAGATATCACATCTACCCAAAGAAGCTTACCAATCTGTCTCAGGTGAACCAAGGTCACTCTATTTTGGAATGAGAGGGGTTCATTGCATTTTAGCTTCACATCCCGAAGGCTTGATTGACATGGAAAATTATTCTGGAATAGCTACTTCTGATTAACACCCTGTTTGGACTCATTTATTCTGGAGCGAGGGCACCTAAGGGTATGGGCACTTGAACAAGTTACCACGAGGTAAAAGGGATTGAGGATTTGTGCTGTGGCAGCAGTTCTGTGTTCATTGCCTATATGCATACTCTTACCCCGCAATAAATGAAAGCTTCCCTCTTTGAGAGCTAAATGACTGGAGGTTAGCTTTATTTACTGCAAGGCAAGAGCATGCACAGGAGCAGCCGACATGCTGTCAAGTCCTGGCTCCCCTGCTACTTCGGGATAACTACTTTGTGTGCTTCTGTTTTTATCTCAAGCCAGTTTAATGAGCTTCTAAAATGTGCTCGCTTAATCTGCTTCATACTGCAGTAGGCTAAAATAATCCAGAATAAGGCACTGCTATTCTGCTATTTTGGAATAAGGGTGCTCGCACAGAAAGTTACTGAGAAGTGAGTTATTCTGCTTTAAATTCTTGCCCTGCCTTAATCTGAATGGACTTCCCTAACAGGCCCTTAGTGATGTTGTCTCTATTTTCCTGGCTGTGCCCATGCAGACAAGCTGCAAGCCCCCTGGTACCAGGCTCGAGGCCTGGGTTTTTGGTATGCCCAAGAGTGGCAGCTTTGGTATCCCCAAGGTATTTTCATCATCCCTTTTCTGTGGTCCGCATGGGCACAGCAGATGCTGGTAAGAGGGGTTTATTTTCTTGGCAGTCTGAGCGCTCTGCTGCCCTAATGTAGACATGCTCCTTGTGCCTCAGTTGTTTCTCTGCGAAATGGGAAGAACCCTCTTTCCTTTGCTTGCCTCTTCTCAAGCTTTTCCATTTAGACTGTGATTTGCTCTCTGGGGCCTGGGCAATTTCTAAGTCAGTGTTTGGTTAATGTCTAGTCTAATAGGGCCCTGATCTTGGGCGTGCACCTGTAAGTGTAATCCTGCTCCTAGAGCTAATGATCATTCCTGAACTGAAAACATTCTCATGCTGTTAGGTGTGGAGCAGCATCAAAAGCCTGGAGAAGTTTGGGGTCAGGTGCTGCTTTCATGCAGACCATTGTTCTTCCTCTGTTTCCGATGTGTCGGCAAACACGCCTGGGACAATGCTTTTTAAAAGGTCCTGAACCCCCAATGGTTGCAGTGTGGCTGCCTCAGAAACATTCAGGCTGAGCTACACAAGTTACCAGAAGTTTTGAAGTTTCCATTGGCTTTTTCTGGGATTTCCTGGCTGCTCTCTTATGTAAACCAGGAGGCATGTCTAGGGTTTCTTGCTCTTCTACCTGAATTACTGCAGGTTTGTTTGCAGTGCAGCAATAGCATCTCCTAAGGAAACAAATGGTTGAACTACAAGCACCCGCTGGTGCTGCTTTCTGCTATCCAATGTCTCTCTCAGCTCAAAACACCTGGGGCTTCATGGATAATAGACAGCAGGATGAAGCTGCCTGTTGACGGGTCCTTCTGGAAACACCTGAGACTGCAGTAAATGAACTGATGCTTAAATATTGGAGCTGAAATCTCAGTGCCAGGGATGGCTGGACAACTCCCATGGGCGCAGTTCTGTTCCTGGAGTTTGCTCGGGGCAGAATAGTATCAGGTGTGTTCTTCCTAGGGATCCTTTGCCGAGGTGGCTAATCCCACGTCAGAGAGGTGGATGCTAAGGACATCTCACTAGCTCCTGCAAGCCAAGCTTCAGTGAATGCTTTGCCTACAAGTCATGCCAGAGTTGGGACCAAATTAAAAGTACTTGTCCTTGGACACTGCCAATGGTGGGGAAAGGGCTTGGCACTGCCCTCAGTGACGGGTCAGGCAGGTTCTGGTATGGAGGATTGGATCTATCCCTGGCAGTCTTTGCTTCCCTCCGCCTACAACTTGACTGCATTTCAATAGTACATAGTGTCCCATAGTGTGAGACACTGCACAGACCTGAAGTAATTGCCACTAATTGCTTGTCATCTAAACCAGGAGTTGGCAACCTCTGGTCCATGGCTGGATCCAGCCTGTGGAGCTATTTGATCTAGCTGATGGGCATGGGTCTTCAGTGGTTGTCCCTCTTCTGTGGCCCTCACTCCTCCCGTGTTGCCGTAGGGGGAAGAAGAGGCGACAGTGATGGTGGCTGGTTCCTAGCACCTGCCTGACTGCCCACCTCGGTCCTGAGCAGGGTCATTCTGACCTACCGTCTGACAAGTGCTGATCTAAATAAGTTGGAGGGGTGAATGGGGGAGAAGGGAAGAAGTGTTTCTAGTGTTCCTTGTAATGGTTTTTTTCCCCCTATGGAACATGTAGATTTTCCAGTGAGGCAAAGTTACACTTCTTGGTGAAGAATGACCTTTTTGATAATGAAAAGTCAAAATTTTCTGCAGATAATTCCCCCTCCCCCCCCCATTGGAAACAGTTTTGTTGAAAAGCCAACCCTAATTATTATACTAATTTTACAGATGGTGATGCAATGGATTGATTTCACTCTGCCAACTTGATGACCAATGTAGATGAAGCATCATTCATTAGCAAGGTTGTGTTACAGTGTAAACTCTTAACTCCTATCAGTTTTCTTCTTTTACTTCCTACTGGGTTTGCATGAATTTGACAATAAAGGTTTTCTTTGCACTGCTGGAGGAAACAGTGGAGCTATGAAAGACATTGGAGACCAGCGAGTGACCACTCAAGGGAAAAGTGCCTGTGAAAATCTGAGTGCATTAGGGAGAAGCAGGTGGGAAACGTCCCAGGGGAGTGGAACCCTTCTTGTCTTTGGAAGGACTGATAATGTGCATTGTACAATGAAAGACCACTGGCTGGCTGAGACCTCTTCAAACATGAAATCATTGGTAGAGCTCACTGTCTGCATGTGGACTCCTGCCTCTTAGATGCATCCAGTTAATGAATTGGCCACAAAGCCAGGCAACCTTCTCTCTTCCAAGTGAGTACGTGCATGCATCCAGCCAAACTCTGGAAGGAAACAAAACACTCCCCCATCGAGGCTTGAGGGAGAGCCAGAAAAAGCCAGCCAGCTCGTCCTAGTCCCTTGCTGCTGGGTGCAGACTTTCTGATGGCTGCCTGTCGGGTACACTTGTCTGAATTAGCCCTGGAATTTGACCCATAATAGTTACCAGGGAACCATATCTGATATCTCCTGTTAATAGTCTGGTATCGTGGTAATAGGTCACACAAATTAAGTGTCATTAAGCTTACCATGCAAAGCTATCTTTGTCAGTCCCCCCCACCCCCCTTTAATGTGTTCTGATTTTCTGGGTTGTGTTTGAGAGCTGGGATTTGCTAAGGAGTGTCAGGGAACGAAGCCTCACAGTCTTCTGTTTATTTGCAGTGAGATTTAGACATCAATCTCTCTTAGGCTCTTTAGAAAAATCTTAGCGTAGGCTGCCAGAAAGAGCCAACATTGTGCTGTGAACAATGAGCTCCATCTTATCACAATCTCTTGTCAGGCAAGAGAGACAGTATCACTAGGTACACAAGAGAGGAGAGTCTGCAGCATTGGGCAAGCTGAGACCTGGGTCAGAACTTGATACCTGCTTCTGGAGCATGCCTGCAAGCGCTTTTCACCTCTCTGGCCGCAGCACTGTCCAGCTGGCTCACCTGGGCTGCCTGCGTTCGGTGGGGTCTCGGGGCCAAGTGCAAAGTTAAAATTGCACAACTAGCACACACGGGGAAATTGGCCTCTCCCCTTGCAGCTAGCTGTTCTGGATCCATGCAAGTTTTCATGGTTCACTGAACAGCCTCATAACTAGGAGGATCTGGATGGAAAAAGGTCCCTTGTGCACATGGAGCAATTTTAGATGGTGCACAGTCAGAGCTCTGGGCTTGCTGCGCTACCATGAAAAAACGTCTCTGTGCACAAGCCAGAAGCTCTTCTCCTGCTCCAAGGTCGCAGTACCACAGTAACCTGGCATGGCTTTGAAGGCCCTTTACTTCATATCATCACCATGTTCCACCCGCTGGAGGGCAAAGTCATCATTTGGGGCTAAACATGCATCTGCGTGGCACTACGCTAGTATGTGCTGAATTAACTTTGGGTGAGATCTGTAGACAAGATGTGAAATCGGTGGCATTTTCACCACATCTCTCAGCCTGCTGGAGTCCTTCCCAATTGTCACTGCTTGGCGTGACTGGTGGGGCAACTGAATGAGCACTGCTCTTGTCTTCCCAACTGGGGTGTGGTAGCAGGTCCCACAACATACTGGATTTATTTGTTCATAGGATCATGGGAACGTAGGGCTGGAGGGGATGTTAGAACATCATCTAATCCAGCCCCCTGCCCAAGGCAGGATTATTCTTGCCTAACCAACCCAGCCAAGTGTCTACCCAACCTCCTCTTGAAAATTTCCAGGGACGGAGATTGTACCCCTAGGTAGCCCGTTTTAATGCTTGACAATCCTCTCAGCAGACAGTTCTTCCTAATCTCCAGGCTGAATTTCCCCCACCGCAGTTTGAGGCCACTGATCCTAGTTCTGTCCCTTGTGCCACACAGAGAAAAGGCCATCTCCGTCCTCTCTGTAATTGCCCTTCAGATATTTGAAGATTGTTATCAAATCCCCCCTCAGTCTTTCTTCCCCAGACTAAATAACCCTGGTTCTTTCAGCCTTTCCTTGGAAGTCTCGCTTCCCAGGACCCTAATCATTTTTGTTGCTCTGCACTGCACTCCTTCCAATCTGCCCACATCTTTCTTGAGTAGTGGGGCCCAAAACTGGACACAGGGCTCCAGGTGAGACCTTGCCAGTGCTGAAAAGAGCAGAAGAATCACTTCCCTTGATTTGCAAGGGATGCTCCTGGTAATACAACCCAGGATACTGTTGGCTTTTTTTTTTTTTGCAACCAGATCACACTGTTGGCTCATAGTCATCTTATGGTTGACCATAACCCCCAGGTCCTTCTCTGCGATGCTGCAGCTTACCAGTCTTTCCCTGTCTGCGTTTGTACATGCAATAATTTTGTCCCAAGTACAAGACTTTGCACTTGTCCTTGTTGAATTTAATTTGACTGACTGTGGATCCATTTTCCCAGGCATTCTGGATACTAGCCCTTCCCTCTACAGTGTCTGCAACTCCAATTTTAAAGGGAGCAGTTCAGCATAGGTTGCACATCCATGACTCAGAAGCTGGGAGCTCGAAGAGCCGCCTAGGAAAGTGGGAGCTGATGGGGAGGGACTGGGCTACTGGATGGGGAGTCATTTGGGTCAGTGCAAATTGGGATCCAACTCTTGGCCACTTCCTCCCCAGCTTTCCTACACTGGGCGTCTTCAAGGCTAACTCTCGACCAGGGCTGGACAGGGCAGCTGGGATTAATTGAAATCTTTACTCTTCCCCATGCATCCCTGGCTGTGGAGCGGCTGTTGGTGGTCCCTATGCTGCTCCTTGAGCAGGGGGGTGACGGGAACGCTTGTTTAGGGACAGAAGATGGACTTGTACGGTCCTTGGTGCGGAGATGGTGGATCTCCCTCCCTTCGCCCACCCTCGAGATCCTCTTGCACCTTAGATCGAACTACAGCTTTACGCCCTAACGCCTCTTTCTCCCCGATGAATCGCTTCTGCTGCCTGATGAGCCTTCTCTTCCCCTAGACGTCGGGGCTGGTGGCTGCGATCTCGTCCTGAAAAAGAGAACAGGGTGCATACGTTTCCGGGCACTGCCTGTAGCACTGACCTCGCTGGCCACGCAGGGGGGAAGTTACGCGGGGATAAAAACCCGAAGTTCTTGACTTTGCCACGGCGCGTCCAGCACATCACGGCCCTGGGGTCTGGCATCGATCCGCCGCCCGTACTAAGGTAAGCTGGCAAGGGTCAGGTCTGAACTGCCCCCGCCGCTGTTGCTGGTCGCCGGTGGGTGCAAACCCCGGCTGGTGTTTCCATATCCCCGTCCCTCTCTCCGCAGGACGCAAATCTGGGACTCAAAGCGACCTGCCCAGTTGCCACCAGTGTTTGCAAAGGCTTTTGAGACGCCCTGATGTCTTCCCTCCCTTGGTGGAGGAGCGCGCTCTCCCTCTCCCCCCCAAAGCCTCCCTGTTTCCCCTGGCGTGCCTGAGTACGCATATTTCTGTGCATGTGTGTGCGTGTGTATGCACATCTCCACGTGTGTGCGCATCTTTATGTGCATATGTGTGTATATGCACATCTCCATGCATGTGCACACCTTTATGTGCATATGTGTGTGTATATGCACATCTCCACGCGTGTGCGCATATTTATGTCCATGTGTGTGTATATGCACATCTCCACGTGAGTGCGCATCTTTATGTGCATGTGTGTATATGCACATCTCCATGCATGTGCACACCTTTATGTGCATGTGTGTGTATATATATGCACATCTCCACGTGTGTGTGCATATTTATGTGCCTGTGTGTGTGTATATGCACATCTCCATGCGTGCGCATCTTTATGTGCATATGTGTGTATATGCACATCTCCATGCATGTGCACACCTTTATGTGCATGTGTGTATATGCACATCTCCACGCGTGTGCGCATATTTATGTCCATGTGTGTGTATATGCACATCTCCACGTGTGTGCGCATCTTTATGTGCATATGTGTGTATATGCACATCTCCATGCATGTGCACACCTTTATGTGCATGTGTGTGTATATATATGCACATCTCCACGTGTGCGCATATATATGTGCCTGTGTGTGTGTATATGCACATCTCCACGTGTGTGCACACCTTTATGTGCATATGTGTGTATATGCACATCTCCACGCGTGTGCACATATTTATGTCCGTGTGTGTATATGCACATCTCCACGTGTGTGCGCATCTTTATGTGCATGTGTGTATATGCACATCTCCACGCATGTGCACGCCTTTATGTGCATATGTGTGTGTGTGTATGCACATCTCCACGCGTGCGCACATATTTATGTGCCTGTGTGTGTGTGTATGCACACCTCCACGCGTGTGCGCATCCTTATGTGGGCACTTGCAGGTGTTGTACGCGTGCATGCCTGCGTGCGTGCACGCGCAGGTGTGTTTGCACGCGCACGCGTTCATGCAGGGGTGCGCCCCCCCGAGATCGGCCGCTGGCAGCCGCCCTGCACGCTGCTGTGTGCACGTCTACGTTTGTGTGCGCGCACGCACGTGCCCGCGTGTGTGTATACACACGTGCCTGTGTGTGTATACACGTGTGTGCACAGCGCGGGCCGGGCCGGGCCGGGCCGGGCCGTGGGGGGGCGGAGGCGGGGCGGCAGCGGCGCGCGCACAAGATGGCGGCTGCGGCGGCGGCGGCGGGGCGCCCCTCGTGAGGGCGGGCGGCCGCGGGCGCGTACATGGCGCTGGCGGCGCTGCGGGCTCTCCTCGTGCTCTCGCTCGCCGGCCCAGGTACGTGCGCGTCCCGCGTGGGGCCGCCTCGCCCCGGGGCGCGGGCTGGGGCGGGGGTCCTGCCCGGGCTGCCTCCCACGCGAGGCCGCGGCGCGGGCGGGAGGGAGGGGGCCGGGCCCGCAGGCCGCGCGGCCCGGTCGGCCGGTCCCGCCGCGCTCCCCCGACACCTGCGCGGTGTCTCCCGGGGGCGGCCTGGCACGGCACCCCGGGGCGCGGCGTGGCGGGACGGGACGGGACGGGGGCAACACGTGGGCATCGTTTAAAAGCAAAATGAAAAAGTTTCTAGTCCCCGCGGTGGCTTGTGGAAGGGGGGCGGCCGCTCTCACGGCCCCTGAGGCACGGGGACTGCGGCGCGCCTGCAAAGTTTCATCCCAGCTGCAAATTTGACAGCTGCGCGTGGTCGCCTCTCCCCTGAGCGGCACCCGACCCCGGTTTGGGATTCGGACGCGGGTCCCGATCCCCGTTGTCCCGTGTCCTCCCTCTCCCCGCGTTGCTCGTGGTTAGCCACCCCGATTTGGGAGAGACGGCGCGCTCGCTCGCTCCCTCGCTCTCCCTCTTTTTTGACAAACGGGTCGTGTGACATCCCTGCTCGTGGAGGCATCCTCCGCGTTTAACCTGGGCGCTGAAAGAATAAGCGCTTGGTTTCGAGTCGAGTGTTTGCGGGGGTGCCCGGCGGCTCCCCGCGGCTCGCGGGGGTGCCCGGCCCGGTGCCGAGCTCGCGAGCAAAGTTGGAGGAAGAGCCGTGCAACAAGTGGTTTTGCCATGGAAAGGAGCGCCCGCGATCGCTTGGATGTGAAGTTTGCGTATGGAAAGACCGAAACGATGGTTCAGAGCTGCGCGTTTGCCACCCCCCTGCAGCATGGCCGTTCTCAGCATTGGTACGTAGCAGACGCCGCGGAGGAGACCCCAAGGGAACCATCCTTCCCGAGGACGGTCGTGACGCTGCGGATGGGGCCCGTGCTTTCCAGCCCCGTGTGCTGCCCGCGTTGGATACGGCTCTCTCTGCAGAGCCAGGAGGGAATGTTTTTTTTGTTTGTTTGAAAGCCTGGCGGGTTGGAGCTGGCACGGGGCTTCGCATTGCTGGCTCTGCCTGGGGCTCTCGAAAGGGAGACAGATTGCAGGGGGCGGGGGAGAGCTCGCTTTGCAGCTGAGCGGTCAGATGCAATCCCTGGAGGACGGAGGATCTGCCGTGAAGTTCCCCCGTGCGGTTTCTGATCTGATTTTTCTTCCCTTGCTTAGGCTCCGCTCCCCCTCTCCTCGGCCCGCGTCTCCTGGCCCCTCGCCCTGCGGCGTGCTGGAGGCGCTCTGTGCCTCTGCCTGGAGAAGTCTGTTGCCATTGTTCCAGGGATCACATGTCACCGCGATCGCCTGTGCGGTGCAGCGCGGCACCTGCATGCCGATTCCTCTGCCCTGTGGGTTGTGCTGTTGCAATGTGGTTTGTCTGCTTCCTCCGTTCGGGGAGGGATGGGGGAGCGTTGCCTGGAGCGGTAAGAGGATGGGAGCTGTTTTTCAGGGTGTTGCGAGACCTCCTGGTAGCATCTGCAGTGCCCTTGGGAATGGCCATAGGCGGGAGCACGCCACAACCATCTGATTTCACGTGGCTCCTTTCCAGATACAGGTTACTCCTGTTCTGGAGTCTGCAGCAGGCGGCTGTTGTGTTGCTGCTGTGCTCATCCGTCCTTCTGACAGGAGAGAAGGAAGCCCCCGTCCGCAGCATCCCCAGCCCATTGTTCGTTCCTTCTGTGCTGCACCAAATGCAAGTGGGAATTGAATGTCCAGCGTTTTCTCCCACCTCCTCTAGCTCCAGCCAGCAGGGAAACCCCATCCTGGTTTCCAGTGCCTAAGCCAGGGGTGGGCAAAATACGGCCCACGGGCGGGTATGTATCGATTGTACCGAGCCTGTGGCTGCCCCTGCAGCACTGTGCATAGGGTCAAGCCATGGCAGCTCCTGCCTGCGGCATCCTGCACCTCACTTCCACCTGCACGCACTGATGGCCCCAGTCCCAGCCCTTGCCGGCTTGCACAGCTTCCTGGCGGGGCTGCTCCTGGTGCAGCTACAGCTACCTGGGTACTTCCTGACTCCCTTGGCTCCAGCAGTTCCTCCTCTTGCCCGTGCTGCACCGCTCTGGGCAGCAGGTAGTGTGGGAAAGTGGCAGCAGCCATGAGGGCATGTGCTAGGCACCACATGCCCAGCCAGGTGGGGGGAAGCTTCTGCCCCAGCACTTGGAGCTGCACCTGCTGGCCGCCTTCTGTTCACTTTGCCTGCCTGGTGTGATGCACAGCCAGCTGTGAGTGGCCGAGTGGGTGGAAGGTGGCCTGAAGTTGGAGCCCCACACTCGACCAGGAGCTGCCCAGCTGCAGCTTACCCCCCATCCTGGAGCCACGCAGCAGAGGCAGGAGGAGGAGTGGGGGCAGTAGGAACCAAGCAGTACCCGGGCAGTTGCAGCTCCACTGGGAAGCCTTGCACATTGGCTGGGGCCATCAGCGGGCCCAGTTGCAAGCATGGCATGGGCTGCCCCAGGCAGGAGTGGGTGGGCTCAGCCCCATGCGGAGCCCTGCAGGGACAGATGCAGGTGGGATGGGGGTGGACTGCACTTGTACCTGCACCAGCACCGCCACTTGGGTGATCCTTGCTGCACAAGCCTCCTGCCTCCTTTCCTTCTTCCCTCCATCCACATCTGGCTCCCAGGACCTAGTGCATGGGCAGCACCTCCTCGCCTATGCACCCCCATACCCACGTTCCCTGTCCCTCCCCTGCCACAGTATACCAAGAGTAAGACTTCATTTTAAGCTATTATGCATTTGCTTCCATATACACTACTCAGAAACACAAATTAGGAGAAAAATTGTTTTTTGAGAAAACATTAAGATTTTATTGTAGATGTTTGATTTTTTTAGTACAGTATTACCTCATAAATCTGGGTTTTAAAAATCGTTAATTCTCAGAAATTTGGCACTTCGGTGGCTGGTCCTGGAGCTGCTGCTGCATGTGGAGCAGTGGCGTGGAGTGGTGGATGTGGCGGCAGCCGCCGCGTGCAAGCTTCCTTTTCTGCGTCCGGCGGGCCAGGCAGCGACCGGCTGCCGCTTCCCCTCCCCCCGACTCCATGCACTATACTTATGTTTCACAAATCTGACATTTTCAAATATCCAGCAGGTGCTCGGTCCCGAGCATGCCGGATTTATGAGATTATACTTTATATGCTTTGTTTTTTAATCTATAATTGGTTAAAATTATATCTTCTAAAAGGTTTTGTGTGCGGCCCTCAACAGCTCACCCAAACTCATTAAGTGGTCCTTCAGCTGAAGTGATTGCCCACCCCTGACATAAACCCACCTCTTCTAGCAGTGTTCAGTCTAAAACGGGTGTCAAACACATAGCTTGCGGGCCAGATCCAGCACACAGAACGGTTCTAGTTGGCTCTCCTCCAGTAGTCCAGCAGTTGGAGAGTGTGTTGATGTGGCCTGACACAGAATTTGGGGTCCCTGGACTCCAGTGGACATGATCATTGGTGGCAGGTGGCTGAGCGTGGGTTGTGCAGATATAGCCCTCACTTGCCCTGCTGCTGTCTTATCCCTGACCCACGCTTCTGGCTGTGGACCTGGCCCCACTGCAGCTGTTTCTGGCTTCATGGATCCAGTGTGGGAGGGGTCGTTCCTGTGGTCCAGATCCTGCCTGTGGTTGGGGTTGAGTTTGGCACCCCGGTCTAAAAAGCATTAACCCCAGAATAGCCCTTTCCCCATCTCCCGCTCTTGGCAGTGAACCCGGACACAGGTTGTAGGATGTTTGGGCTGGTCATTCATCTGACACCCAGGACATCTGAGTTCAGTTCCTAACTTGGCCAAGCTCGGTCGTTTCATCTCCCTTGGGCACTAAATTGCTTATCTTAAAAAGAAGAAAAAAAATGTATAAGAGTATAATCTCTTTATTGTGAGCAGAGGTGCTGGGAGGCTAAATCGGTTATTGACTGGGGAGTCTGGAAATGCTATGCTGATGAAAACCACGTGCAAGCCCAGATGCCATAGGGATGGACCCACGAGAAATCTCTGGAGTGGACTGCTGGCCTCTCTTGTGTTTGAGTTGGAAATTGCACCCTGATGCTGTTGCCACTGCAGCACTGATAGACCGTTGCAGGCGATTAGCTGTATGGCTTGAATTGTGTGCTTGTTAGTTAGCCATAGGGAGACAGCTGCACACTTCCAGAGACCAAATGCAGCTGGAGTTGAAGCAGTGTGAGCACTTAGCACTCTGAAAGGGCGCCACTTAAGTACGGTGGGCTTAACACACTGTTCTGGTATTTAATGACTGTCTTGCCATGGAGCAGAGTCATAGTTATATAATTAAGATGGGAATTAATATTTAATCTCATTGTAATTTGTCTTTGGAATCCAGCCCAAATTTCCCCTAACTATTGTATATATTTGCGTTAGGTGTGCGTACATGTGGGAAGCCAGAGGAAAGTAGAAGTCCTGGGGCATTTTTGCATGGCTGTTTGAGATCTGGAGTCCCACCTTGGGTGAAGGAGGGGGACCAAGCCTTTGCAAACCCAGCACGATCAACTTGTAGTCATTCAGTTATCGGTAGGAAGTGAATGTTTGCTTTCCAGC